>NC_140994.1:237339418-237865245 GCF_052327205.1 Somniosus microcephalus
TGCATTAATATTGGGCCTTTCACGATCTCAGGATGTCCCTAAGCGCTTTACAGCTAATGGAGTACTTTGAAGTGTAGTCACTGTTGTAATGTAGGACATATGGCAGTCAATTTGCACACAGCAAGCTCCCACAAACAGCAATGAGATGATGACTGGATCTGTTTTAATGATGTGGATTGAAGGATAAATAAAGGCCAGGACACGGTAGAGAGCTCTCCTGCTCTTCTTCGAATAGTGTCATGGGATCTTTTACATCCACCTGAGAGGGCAGACAGGGCCTCGGTTTAAAGTCTCATCCAAAAGACAACATCGCCGACAGTGCAGCACTCCCTCAGTACTGCGCTGAAGTAGCAGCTTAGATTAGGTGCTCAAGTCTCTGGATGTGGACTTGAGCCCACAACCTTCTGACTCAGAGGCGATAGTGTTCCCCACTGAGCCAAGGCTGACAAGTGCGATATGTGCCAGAATACGAAGTGATGATACTTATTAACTCTGCCTCTGTGGAAAGTATGTGCCATCCATGCCAGTGAACCCAAAATATGTGGGGCAATCACATGGCAACAAATGGGATGAAATGTTTAGGAATGAGAAAAATAAGAAATTGCACTCATTCTTAAGAGGGGTAGTAATGTGGTGACTGATTTGACAGCCTCAAAGTTGTTGGGCTGGGAAATGCGGGTGGGGTAATTGGCCATGGTTCCCTTTCTTGATTGTTATCCAGTGACTTTTGCTGGAAATTGTACATCCATGGACATTGGGTGAGGACAATATCAAGCTAGGCTGTGGTGCCTCCACGGTGGAACAGCCTGCTAACACTCACCGCCAGGACTAATACTTGAAGAATGGCCACCTGAGGGAAATACCAGAGTGCAGCCGGCACCCATGGAAATGTACCCCAGCTTGAGTTGGCACCTTCATCAAATCAGGGGAGGAAACTTTAGAGGGGCAAAGATTAATTCTGCTTGTTTGGAGCTCATTAAAGGGGAGAGAGAAAAATTCCAAACCTTTTGCTTACCCCTGGCAGTTAACTAGTGGACAGGGGATCCAATTTAAGTAGTATGTTAAAATTACTGTACAATGTTTGTTTCCACAAATCGTACCAAGAAATGTGATCTGAATCATGTACTTGGAAACGTGAGCTGTTTTGTGCAGGACCTCACCGGTGCAGAAAATTTAGGTTTTGGTAGCTGTGGTTAGATAGTGAGTCACCCAGCTTAGGGGAGTGCCCGCAACACTTAACTGTTTGATATCAATGCATGTGATTAACTATTATTTTCTGCAGCAGCCATGTAGGAATCATTCAGTGGAACTCATATTTTATCTTGTAATTCCGTATCTTATTGTGACTGGCCTGCCCAACTAAGAAGGTTGGGTTCACAATGACTGTTTCCCTGATCTCAGCCAGGGTGGCACTTGTTGCTCCTTCTGCTTGCATTCGTCAATTGACGTCACAGGAAAGAAAAATAAATTGCCGCTGCTTCTTGCCTTTGGTTACCGTTGACCCTGGCTACAAAGCGCCTATTTGTAGATACCAGGATGAGGCTCGTTTGTGATCCCTCCCCAGGGAAAATAGTCTACAGACCTTCACTGTATAGAAACATAGAGGGGAAATTGGATAGCGCTAGCCCGCCGACATGAACTGAGCAAAAATAGTTAGGCCGAGGCCCGATCCAAATTGGACCTCGGGCTTCATTTTAAGATGGACGAGCTGCGGACGCTTGCTGTGCATCACCAGACAGCTCACCAATGAAGCGGACATCAGTTTTGGGACGCTGCGACATTGGTTATGGCCCTGGGAGATAGGGGGAAGTGATCAGGAGGGAGACGAGTTGGGGACCGGCAACAATATCTGGGACTACTATGGAGCCTGGAGGAGCAGGAGTGCTCTTCCTGACCCCTCTCTCCACCCAATTGCCCCCGCTACCCCCTTCTCTCCGGGCCACCGCTAACTCCCGATCCGATTGCCCCCCTTCCTGACCCAGTTGTCCTTTCAATCACTTGCCTGAAGGTGGCTGCTTCCTATCCATGCTGCCACATTCCCTTTAAAGTGTCAATACTCTGAGAAGAGCCTAGATAGTGTGTGTCTGCTGGCTATTCAAATGTGGGAGAAATTCAGCCAGGTCCCTTCCCATCCTTATCACACACACACATACGTACACACACACACGTAGAAATCACTGGAAAGGGATCAGGAGTAGGTACTCATCCATGGATAATGAGGCGACCGGTAGTGCCTCCTACCATAGCCACCCCTAGTGCAGAGCATCTTGTAGATGGTACACACTGCAGCCACGGTGCGCCGGTGGTGGAGGGAGTGAACGTTTAAGGTGCCAATCAAATGGGCTGCTTTGTCCTGTATGGTGTTGAGCTTCTTGGGTGTTGTTGGAGCTGCACTCCTCCAGGCAAGGGTTGTATCTATCTTACTAAAATAGCTAGAACAATTTCCATCCAGTAGCCAAAGAATGAATGAGAAAGAACAAGGTCTGAAACTATTGACAAAGTATTAGACCAACGGCAGCACATTTAATAATAATAATAATTCAACTTTATTGTCATTGTACAATGCACAAGTACATGAACAACGAAATGTGATCTTGCAAGCTCCCATGAGTCCAGTACAAATAACATTAACATTAAACGTAAATAGCACCGTCCTGGGAGAAGCAAAGCCGCTGCGTCTGTGCGCGCCGCCATTCCATTTCCACCATTCCTCCTGTCCGACAATCTTCAGCCCAACGCCCGGGCCTGCTCACCAGCCACCCCTCCCGGGGCTCCTTCTGTGACCTTCTCAACAACTGCTGTTTCCTAAGAAAATTCAAAGTTATTTCTGGATAATATCACAAGCTCCCCCGTGTTTTCATTGTTGCATCTTATGAGAACGCCAGGACTAGATATTTAAACCCTGCAAAGTTCTCCAGTTGGCGCAGCTGATAAGGAAACTGAGAGGTGGAACTGAGCTATACAAAACAAGGCGGCCCCAGGTTCTGAGCTAATTTAGCTAACTTCAGCAGTAGAGACTAATCTCAGCACTCCTGAGCCTGGCGGGCGGGCGGGCAGGAATCAGGTGAGGACAGGATTAAGCTTGCTTGTCAGGCCTGCCAACACTTACTCTCGGGGCTCAGAGATCAACAACAACCACAGGTAAGGTACGACCAGTACCTGTGGCCAAGGCCTCATTTCTCTCTCGTGTTTCTCCCCCCATCTCTGCTGAAGATACCTTTCCACAGATACCGGCTTTGATGCATTTGGCCCCTTTTTATTTTATATCATCATTAGCAGTTGATGCCGGCTTGTATGCAAATCTTTTAACATTTCCCAATATTAGGATTGCACTGTGTGGAGGCTGCTATTGGAATCTACTCTTTGGACCCTGCTTTCAACCCCCTTGCAGTGGTCTTTCCAACTCAACAATAATTGTTAAAAGATTACATTTAGTTCAAAGAGTTTGTTAAGATCAGTCTAATCATGCAATAAACTGCAAGCTTCATTGGTATCTGAACGTACAGAAGGAAGCTATTGCTAGATGATAAACAGTCTAAGCTCTGGTAACACTCACCTTCCCCCATTTACAGATATTTTGTCCCAGTGTAAAAGCAAAGATCAAAACAGCTCTAGTAAACCAGTAGAATGGGTGACATTACAGTGGTGCTCCAGTAATTGATTGCAATCTGCAGTTTAAATTTTCATATTTCCCGTCAAGGCTGTGCACCTGGATGGTGTGAAAGATGTATTCTGCCCATATTCAGATACGTATTCTAGGTGCATGCTCTGGACACAGGCAATGGCTATGCCCTGGTTCTCTGCTTTTTACATATCCTAGTTGCCTGATATTCCTGGGGTCAGGGAGGGTGCAATAGCAGTGCTTTTTGTGCCAGTGGACAGAATGTGGAGTGGTACCTGATTCTACAGAGATTTCAACTCATGGAAGAAGTACAGGAAATTCAAGTCGGGTTGGGGGGTGGGGTGGGGTGGTGGGGGGCTGGGTAGTGGTCAGACTAATATTCAAGATAGCATGTCTGGGAGACTATCAGAGCTCCCCCAGATTTGCTCCACGTTCGCCCCCAGTAGGACCGATGGAACTTTCATCAGCTAAGAGCTGACATAAGTTCCACTGAGGTCCAAGTAAAAGTCAGAGGCAAGTGATCACAGAGGTGGATTGACTACCTTTTGAATATTGGCTTTTGGCTGACTTAGCATTTTTAAAATTTCGGACAAGGGCTTCGGCCCTGGTCTCTGATCCACCATTGGTGCAGCTTAGCGGCATTCCGATTTTCCTGGCCACAGTTTGGATGAGTGACTGATGCACCCTTACAGGCACTGGCTGGGCTGGAACCTGCGTCGGGATTCAACTGTGGACGAGAATTCAACTTTGCACAATTCCGCTGGCAAAGTGGGACTTCTGTAATTTTGTCCTCTATTATTAAATCATGTTTTTCTTTTAGTCACTCTGGTTTTCTCCCCGCCTCTTCTAAAGGCACTGATTTATCTTGAGATATAGTTCTGGAGTGAGCCAGCTTCCCAGTAACTTATCTAACTAGATATTCAAACAATATAAAGCTAAGCTCACTAATTACTGCCATATCAGTTTCCTCCCAGTAATCAGCAGTCATGAAGAAGAGTCATAAATATGTCATCAAAATGCACCTATTCACCAATAACCTGCTCAAGGATGTTCAGTTCAGGTTCTGCTGGACTCACTTGGCTCCAAACCTCAAAACAAGAGCTGAATGCCAGAGGAGAGGCAGGGCTGGCTGCCGTTGACATCAAGGCAGCATTTAACTGAACATGGCATCAAGGAGTCCTAAGAAAACTGAGGTCAGTGGGGCTGAGAGGAAACCCCTTCAGTGGCTGGAGTCACACTGGACACATGGTAAAATGGTCGTGGAGGCCAATCAACGCATCTCCAAGACATTGGAGCCAGAGTTCCCCAAGGCAGCATCCATGGCCCAACCATCTTCAGCTGCTACATTAATGGCTATCATAAGGTCAGAGTGGGCTGTTCACTTACAATTCCAGTGGTCAGCTCCGTGCACAACTCCTCCAATAATGAAGCACACTGCTTCATGGATGCACACTTCCTTGCATGGGTGCAGGTGCAAAAGCATTCAAGAAGCTCGACACCATCCAAGACATAGCAGTTAATTTGGATTCGATAATCACTCCCTTCATCACCAAAGTACTGTGGCTGCATTATTTATTTACCATCTACAGGATGTATAGAGTAACTCACCAAGTTTGCTCCAAAAGCACTTCCCAGCTCCACGACCTCTATCAACAGGAAGGAGGAAAGCAGCAATATCATGGGAACTTCATTGCCTCCAAGTCATGCACCATCTAGATTTGAACTATCATCGTTCCTTCATCCTCACTAATGTTATCTACCTAATGCCATCATAGGAACATCACAAAGACTGCAGCAGTTCAAGGAAAAGGCCCATCACCACCTTCTCAGGGCAGCTAGGGATGGGAACTAAATGTAGCCTTGCCAGCATTGCTTTATTAACAAATTTAAATAATATATGAATCCAGATAATGAGTGCCAGCAGGCTATATGACTGGGAAATAAGTCAAACCCAATCCTGTCCTCACCTGATGTCCATACACGGACTTTTCATCTATGGACACTGGATGGTGAACAGGAGAAGCAGCCTAGGCTGATTGTATTCTCCCTGGTCCAGGGACACTAAGGCCAGTTGTAGCATCCCAATTGCTCCACACCAGATGAGATCTGTAAGCACAGTACACTGGGAATCAAACCTGTGGCCTTCTGGTCTGTGTGGCTTAGTTACGTGCTGTAGTTACTTAATAAGCTATCCCAGAATTTGCCTTGATACACATGACAGAAATGTGGTTAAGTGGTCTGGATACACATTGGATATATACTGCGCAAACTGTGACACATCCATTTAAAGTTAATGTTGATCACCTCACATTAGGCACAAAGACACATATTAAGCCAAAGGTTGTACATAACAAAAAACAGGACAGTCAGGATCCCTAATGGACAGCGCACATCAACCTCATGTTGAGATCGGGGTTAATTTTCCAATTACACACAAATGGCAGGGAACCACACCCTTGATTTTCTGATAAGCGCTGATGTCTGTGCTGACTGTTAAGGTTGCCCACAACTATTGTGCACTTGAAAATGTGCTATTTCAGCCACCATATTAAAACAGCAATGTTTTTGTGGCTCAGTGGCAGCACTCTTGCTACTAAGTGAGAAGATCGTGGGTTGAAACCGCACTCCAGGGACTTGAGCACATAAAGCTAGGCTGACATTTCAGTGCAGTACTGAGGGAGTGCTGCACTGTCGGAGGTGCCGTCTTTTGGATGAGATTAAACCGAGGCCCTGTCTGCCCTCTCAGATGGATGTAAAATATTCCACGCACTATTCGAAGAAGAGCAGGGGAGTTCTCCCGGTATCCTGTCCAACATTTATCCATCAACCAACACCTAACACAGGTGTCAGCCGTGTCTCAGTCGGTAGAACCCTCACCTCCATTGGAACAGCACTGGCCTTTTGTATGATTAGTGGAGGGGAGTAGCCTCTTCATGATGGTGGCTGAAACAAATGCCCTGAAATATGAAATTGAAGTTGAATTATTGACTATGCACCCTGACAACTCTCCTAACTTTCCCACACAACCGTTGCATTAATGTGTGCCTCTGTACCTAATGTCTGGTGACCAACACTGACTTAAAATGGACTACTTATTGAAGTGGCTTACATTGACACAATTTGAAGTGCAATTTCAGACATTAAATGGGATTAGAAAACCAGCAAAGACAAAGCAGAAAACGGGGAAAATAATCCTAGAAAATGAAAGGAGATGAGAACTTTGAGTTGGTATAAATGTTGCAAATATTGTGAGAAGGGATTGAGGGATTCATGTGCAGGTATAGGCTCACCCTGTGTTGATATTTCTTTTTTATTATTTAATTCTCACGATGTGGGTGTCGCTGGTAAGGCTGGCATTTATTACCCAGCTCTAGTTGCCATGAAAAGATGGTGGATGGCCTTCTTCTTGAACCACTATAATGGTTTGGTACAACTGAATGGCTTGTGAGGCCATTTCAGAGGACAGTTAAGAGTCAACCACGTTGGTGTGGGACTGGAGTCACAAATAGGCCTGACCAGGTAAGGGCGGCAGGCTTCCTTCCCTAAAGGATGTTAATGGACCTGTTGGATTTTGCGACAATCATGGTCACTTTTACTGTTGTAAAAATATTTGGACTACAGGCATTTTTGTGTTATAAACTTGTTGCGAATGGCACACACAAGCTTCTAGCATTGGCTGCAAAAAGAAATATAAAAACACTGGATTATCTTATTCTGATCGCTACAGAGACTTAGCTCCGTGGGTCTTGTGAAATGCTGCTGGACTCCCTGGCTGATGTCTGATGGAGAACAGTGCTGGAATGGGGTTGTCAATGGGAGAGTGTGGAGCTGGCAGGATACTAGAGCATAGCTCTCCCGAAATCAGAATTGCGAAGTGAAACAACTTTTCAAAAAAGCTGAGAACAAATGCTCCAGGGCAGTCAGTGAAGAGAGTCCTGTAGACAGCATCTGTTACCCAGCATTGATATAAGTGCTTTTTAACAACAACAACTTGCATTTTAATGTAATAAAATGGCCTAAGGCACTTCACAGGAGCGATTATGAAAAACAATTTGACACTGAGCCACATAAGGAGATATTACAGGTGACGATGAGCTTGGTAAAAGAGGTAGGTTTTAAGGAGCATCTTGAAGGAGGAGAGAGGTATAGAGGCGGAGAGGTTTAGGGAGGGAATTCTAGAGCTTGGGGATGTGCAAGAGGCCAGGATTGGAGGAGCGCAGCAATCCCGGAGGGTTGTAGAGCTGGAGGAGGTTTCAGAGATTGGGAGGGGATTTTAAAACAGTTGTTACTTAACTTTTTATCAGAGAAAAAAGGGGGAAATTACTGTGAAACATATAAGCAGGTATATAGGCAAAAAGAAACAATTTTATACAGTAATTTATTTCAGGCAATAAGATGTTCATTATTACATATTTACGTAAAACAAGGTAATATTAAGCCATGTAGATCCCAGGTTCAACCCCTGGTCTGTGCCAAGTGAGATGATTTGGGCAGGGCAGCACTTGGCTAGAGAGGGATAAAATCAGCTGGGATTCCTGCTCCTGATTGCTGTCCTTTGACTGATTTTGTGATGTTTTATTAAGTTAAAGGTGCTATATAAATGCAAGTTGTTGTTGGTTGCCTGCGGGAAATTGTGTCTATGTGGATGTCAGGTGAGAACACGGTCAGTCTTGGCTCTTGCTGCCAGGTCAAGTAAGCTGCTATGGTGGGATATGCAACATTGACATAGAAACATAGAAGATAGGAGCAGGAGTAGGCCATTCGGCCCCTCGAGCCTGCTCCGCCATTCAATGCGATCATGGCTGATCATCCAAATTCAGTACCCTGTCCCTGCTTTCTCCCCATATCCCTTGATCCCCTTAGCCTTAAGAAATATATCTAACTCCTTCTTGAATAAATGTAATGAATTGGCCTCAACTGCCTTCTGTGGTAGAGAATTCCACAGGTTCACCACTCTCTGGGTGAAGAAATTCCTCCTCATCTCAGTCCTAAATGGCTTACCCCTTATCCTTAGACTGTGACCCCTGGTTCTGGACTCCCCCGCCATCGGGGCACTGTCTTGGCTTAAGAATGGCTACTTTGTTGAGGAACTGGCACCATAGGTGCACATTTGGAACCGTATATCAGCATTTAGGAAAGGAAGGATAAAGGGAAGATAACTAAAAAAACAAGTCAATAGAAAGGAAAATCGGGCGAGGTATATAATGGGCAGCCGATCCTCTACAACCCAATTTGCACCTCCGCCCAAAGTTTAATTTCACCTCCTTTGCCTCTCTGCCAAACATCAAAAGAACAACAGTGTATTACATACCGTATAGAAGCTCACAGTATTAGTAACCATAGGGACAGAATGGGGTCGAAATTCTCATGACATTTCCTTGAAAGGGCTCGTCCACAAAGTTACCTGCTCTTGGTGAGAAGTTCATGTGCTTGGCTGTCACAAGAACCATGTCCCAAAAAAGAAAGAGAAAAAGCCACTCACCCCACCCTGCTATCCAATGCCCCGTACAGCACCCACCTAGACCAGCCCCTCTCTTTTTTCTGCTTCTGGGCCAAGTTCATATCCCGCTGTTGCCTGTTAATTCAGCAATCTACAATTTGCTTTGTTTCAATGCTTCAGATGCTTCAATGCATTAGAAAGAAAAAAAGAAAGGCTTGGATTTGAATAGCGCCTTTCACGACCACAGGACATCCCAAAGTGCTTTACAGCCAATGAAATACTTTTGAAGTGTAGTCTGTTATAATGTAGGAAACACGGCAGCCAATTTGCGCACAGCAAGGTACCACAAACACTATTGAGCTAATGACCAGATACTGGGCCGGATATTCTGATCCCTACGGGTGAGTACGCGCTGTGTAGGGGCCCGCAGTGTCATCGGAAATGCCGGTTTCAGGCATGCACAGAAAACCGGCATTTCCGATCTGTCAAGAATGCTCTTGACAGATCGAACGCCTGCTCTAGAGAAGGACCTCCGTGGGCAGAGAGTTCTGCTTTCTGGAGACCCTCCGCGCACAGAAAACCCTTAGAAATCTTACACCTGGTAAAAGCAAGAGTAAGGCCTGCTTTTACCAGCATAAGGTTTGAAAAAAGTAAAAGAAAAATGTTTTCACTCATTTATCATTTAAAAATACTTTAAAAAAAGATAAGTTTATTTTTAGCCCTGTAAAAATTTTTAATTCTTTTATTCAAAAAATTATTTTTGTTTAAAATATTTTATTTATTGTAATTTCAACTAATTTTAAAAAGATTATGGTTTTAAAAAATTGATTTAAAGTTTTACTATGTTTTTGGGGTGATCTCCATTCATATATTTGACAGGTCTATCTGTCAAGTGTATGAAGGGAGATTCCCTTCTCCTGTTGGCTCCCCATGGCCCACGTGATCCCAGGGACACTTGCCAACTGCCTGCGCCTCTGGGATACGTGGGACCTGCGCACTTGGAGTTTGCAGAGGCCCAGGATCGGAAGTATACGCACCTCAGGAGCCCTCGGGTAAGTTCGTAGATTTTTCCAGATTGGAGGCCTCCGCACGCAGGAGGCCTCCGATCGGAAATTACGGCTCAATATGTTTTAGTGATGTTGGTTGAGGGATTGATATCGGCCAGGGCACTTAAAACCATCACTTAAAGCCGTTAGGATGGCTTTAAGAGTGAAGCAGTTCCTCAATAAGTTATCTTTAACTTCAGCTCTTCTTAGCTTCATGCTCACTTGTTCTCCTGGTTCAGTAGAAAGAACTTCTTCACGTCTAATCTGTGGATTCTTGCCATGATTAAAAATAATTCATATCACCCACTTTAGTCTTCTCTTTTGAATGAGAGTAGATTTGCCTCCTTTAGCCTCTCAGCAGAGCTCATTTACTTAAAACCCACTACTATCGGTGTTACTACTTTTAGCACAGATCCCTATTTTATGTTTCTGATTATTAAGTGACATTTTCCTTTGATCTGCCAGTTGATAAATGCCTTTAGGTCCCTGTCAAGAATACCTGTCGCCTGTGGAAATCCAGCCTTCCCACATAACTCTAGGGTTGAAATTGTGCCGGGCGATACTAGTAACAGCATGTTCTTTTAAACAGGTCTTTGTTAAAATAGTGGACAGAGGAATTTCATGAATCTATTAGTGTACAGAGCGATCTAAATCTTTTTGGTGTCACTCACAAATTTAGGCATTTTACTTACAATACCTTGTGAAGGTTAAACAATCCTAGGATTACGGCCTATAGAGGGTAAAGTTCAACTTCGACAGGGCTTACAAAACGGACGGTAGTGGATGGGCTGCACGTTATACACCCTGCTTGATTTTCCTTTCACTGACTTTGAAAGGAAATTCCGATGGGGTGTATAACGGGCGGTCGACCTGCTACTGCTCATTTTGCATCCCTGCCGAAGTTGAACTTTACCCTCTATAGGCCGTAAATGTTCTGTTGGAACTTTGACCTCTTATAACCACTCTCTGTTTCCTATTACTTAGCCAAATGAAAATCCTGTTTAAAAGCCTCATCTTCAAATCCATTAGCTGTCCTGCCAGGGTGATTCCACAATCCCACAGTCTCAGCCGGGAAGACGTGCCCGAAGGGAGCATACATGTCAATCGTGGCTAGGCGGTAAAAAAGACAAAAAGACAAAAGAAAGACTTGCGTTTGTACAGTGCCTTTCACAACCTCAGGTCTTCTGAAGTGGAGTCACTGTTGTAATGTGGGAAACATGGCAGCCAATTTGCGCACAGCAAGATCCCACAAACGGCAATGTGATAATGACCAGATAATCTGTTTTTGTGATGTTGGTAGCACTGTGACCTCTGATCAGAAAATTGTGGGTTCAAACCGCACTCCAGAAACCTCAGGACATGATCTAGGCTGACACCCCAGTGCAGTATTGAGGGAGTGCTGCGCTGTTGGAGGTGCTGTCTTTCCGATGAGATGTTAAACCCAGGCCCCGTCTGCCCTCTCAAGTGGACATAAAAGATCCATGGCACTAGTTTGAAGGAGAACAGGGGAGTGCTCCCCGGTGTCCTGGCCAATACTTGACCCTCAACCAACATCACTAAAACAGATTATCTGGTCATTATCTCTTTGTTAATTGTGGGAGCTTGCTGTGCGCAAATTGGCTGCTGCATTTCCTCCAATACAACAGTGATTCTGCTTCAAAAGTGCTTAATTGGCTGTAAAGTGCATTGTGACGTCCTGAGGCCGTGAAAGGCTCTATAAAAATGCAAGTCTTTCTTTTCCTGTGATACAACAGAAATGACGACACTTCAAAAAGTACTTCATTGGCTTTGGGACGTCCGGTGATCATGAAAGGCGCTATAGAAATGCAAGTCTGTCTTTCTTTCGTGTTTGTAATCTTTCAGTGCTCTGGTATTACTCCGTGTGTCTGCTGAGTTTCAAAACATTTCTGCCACTCCACTCCATAAATTCTGTCCTCATTTCTTTAAGTATTCTCAAACTTAATCAATCTTGTTTTGGGGCCTAAAATTCTACTGTGTGTTATTTTTAGTGTACTGGTTAATACGCTTCTATAAAATTATTTAAACACAAGCATTATTAAACCATGCACAGTACACTGAGTGCTTTCCATAGACTTTGCAACTATATATTTTTCAGTGGAATGATAAACCTACTTTTAACTTTTATTTCTAACTTGGTGACAGCTTTTAAAAAGTTTACTGAGTTTAGCCTCAGTCCTCAAATTGATGTTAAAGCCTGTCGTCTTTCTCCTGACCACTTAACATCTAACTAGTGCTTAACACTAGCTCAAAAGTCAGGTGAAGCAGCTAAGTGCGAAGTGGCAATTATTCGGTTTAATGGGAAATTAGCAAAGGGAATTGTTTTTAGATGAATAGCTTTTAGATTCAGAACCACTGGTATAATTATAATAGAGAAAGACCGGTGATTAAAGAAAACCGGGAAAACTAGAGCTATCAAAAACACCACAGGGTAGATGTTACGAATTTGGGGTCCTAGCGCAGAGCTTTGCACAGTGGGACTGCATATTGGGAGTTCAAGCATGGAGATCAAACATTCTCCCACCCCACCCCAGGATTTTCTGTCTATGGAATTCAAATTTGCAAAATATACCTATTTATATGTGTGACAGGTTTAATTTAGTTTTAAAGCAGGAGGTAGAGCCAATAACAGGCGACACAGTATATTGTGCATTGATGCATTTTTACAGAAATCCGTTCATGCCAAAGGATGCACACATCACATCAGCAAGTTGGAAGCGAAGCTGGGCTTAAAGAAAAAAAGATCTTGCATTAACATGTCACCTTCGACATGCTCAGGACATCCCAAAGTGCCTTACAGTGGTTGAATTACATAGAAACATAGAATCATAGAAGATAGGAACAGGAGTAGGCCATTCGGCCCCTCGAGCCTGCTCTGCCATTCATTGCAATCATGGCTGATCATCCAAATTCAGTACCCTGTCCCTGCTTTCTCCCCATATCCCTTGATCCCTTTAGCCTTAAGAAATATAAGAAAGACACCTGGGAATCCCTGGCCCAAGACAACACAAAGTGGAGGAGAAGCATCCGGGAAGGCGCCGAACACCTCGAGTCTCTTCGCCGGGAGCAAGCGGAAGCCAAGCGCAGGCAGCGCAAGGAGCGCACGTCAACCCAAGCACCCCACCCACCCGCCCCTTCAACCACCATCTGCCCCACCTGTGACAGAGACTGTAAGTCCCGCATTGGACTAATCAGTCACCTGCAAGCTCATTTTTAATGTGGAAGCAAGTCATCCTCAGTTCCGAGGGACTGCCTAAGACAGAAGAAGAAATATATCCAACTCCTTCTTGAATATATTTAATGAATTGGCCTCTACTGCCTTCTGTGGTAGAGAATTCCACAGGTTCACCACTCTCTGGGTGAAGAAATTCCTCCTCATCTCTGTCCTAAATGGCTTACCCCTTATCCTTAGACTGTGACCCCTGGTTCTGGACTCCCCAACCATCAGGAACATCCTTCCTGCATCTAGTCTGTCTAGTCCTGTTAGAATTTTATAAGTTTCAATGAGATCCCCTCTCATTCTTCTAAACTCCAGCGAGTACAAGCCCAATCGACCCAATCTCTCCTCATACATCATTCCTGCCATCCCAGGTATCAGCCTGGTGAATCTTCGCTGCACTCCTTCCATGGCAAGAACATCCTTCCTCAGATAAGGCGACCAAAACTGCACACAATACTCAAGATGTGGTCTCACCAAGGCCCTGTACAACTGCAGCAAGACATCCTTGTTCCTGTACTCAAACCCTCTCGCTACGAAGGCCAACATACCATTTGCCTTCTTAACCGCCTGCTTACGTTTTGAAGTATGGCAACTGTCAATATGTAGGCAAACATATTGGCCAATTTGCACACAGCAAGATCCCACAAATGGTGATGAGAGTAATGACCAGTTAATCTGTTTTTTTTGATGATGTTGGTGGAGGGATAAACATTCTCCAGGATTTCATGAAAATTCCCTGACTTTTCTTCGAATCGTGCCACAGGATCTTTTACGTACATTTGAGTTGGCAGATGGGGCCTGGGAGTTAATGTTGCAACTGAAAGCCGGCACCTCTGACAGTGCAGTGCTCTCTCAGTACTGCGCTGAAGTGTCAACCTAGATTTTTTGCTCAAGTTCTGCAGTGGGGCTTGAAGTCACAACCTTCTCACTCAGAGGTGAGAGTGTTAACATTGAGCCAATCGAAATATGAAAATAAAATATTGTTTTTCCCCAGAGCTTCTGGATTTTACTGCCAAAAAATGAGGTGGGTCTACCCCTGAGATTCCATGATTACAAAATCCAACAAAGTAAATAATAAAAATGAACCTGTCTTAATCAGGCAAGCAGAAACAAATTTGTGTACAAGTGCTTACATGAATTTGAAAAGCTCATTTTAAGAAAGAACTAAGGAGAGATTATGGTTACATTAACATATTTAAAAAAAAAGCAATACCAGTTACATGAGTAGCGATTTACACCTACCAGAAAGAAGCAATGATGTCATGGTAACATGCCTTGTGAGCCACTTCTCCATATTCCTAAATAACAACTTGTATTTATATATTGCCTTTAACATAGTAAAACTTCCCAAGGTGCCTCACTGGAGCATTGTCAGACAAAAATTGACACCGAACCACATCATGAGATGTTAGGACAGGTGACCAAAGGTTTGTTAAAGAGTGAAATAAAGAATAGATTTGCCTTTCTAATCTAGGCTTTATTAACTTAAAAATCCTGTAGCACATCTTCAACACCCAGTCCCAACTAAAGGCTGGAAAGAACTGAATTTAAGATGGCCACCACAAATCACATGACATCAACTACCAATGAGATTACAGCATATATCCCAAGGCAGGAAACAAACAACCAATCACAATACTTCTTACTAAACAAAGAATAATCACCACATTCACCCCTCCTTTTAAAATATACTCCAACCTAAATAACCTTTACAATTTATAATTAATTATTTACAACTAAAACTATGCACAGACAAAATAAAACTATTCAACATGACACAATACTAAGTGAGCAACAACAAATAGTAACATTGCACATAAGTATTAAGTATCTCTCAACTAAAACAATATAATATAATATTTCAACAATTTTAAAACATTACTATCAATTTAAAAGTCCATTTTCAATCGGTCGACCGGATATCTTGTTCGTGTCGACCTTCTCAACCTTGGTGAAATTCCTTGCCCTCCCACACCAGGAGACACAGAAGTATCTTCTGCAGGAAGGCTATCCATATCCCGATTTTCAACGGTTTCCGGATTAGAAATCCCATCAGGAGGTAAACTGGGACGGTCATGAACATCCATCGAGGGCTGACTAATAGAAGTATAATTATCTGCAGTCGGATTGGAAATATTCGTAGTATCTGTAACAGCATCCACATTATCTGAATCATGACTATTGTTAATATCCTCAGAAGAGGGCTGGCCACCACAAGGAGCCAAGTCTTTAATTGAAGCGGTACTTTCTTTCCCATCTTGGAATCGAATATGAGCATATTGGGAATTTGCCTACAACAGCTCCACCTCCTCCACTAAAGGATCATATTTTGACAATCTAACATGGCGTCGAAGCAGCACAGGTCCCTGCATAGTAAGCCATGAAGGTACCGAATATCCCATAGTAGATCTCCGCGGATAGTTAAAGAGCCTTTCATGGGGGGTCACATTAGTAGCCGTTGAAAGCAATGATCTAATGGAATGCAGGGCATCAGGCAATACCATTTCCCACTGTGTATTCTTAAGATTCCGGGATGTCAAAGCCAACATAACTGCCTTCCAGATCACCCCATTGTATCGTTCGCACTGTCCATTACCCTGGGGATTATACGGGGTAGTTCTGCTAGTAGAAATTCCCCGACTCTGAAGGTATTCCTTCAACTGGGAAGACATAAAAGAACTTCCCTGATCTGAATGGATATACGCAGGCATCCCAAAGATGACAAAACGTTGAGTCAGACATTTGATAACTGTAGCAGCTGATACATCTGCGCAAGGAAAAGCAAAAGGGAACCTTGAAAACTCATCCACAACAGTAAATATATATCGGTTTTGAGTAGTTGAAGGAAGAGGCCCCTTGAAATCGACGCTCAAACGTTCAAAAGGAGAAGTAGCCTTTATAAGATGAGCTCGTTGAGGCTTAAAGAAATTTGGTTTACACCGAGCACAGATAGAACATGATGAAGTCATCCGCTTGACGTCTTCAACTGAAAAGGGCAAATTCTTACTGCGTATGAAGTGTATCATCCTCGTAACCCCAGGATGGCATAAGGCATTGTGAAGATTAATAAGCGTATCTCCGTGAATCACAGAACAATAAGCCCTCGACAGCGCATCAGCAGCAACATTATCCTTCCCCGGACGATAAACTATATCAAAATGGTAACATGCCAACTCAATCCTCCACCTCATTATTTTATCATTCTTAATCTTTCCAAAATGTTTGACATCAAACATAAAGGACACAGACTTTTGATCAGTTACCAACGTAAAATGTCGCCCTGATAAATAATGTCTCCATTTACGCAGTGCTTCTACTATTGCATACGCCTCTTTCTCTATTGAAGAATGCCTTTTTTCACTATTGTTCAAGGTACGTGAGAAAACGGCCACAGGTCTTCCATTTTGGTTCAGAGTAGCCCCAATTGCAAAATCAGAAGCGTCCGTCTCAATCACAAAAGGAACCTGCTCATCAATAGAATGCACAACTGCTCCAAGGATATCCTTTTTAAAATTATCAAAACACGTCCTGGCCTCCCATGATAGAGGATATGTCGTAACCCGAATAAGAGGCCGGATCTTCTGTGAAAAATTTGCAATCCAATTAGAATAGTAAGAAAACAGTCCAACAACTCGTTGCAAAGCCTTAGAATTAGTAGGACAAGGTAAATCAATCAATGGTCGCAGACGTTCTGGGTCTGGTTTAATCTTGTTTCCCGAGATAATGTACCCCAGTAGATTTACCTCAGTGGTCGAAAAGGTACACTTCTCTTTATTGAAAGTTAAACCAACTTTTTCCGCAGCTTGAAGGAATCTTTCTAAATTAGAATCATGCTCCACCCTTGATTTGCCACACACCGTGATGTCATCTAAGTATGAAAAGGTGTCAGAGAGAGAGAGTTATCACTTATAAAAGCATCCATTGCCCGTTGAAAACAAGCAACACCATTAGTAACACCAAATGGTATTCGGCAAAACTGATACAGCTTTCCACCAGCCTCAAAGGCCGTATATGGTTGATCCTTCTTAACAATAGGAATCTGATGATAAGCACTCTTTAGGTCAATAGATACTTTATTGATAAGCTCATCAATCTTAGGCAAAGGGTACGCATCTAATTGAGTATACCTATTAATAGTTTGGGAATAGTCTATCACCATTCGTTTCTTATGTCTCTCGTTAGTCGTGACAACTACCTGTGCCCGCCAAGGCGAACAACTAGGTTCAATGATTCCTTCCAATAAGAGACGTTGAACTTCAGAATTAATAAATTCTCTATCCTGACTGCTATACCTTCTTGACTTGGTAGCAATTGGCTTACAATCCGGCATCAAATTGGAAAAAAGTGATAATGGAGAAATGGATAAAGAGGTTAATCCACAAATAGATAAAGGTGGCTTAGTCCCGCCAAATGAAAGATTGAGAGACTCGTGTAACTGAAGCACATCATGACCAATCAAAATATCCGCACAGAGATTAGGCAAAACAGATAGGCATATATCAGTATACGTATTACCTAGAAGAATCAATTTCACAAGGCAACAACCAGCTACTTGTGAAGTGAGAGTCGTCTGAGCCATACACACCTGATAGGAAACAGGCGAAATTTTCAAATGCTTCTCCTTTGCAAACTGAAGACTTATAAAACTCTCGGTACTGCCCGTATCTATAAGGGCCTTCACTTCCAACCCATTAACTTGGGCCGTAACTATAGCTTTGTTTAGGCCATGAGCAAATGCAGCAGAAATTGATGCAATAAACGCCCTATCTAAAGGCTGAATAGTCAGAGGAGGTAATTGAACCTGATGTGTAATGACCTCTCTTGCCGCATTTACTACACACAGCCTCCTGAGCAGGACACTTCAGACAAGGGTGCCGGACGTTCCCACAAAAATAACACTTCTGAATCCTAGAGGCAACAGCCGCTGAAGTAGAAACTGTTTCAGAATCTAGTAAACCACTCCTATTAAGTCCACATAATTCCTTTTCATCCGGAACTGCCGAAACCACAGTCACAGGCCGATTAAAAAGAGCATAAGAATCCGAACTTCTCTGAGCCACATCCAATGTAGAAGCTTGCTCAAAAGCACTCTTAAGATCCAAAGTCTTATTTTCTAACAGCCGCTGACGAATTGATCTAGACAGTAATCCATTAATAAAAGCATCCCGTACCGATTCTTCCTTATATTCTTCAGCCGTCACGGCCTTATAATTACAGTTAACACTAAGGCACCGAAGTGCTTGTAAATAAGTATCCAAAGATTCTCCCACCTGCTGCCTACGGGCAGATAGAAGGTGACGTGCAAATACCTCATTCTTTGGTTTAACAAAAATCTTTTCCAATGTAGAAATAGCCACTTCGTAAGTTTTACAGTCCAAAATATACTTATACACATCCGGAGCAATGTAGTTGATCAGCATATTCAGCTTATTTAGAGACTCTTGATCCAACACGCCCAAAAAGTTTTTAAATGTACAATACCAATGTTTCCATTTATCATCCACTCCTGCAGAATTAGGGTCAGCATTGAATCATTCTGGTTGAAGATATCGCTCCATTCTGACATAAAGTTAATAAATTGAAATAAAGAATAGATTTGCCTTTCTAATCTAGGCTTTATTAACTTAAAAATCCTGTAGCACATCTTCAACACCCAGTCCCAACTAAAGGCTGGAAAGAACTGAATTTAAGATGGCCACCACAAATCACATGACATCAACTACCAATGAGATTACAGCATATATCCCAAGGCAGGAAACAAACAACCAATCACAATACTTCTTACTAAACAAAGAATAATCACCACAAAGAGATAGGTAGGTAAGGAGCTTCTTAAATGAGGAGAGAAAGGCGGAGAGGTTTATGGAGGGAATTACAGCGCTTAGGGCCTAGACGGCTGAAGTCACGGCCGCCACTGGTGAGGCGAAGCAAGCTGGGGATGCATAAGAGGCTAGAGTTGGAGCAATGCAGAGATCTTAAAGGGTTGTAGGACTGGAGAAGGTTACAGAGATAGAGAGGATCAAGGCCATGGAGGGATTTGAACATAAAGAAGAGCACAGTGATGTGATCAGCAAATCAGCAGCAGGTACAACAACTGTGTGACAGCGTGTGTACCCTTGGCCAATATGCTGTGCGTCATGCTGCAGTTTTCAGAGATGAGTGTTCCAGCCACTGCACAAGAGGAACTCGCCTTAAAAGTCTCTAATATGACCCCACCTTGTTAATTTTGCAGACGTTGTTTCGTTCTGGCAAAAAATATAATAATGTGAATTACTTGTAGAGTTCAAGTAGTTTTTCCAGTGAGGTTAGTTTTACATTTTGTTTTTACTCCTGATGGCCCTAAGTTGAGTTCAGTGAACATTTAGTGGACTTCCATCTTTGTCCTGGTGCACTTTATTTAATTGTGTTGTGGATAATTTTCACCTTCACCGCTTGTCGGTAAACTGGTGGAATGGATCCCTCCCCCCCACGCCCCCTTCCAGAACGCACCTGATTTTTATTTCCATCGCACTGAAAAGCGGGTGGGTTCTATAACGAGCGGGCGATCTGCTCGGCCAGTTTACTGCCCAATCAGTAGAAGTGAAAATTACCTCCGTTGTCACCACTGCATCATCGGATTTGCTACTTCTAAACTCAGCATCTATTTGTTTACATTTTTGAAGTAATATCTGTCATTCACCAATATAGTCAAAATACCTCGTATCACATTTTTATAAGGTAATTAAAAAAAAAAATCAAACTTTAATCATTTAAAAATCCAGAAGATATTAAGAGTTTCTCATATAGCTAGCACTTCCTATATGTGGAATACGTACTTCCTGTAACATTTTTCCCTCACACTTTTCCAACACACCATGAGCAGCGCCATGGGCGATCTGCTAGTTATAATAATTTTAAAAAATCATGCACTGTAAAGCCAAGTTTCTCCAGTCAAACCTCGTAACACAGTGATCTGACTCTAGGGATCAGTCTTGTGGCTCTGCTCTGAACCACCTCCAGGGCTTTATTGCTTTATTTATGTCTAAGTGATCGGAACTGGACATAGTGCTCCAGGTGGGACTTCTCCTCTACCATTTTGGCTGTATAGTTCAGCATTCTGTTTTTTAATATTCATTCTCGGGATGTGGGCGTCGCTGGCAAGGCCAGCATTTATTGCCCATTCCTAGTTGCCTTTGAGAAGGTGGTGGTGAGCCTCCTTCTTGAACTACTCCAGACTCTCACAGTGGTATTAGGTAGAGAGTTCCAGGATTTCAGCCAAGCGACGATAAAGGAACAGCGATATATGTCCAAGTCAGGATGGTGCGTGACTTGGAGGGGAACGTGGTGGTGATGGTGTTCCCATGAACCTGCTGGCCATATCCTTCTAGGTGGTGGATGGCAAGGGCTTGGAGGTGCAGTCAAAGTATCATAGAATCATATAGCACAAAAAGAGGCCATTTGGCCCATCTTACCTGTGCTGGCTTTTTGAAAAAGCTATCCAATTAGTCCCACTCCCCCGCTCTTTCCCAATAGACCTGCAAATTGTTGCTGCAGTGCCTGCTGTAGATAGTACACAATGTAGCCACGGTGCGCCGGTGATGGAGGAAGTGGATATTTAAGGTGGTGGATGGTGTCGAGCTTCTTGAGTGTTGTTGCAGCTGCTCCAATTCATGCAAGTGGAGAGTAGTCCATCACACTCCTGACTTTGCTTTGTTGATTGCTGCTCTTTAGTGATTTGTCATATTCAGACCTCTTTGAACTTCATCCTTAGCCATTTTGACACCATTCACAGAATACTTATATCACTAGAGCTATTTGTCGTCCACTGAGGTGAAATAAGAGAAATGCTATTTACTGGAAATGTAAAAGAAGAGCAAAAAATGAATCTAATGCTGCGATGAAGGGTTCCAGCTGAAAATGTAATCTGTGTTTTTATTTCCGATACTGAATAAGCTGCTGTGTATCATCAGCATTTTCTGTTTTTATTTAAGATACAGAGACTATTGTTACATAATGACCCGGATTTTCTGATCGGAGGCTTCCTGCGTGCGGATGCCTCTGATCTGGAAAAAATCTATGAACTTACCTGCTGGCTCTGTAGATCCCGACACTTCCACTCCTGGCCTCTCCTGGGGCACAGGCGGAACCAATGGAAGAGGGGACTCTCCCTTCACACTTTTGACAGGTCTGTACGCATTCAAAAAACACACTAAAACATTAAATACGTTTTTTTTAATCACGTATTTAAAATTAGTTAAAATTACATTAAATTAAATATTTTAAACAAAAATTTAATTTTTTGAAAAAATAATTAACGTTTTTTACGGGTTTAAAAATAAACTTACCTTTTTTAAAAGTATTTTTAAAATTATAAATGAGTGAAAAAGAAATATTTATTTACTTTTTTAAACTCTTATTTTTAAAGGTTTTCAGCGGGCGGAGGTTGTGCAAAAAGCGGAACTCTCCACCGGCAGAGGCCCTTCTCCCGGGCAGGCGGATGATCTGTCAAGAGGATTCTTGACAGATCGCAAGTGCCGGGTTTTAGTGCATGCGCTTTGCATGCCTGAAACCGGCACTTGCGAGGCCCCTACGGGTGCATACACACCTCGTACACACCCGTGGGGGTCGGAAAATACAGGCCAATATGTTTAATATACTATTCCAATGGTCTCCTGGGCAGCCTCCTATCCTCCACCCTCCATAAACTCGAGCTCATTCAAAACTCTGCTGCCCGTATTCTAACTCGCACTAAGTTCCGTCCACCTATCCCCCCTGTTGCTCGCTGACCTACATTGCCTCCTGGTCCGGCAACACCTTGATTTAAAAAGTCACTTCCTTGTTTTCAAATCCCTCCCCGGCCTCACCTCTCCCTATTTCTGCAACCTCCTCTAGCCCTACAACCGTCCAAGAAATCTGCATCGGTGTTCCCTTTAAGCTGTGCAGCCACACAGCCACGCAGCGCTATGGAGGCCCCGTGCAGCCAGCTCACCGGCTTTTAAATGGAAAAACCAGACATGCGCAGAATTTTGAAAGGGGCGTGCAGCCCGCTAAAGGGGCCACACGACCCCTCCAAAAATTAGAGGGAACATTGCTCTGCATTCTTCCAACTCTGGACTCCCGTGCATCCCTAACTCCTTTTGCCCCAGCATTGGCAGCCGTGCTTTCAGCCGTCTAGGTCCTAAGCTTTGGAGTTCCCGCTCTAAACCTTTCTCTCCACATCTCTCTTCTTTAAGACCTTCATTAAAACCTATCTCATCGACCAAGATTTTAGTCACCTGTCTTATTATCTCTTTCTTTGGCTTGGTGACAATTTTAGTCCTATTATGCTCCTGTGAAACACTTTGGGACGTTTTCCTATGTTAAAGATGCTACATAAATGCAAGTTGTTGTTGCTATTCTGCAGGGTCCCTGAATTTATTCCATTTACATTGCATGGAGGTTTTCAGACACCAGGAGCAGCACTGAAGTACCTACACGTACATAAGAACACGTTTGTGCAGCTGCTAAGAAATTGCATTTGTGCAATCCTGTTTGCTTGCAAGGCACTTCACGTTTTTGGCTATTAACCTTCCCTGATATTAATGTAAGGTCTATACAAGCCAGCAAAGCAATAAACCATTTTGCAGGCTTTTGTGGGTGGGCTGCTTCACGTGCAGAAACAAATGATGGCGCACAGCATTCAATGCAACCGTCAGCATTTATATCGAATTGACATCGCCAGCACAGGGAGAAACAACAGCTGCTTTCATTTATAAAGTACTTTTAAGGTAGAACTCGCCTCTGAGTCAGAAGGTTGAGGGTTCAAGTCCCACTCCAGGGACTTGAGCACATAAATCTAGGCTGACACTCCAGTGCAGTGCTGAGGGAGTGCTGCACTGTCAGAGGTGCCATCTTTCAGATGAGACGTTAAACCGAGGCCCCGTCTGCTCTCTCAGGTGGACGTAAAAGATCCCATGGTACTAGTTCAAAGAAGAGCAGGGGAGTTATCCACAGTGTCCTGGACAATATTTATTCCTCAATCAACATCGCAAAAACAGATTATCTGTTCATTATCACGTTGCTGTTTGTGGGACCTTGCTGTGCGCAAATTGGCTACCGCGTTTCCCACATTACAACAGTGACTCCACTTCAAAAGTACTTCATTGACTGTAAAGCGCTTTGAGCTGTCTGGTGGTTATGAAAGGCGCTATATAAATGCAAGTCTTTCTTTCTTAGAACAGCATCTCAAGGTGCTCCAAAGAGGCATAAGGCAAAATGGATGCAGAGCCAAAGAAGGGAACTCTAACAGCACTGTGGGAGTACCTTCACCACACGGACTGCAGCGGTTCAAAAAGGAGGCTCACCACCACCTTCTCAAGGGCAACTAGGGATGGGCAATAAATGCTGGCCTTGCCAGTGACGCCCACACCCCGTGAATGAATGGAAAAAAAGATTAGGAGGGGTGACCAAACATTTGGTCAAAGAGGTGGGTTTTGCAGAGGTTCTTCGAGAAGAGGAATGAATAGAGGGATTTAGGGTGGGGCCAAGGTGGCTGAAAGCATGGGTTCCAATAGTGTGATAAGGTGATGCGCAAGAGGCTGGAGTCAGAGGACTAGATGATCCAGGCGGAAAGGAGGTGCTGTTTTAGGGCTGAAGAAGGTTAGGGAAGAGCTAGGCTGTGGACTGATTTAAAGATGATAATTTTAAATTTAAAGAGTTGGGGGACTGGGAGCAAGGGCAAGCATGATGGGCATGCAGAACTAGGAGACAGACAGCAGAGAACTGGATGAGCTGAAGGTTTTGAGGACAGAGGCCATCCAGGTGAGTACTGGAGTAATTGAATCTGGAGGTGACAGAGTTTCAGCAGCAGATGAGCTGTTGAGGTGATTTGTCTCCATGCTGTTGGGCCACAACCACATCTTTGTTCATATTATAGTACTGCTGCCAGAGTAAGCCAAGGTGTTATTTCCCCGGACAATGAAAGTTCAGCTTCATTTCATGAAATAACGTGCTGAGGCAGACACCTTTCAGTGAACAGCTTGTTTGCATTCACTCACACTCCATCATTTCCTACCTTTTTATATGCTAACAGATGTGATAAATAACTCATTAGTTAACACTCTGCACATCCTGGCTAAAGATTTTTTTAATTTCAGGATCACGCCTCTTTTTCTACTCTTCAATTCACTGTTCGTTAAATCCAGTCAATTAACCAATAGCCATTTTGCTGCAGATGTAGTTCTGAGCTGAGGCAGCAAGAGGTTGTCTTTCAAGCAAAACATAAATGTTATTTAGACCTTTTGGGGTGGATTTTGACTTTGTGCAATCGGGGGAGATGTAAAATGGGCTGCCGACTTGCTATCACCCGTTTTACACTATCGCACAAAGACGAGATCCACCCATTGACTCCAACAACAACTTGCATTTATATAGCGCCTTTAACATAGTAAAACATCCCAAGGCACTTCACAGGAGCATTATCAAACAAAATTTGACTGCGCCACATAAAGAGATTTTAGGACAAGTGACCAAAAGCTTGATCAAAGACGTAGGTTTTAAGGAGCGACTTTAAGGAGGAGAGAGAGGTAGAGAGGCAGAGAGGTTTAGGGAGGGAATTCCAGAGCTCAGGGCCTAGGCTGCTGCAGGCACAGCTGCCAATGGTGGAGTGAAGGAAATCGGGGATCCGCAAGAGACCAGAATTGGAGTAGCGTAGAGATCTCGGGGGGTTGTAGGGCTGGAGGGGGTTACAAAGATAGGGAGGGGGGCGAGGCCATGGAGGGCTTTGAGCAGAAGGTTGAGAATTTTAAAGTCGCGGTGTTGCTTAACCGGGAGCCCATGTAGTTTCAGCAAGCATTGGGGTGATGGGTGAATGGAACTTGGTGCATGGGCAGCAGAATTTTGGATGAGTTTAAGTTTATGGAGGGTGGTAGGTGGGAGGCCAGCATGAGAGTACTCCGGATATTCCACTGGCTGTGGTGGCATATTATCAAAGGAAAAAAAAGGAAAGCCTTGCATTTATATAGCGCCTTTCATGACTACCGGATGTCTCAAAGCACTTTACAGCCAATGGAGTACTTTTTGGAGTGTAGTCACTGTTATATATATCAGTACAAAGGAGGCTATTTTCATGGGTTCACGTGGAGCCATCGGAGGCGATGGAACACTCAGGCTTCAATCCCATGGTTAGAGACCATGAGCATAAGGAAAAATGTGGTGGATGGTGCTCAGAGATTACGGGCCTCCATTAGTGCACCACTCTCCCACCTACACCCAAGCAATATAAAAATGCCTCGAGACAAATAAAAAATGGTTGAATTAAAAGGGAACTGTACCAAGTATAAAAAGAAAGACTTGCATTTCTATAGCGTCTTTCATGGCCACCGGACATCCCAAAGCAATTTACAGCCAATTAAGTACTTTTGAAGTGTAGTCATTGTTGTAATGTAGGAAACGCGGCAGCCAGTTTGCACAGAGCAAGCTCCCACAATGTGAAAATGACCAGATAATCTGTTTTTAGTGATGTTGGCTGAGGGATTAATGTTGGCCAGGACACCGGGGAGAACTCTCCTGCTCTTCTTCGAAATAGTACCATGGGATCTTTTATGTCTACCTGAGAGAGAAGACAGGACCTCAGCTTAACATCTCATCCAAAAAAACAGCACTCCCTCAGTATTACAGTATAGCCTCAGGAGTGGGGTTTGAACCCACAACCTTTTGACTGAGGGGCAAGAGCGCTACCACCGAACCAAGCATGTACATGGTGCATTGAGACAAAGTTGAAGTTATATTAGGAAGTATTTATTTACAAAAAATCTATTGGTCTCAGTCTTGAAAGCTTCAGTTGACCCAGCATCCAGAGTTTTGGGGGAGAGTTCCAAATTTCTAATACCCTTTGTGTGAAGAAGTGCTTCCTGATTTCACTTTAATTTTAAGATTATGTCCCTTGTGCTGGACTCCCTCACCAGAGGGAATAGATTCTCTTTATCTACCCTATTGAATCCTTTTTACATTTTAAACACCTCGATTAGATCAGCCCTCAATCTTCTCTACTCAAGGAAATACAAGCCAAGTTTTTGCAGCCTGACCTTATCATTTAACCCTTTAAGCTCCTGGTGAATCTGCACTGCAACCCTCCAAGGCCAACATATCCTTCCTGAGGGACGGTGCCCAGAACTGACTGCAGTACTCCATATAAGAACATAAGAAATAGGAGCAGGAGTAGGCCATTTGGCCCTTCGAGCATGCTCCGCCGTTCAATAAGATCATGGCTGATCTTCTACCTCATCTCCACTTTCCTGCACTATCACTATATCCCTTGGTTCCCTTAATGTTCAAAAATCGATCGAGTATCTTGAATATACTCAACGACTGAGCCTCCACAGCCTTCTGGGGTAGAAAATTCCAAAGATTCACCACCCTCTGAGTGAAGAAATTTCTCCTCATCTCAGACCTAAATGGCCGACCCCTTATTCTGAGACTGTTACCTCTGGTTCTAGACTCCCCAGCCAGGGGAAACATCCTCCCTGCATCTACCCTGTCAAGCCCTGTAAGAATTTTGTATGTTTCAATGAGATCACCTCTCATTCTTCTAAACTCTAGAGAATATAGGCCTAGTCTACTCAACTCTCCTCATAGGACAATACCCGCATCCCAGGAACCACTCCCTCTATGGCAAGTATATCCTTCCTTAGGTAAGGAGACCAAAACTGTGGTCTCACCAGGGCCCTATATAATTGCAGTAAGCTGTTTTTACTCTTATACTCAAATCCTCTTGTAATAAAGGCCAACATACCATTTTCTTTCCTAATTGCTTGCTGTACCTGCATTTTCAGAGAATCACAGAATCACAGAAACCCCACAGCGCAGATAGAGGCCATTTCGGCCCATCGAGCCTGCACCGACACATATCCCACCCGATCCCCGTAACCCCTACACCAACACATATCCCACCCTATCCCCATAACCCCACGTATTTAATCCCCCTAACACTAAGGGTCAATTTATCATAGCCAATCAACCTAACCCGCACATCTTTGGACTGTGGGAGGAAACCAGAGCACCCGGAGGAAACCCACACAAACACGGGGAGAATGTGCAAACTCCACACAGATAGTCACCCGAGGCCGGATTCGAACCCGGGTCCCTGGCGCTGTGAGGCAACAGTGCTAACCACTATGCCACCATGCTAACCTTCAGCGATTCATGTACAAGGACACTCAGGCTCCTCTGAACATCAACATTTCCCAATCTCTCACCATTTAAAAAATACTCTGCTTTTTTATTTTTCCTACCAAAGTGGATAACTTCACATTTCTCCACATTATATTCCAATTGCCATGTTCTTGCCCACTCACTTAGCCTGTCTATATCTCCTTGAAGCCTCCTTGCATCCTCCTCACAACTTACATTCCCACCCAGCTTTGCATCATCAGCAAACTTGGATATATTACATTTGGTCCCCTCATCCAAATCATTGATGTAGATTGTGAATAGCTGAGGCCCAAGCATTGATCCCTGCGGTACCCCACTAGTTACAGCCTGCCAACCCGAAAATGACCCGTTTATTCCTACTCTCTGTTTTCTGTCCAGTAACCATGTTTGCGTAATAACACAAATTAGCATCATCGCGCAAGCATGCTGATGCATTGTGCGGTGTCAGTTTCAATTTGCCTGACCTGCCCACTGTGTGCAATTGCATCACGCCATGATGTTCTCAGGCCCATCCACTGAACTGGTCTCTGACCGGTTTACACAGGTAGCATAAACAGCCGACAACAGAGCATGCAGATCACTCTCAAAAAGAGCAGAACAAAAGAAAAGATTAGCATTAAAACACCTTCAATGGATAAATTCTCAGAACCATCAAGGGAGCGATTTGACCAGTTAGTATGATGAGCCTGGAGCTTTTGTTCATCAGACTGGGAAGGATTGCTAACAGGAAGCTGCTGTTTAACTGGAGATTTTTTTAAAAATGTGAGACATTCTTTCCAGAGACAATTTGAGTCTAGAGGGGCCTGGGGTTAACGACTCGTTGCAGGCATAAGAAATGAGCTGGGAAGCAAGTCAGGAGGTGGAGGAGCTACAACAGCAGACCATTACGCAGAGGGTAGGTGGGTGTTTCGAGTAGTTTTGTGTTTGGTTTTGTACTCGGCTAAACTAACAAAATATATTCCATCATGGAGTAAAACAGGCAACGTTGCTGGTACTGTGGTTACATTGGAGTATACTTTTTAACAATATAAGATAGTCACTAATAAATCCAATAGGGAATTCAGGAGAAACGTCTTTACCCAGAGAGTTGTTAGAATGTGGAACTCGCTGCCACAAGGAGTAGTTGAGGCGAATAGCATAAATGCATTCAAGGGGAAGCTAGATAAACGCATGAGGGAGAAAGGAATAGAAGGTCATGCTGATAGGGTTAGATGAAGAGGGGTGGGAGGAGGGTCACGTGTAGCATAAACACTGGCATCGACCAGTTGGGCCAAATGGGCCGGTTCTGTGCTGTACATTCTATGTAATTCTATGTAACTTACTGAGAGTTGAAAACAAGTACATAGAGGAATTTAATATAAGTGCTGGTGGAATATTAACTGCTGATTTTTTTTTACTCTACTTGTCTGTTTTGGAGTCATGTTTGGCTGTGGTTTCACAGGCGCTTGCAGCTCTCCAGTACGATGCGCAAGTGACCATTCTTTGAGAACAGGCAGTGAGTTTCAACAGGCAATACACCCGTAACGGAATCATAGTTAATCAGGGTCAAGTTCTCGTTTGGCAGCCGTGGACAGCAGGAGTCGGCGTGTAGTGCTCAGAAGGAGGAACGCTAATGATTTTTTTCTCAAGGGGGTGGCGGGGTCTGAGACCAATTGTAAATCCCCAGCTGTTGCCTTGGGTTGAGATGAGGTAAACTCAGTGCAGACCAGGAGTTGAAGCTGAAACGTTTCTGGCCTGTTCAGCTCAGTGACCCACCAAGCTGTGCATTTGTCCAAAGCTATTGTGCGAAGCTCTGCGATTACGTATCTGATTAACAAAAAATATAGTGGGTCTTTTGTAGTGTTGGTGCACCAGCGTCTGGATCGAGTGGGATTCAATGGAGGGGCTCAATTTACATCAAATTCCTGATATTGGGGAAATTCAGTTCCGTAGTTGAAAAATCATTTTTCTAATGCCGAGCTTACGAAATGGATACGATTTATGCTGATTCAAGTGTTATAGAATCATAGAATGATACAGCACACAAGGAGGCTATTCAGCCCATCGTGCCTTGCCGACTCTTTGATGCTATCCTTTAACGTACAGCTGCACTCAGCTATCCTTCCAGCATAATAATAAATATTTTTTAATTACTTTTGTTTGCGCCAAAATAAAACCCACATTGTCCTCAGCGACAAGCAGAAGAACTGGTTCTGAGTCAGTTCTGGAGAATAAAGATTGGAGCCGGAGGATCTATTTGCTCACAGTTTAGGCAATTTATCATCAGCAGTAATTATATATTTTTTAAAATTCTCATAAACTTTTACTGCCAAATGTTCTCCACTCCCCTCCTCTCCTAAATGACGTACACACCTTCACAGAGGAATGAATGGGAAAAAAATGTATTTTTAAAAAACACCAAAAAGTTACCAAAAAGTCCTATTTGAAGAGAGTTTCCAAAAATGGTTGACACTCCTCTCCACAAATGACGGTAATTAAGTGAAATCCATTGATTTGTCATTCATTTCTGGAGACAGCATTTAGAGAAAATTGTGAATTGTTGAAGAATTCAGAAAAATAAATCAAAATTTTGGGATAGAAATTGGACCTCGAGTGGACGTAAAAGAGAAACCAACGTCCTGTGCCCCAAGGATGCCTGAAAGACATCTGACCTGAAATTGGGTAGGCTAATTTTTTTCAGGCAACCCTGGCGGCTGCCTAAAACAGGCTTTAGGACCTTTAAATATGTAAATGAGGGGCCCAAAGCCTTTCTTCGGTCCCCTCACAGAAATTCTATTGCAATCAGCTGGGCAGGGGTCGGGCCTGGCCAACTCAGCGATCTTAAGGTTTTGAGAATTAAAAAAGAACCTACCTGTGGAGCCAAAAAAAGCAGCCCCCTGCCAGCCAATCACTCACCAAGCACCACCCCCCCTCCACCCCACCCTCACCCCCTCGGCCGCCCTACCTATTGCTTGCTCAAATCCATTACACGGGACCTGCCGGCAAGGCAAGCGGCCCGACAATCGTGCTCCTTAAATGCACGAACTGCCTGTGGAGGCACGACAGGCACTGGCAGCTCGTGCCTAAAATGTCAATGAGGCCTGAGGCCCAAATTTGGCTGGCCTCGGGCCTCTTGGTTGGGCCATGCGTTGCCGGCGCAGCACCCAAACGTGCCCAGATGAATTCCTACCCTTTAGTGTTTAAAAAGCAGAATAAATACCTTTGTTTAAGAAAGAAGTGGTAAATTGTCTCCTTCTAACCCTAGTACTAATGTTTAAAGGAAATGGTGAGAAAAGTCTGTAGTTGAATAGGGGACAGAGAACTTCTTAAATTATTCACTTGTGCGTCATTGCTATGTCCCTATTTCAGCATAGAAATGCATAGGTTAATCCCATCTATTTGTTCACTGGACAATCTTTATTTACCCTCTCTCTTGGAGTTGACAATTAAGGTGTTTTCATTTATATTTAGTTGTGTGTCATACTGTTGAGACCGTGAGTTAAAACTTATGAGATTTTAGTATTTCTGTTCTATATATGTGGTAGAACAGAGTGAACTTTAAAAACATTTGTTTATGGGATGTGGGCGTCGCTGGCAAAGCCAGCATTTATTGCCCATCCCTAATTGCCCTCGAGAAGGTGGTGGTGAGCTGCCTTCTTGAACCGCTGCAGTCCGTGTGGTGAAGGTACTCCCACAGCGCTGTTAGGTAGGGAGTGCCAGGATTTTGATCCAGCGTCTATGAAGAATCGGCGATATACTTCCAAGTCAGGATGGTGTGCGACTTCGAGGGGAGCTTGGAGGTGGTGGTGTTCCCATGCAGCTGCTGCCCTTGTCCTTCTAGTTGGAAGAGGTTGCCATTTTGGGAGGTGCTGCCGAAGAAGCCTTGGCAAGTTGCTGCAGTGCATCTTGTAGATGGTACACACTGCAGCCACGGTATGCCGGTGGTGCAGGAAGTGAATGTTTAAGGTAGTGGATGGGGTGCCAATCAAGCGGGCTGCTTTGTCCTGGATGGTGTTGAGCTTCTTGAGTGCTGTTGGAGCGGCACTCATCCAGGCAAGTGGAGAGTATTCCATCACACTCCTTACTTGTGCCTTGTAGATGGTGGAAAGGCTTTGGGGAATCAGGAGGGGAGACATTTGCCGCAGAATACCTAGCCTCTGACCTGCTCTTGTTGCCACAGTATTTATGTGGCTGGTCCAGTTAAGTTTCTGGTCAATGGTGACCCCCAGGATGTTGATGGTGGGGGATACGGCAATGGTAATGCCGTTGAATGTCAAGGGATGGTGGTTAGACTTTCGCTTGTTGGAGATAGTCATTGCCTGGCACTTCTGTGGCGCAAATGTTACCTGCCATTTATCAGCCCAAGCCTGAACGTCGTCCAGGTCTTGTTGCATGCGGGCATGGACTACTTCATTATCTGTGGAGTTGTGAATGGCGCTGAACACTGTGCAATCATCAGTGAACATCCCCATTTCTGACCTTATGTTGGAGGGAAAGTCATTGATGAAGCAGCTGAAGATGGTTGGGCCTAGGACACTGCCCTGAGGAACTCCTGCAGTGATGTCCTGGGGCTGTAATGATTGACATTCAATCACCACAACCATCTTCCTTTGTGCTAGGTATGACTGCAGCCAGTGGAGAGTTTTCCCCCCTGATTCCCATTGACTTCAGTTTTACTAGGGCACCTTTATGCCACACTTGGTCAAATGCTGCCTTGATGTCAAGGGCAGTCACTCTCACCTCACCTCTGGAATTCAGCTCCTTTGTCCATGTTTGGACCAAGGCTGCAATGAGGTCGGGAGCTGAGTGGTCTTGGCGGAACCCAAACTGGGCATCAGTGAGCAGGTTATTGGTGAGTAAGTGCTGCTTGATAGCACTGTTGATGACACCTTCCATCACTTTGCTGATGATTGAGAGTAGACTGATGGGGAGGTAATTGTCCGGACTGGATTTGTCCTGCTTTTTGTGGACAGGACATACCTGGGTAGTTTCCCACATTGTCGGATAGATGCTAATGTTGTAGCTGTATTGGAACAGCTTGGCTAGAGGCGCGGCTAGTTCTAGAGCACAAGTCTTCAGCATGATAGCCGGGATGTTGTCAGGGCCCATAGCCTTTGCAGTATCCAGTGCGCTCAGTCGTTTCTTGGTATCACGTGGAGTGAATCGAATTGGCTGAAGACTGGCTTCTGTGATGGTGGGGACCTCATGAGTAGGCCGATATGGATCATCCACTCGGCACTTCTGGCTGAAGATGGCATTCATATAGCTCCTTTCATGTCTTCAGAAGTCCCAAAAAGCTTTGAAACCAATGATTTACTTTTGAAATGCAATCATTATTATGTAGACGAACATAGAATAGTGATTGCCCAACAATGTCCCACATACAGTAAATGAATGAAGAACCAGATAACCTGTTGTTCGTTAAGGGACAAAACTTGGCCAGAAAACCAGGAGAACTCCCATTCTTCCTCAAATAGTGCCATGGCATCATTTGCATCTATTAAGCAGGCAGACAGGGTCTCGGTCTAACATTTTGTCTGAAAGTCAGCACCACTGGCAATGCAGCACTCCTTTGAGTCCTGAAGTGGGTTTGAAACCACAACCTTCTGTCTCTGGAATGAAGTTGTGCACTGAGCATCTAAACCTCTAGCTGTCTTGTCTCTGCCCATCTGCTAATGTTTCACATTATGTAGCAGATGTTCCCCTAGCAACCAAACCATCATTAAGCAAGAGACGGCTACTGAACAATTAAAACAGCACCTGACTCCTCAGTGGCTGAGTGGTTAACTGTACCACCTAGTCTGGCACTGCATGGTAAAGACTAGGAATGCCCCAAATTCACATCCCTAGTGTACACTGTTAATTGATTTCAGCTGGGATGGTGGTAGGAGGGCTACAATTGGCCAGACTGTTAATACTCAGGGTTCCCATTTAAAAATGTTATCCAGTGATCCTTGCTGAAAGTAGATGTACATAGACATGAGATCAGGCTAGAACCAAGTTTGGCTTTGATGCCCATCCCATGGTCACATCAGCTAACAGCATGGAAGGAAATTGCATGGGGTGGGGCATAATAATTACAAAATGAATAATTTTTGAATGCTTTGAGTAGAGGTCAGTGTGAAGGTTATATCAACTGGATGAACAAGGAATCAGAATATACCTAATATCAAAATGCATTTAATGCTGTTTAGTTGGGCCTACCTGCTGGATCGATGTTGCATCCAGTGGGTGACAAAAAGCCAGGAACGGAGCTGAACCTCTAACATTCATCGCAACGTATTTCAGTGGCAGTTGGTGCCACGTTTTCATCACTTCCTCACTCCCCTGAATATCAGTTTACAGATACAGGACTGTGCAGCCAAACAATTAGAGCCGTGTTCACCGACCTGTTATTGAGGGTCACAGTCCCAGCCAAGGCCACTTGGGAATGCTGTAACAATCTACACCACAGAGTGATAGGACATGGAACATTGCCCGCATGGTGAGCTCCTGATTTAGGTCAATGCACAATTACCAAGTGAGGTCTAGGCACTTATTTCACAGGAAGTAGAAACAACAGCTGCGGGACCAATAGTTTTTTTTGAAAAAAGTTCTTGCCAGTCTTCTTCCCTTTCCATAAACCATTGACTTCTTGCTGGGGTATGGATCCACGGGTGATGGTTGCCCTCCATTACCTTACCCATGTGTGAGCATTGACAAGTTACTTCATTGCAAGGGGCATCACAGCCAAACTCAATCCTGTATTCACCTACATAAAGAAAGAATTGCATTTCTATAGCATCTTTTACTGAAGCCATTGTTTTCGGTCCCCGCCACAAACTCCGTTCCCTAGCCACTGACTCCATCCCTCTCCCTAACATCTGTCTGAGGCTGAACTACTGTTCGCAACCTTGGTGTCATATTTGACCCTGAAATGAGCTTCCGACCACATATCCACAGCATAACTAAGAACGCCTATTTCCACCTCCGTAACATCGCCCGTCTCCGCCCTTGCCTCAGCTCATCCGCCGCTGAAACCTTCCTCCATGTCTTTGTTACCGCTAGTCTTGACGATTCCAACACACTCCTGGCTGGCCTCCCACATTCCACCCTACATAAACTTGAGGTGATCCAAAACTCGGCTGCCCGTGTCCTAACTTGCACCAGGACCCATTCGCCATCACCCCTGTGCTCGCTGATTTACATTGGCTCCCGGTTAAGCAATGTCTCGATTTAAAAATTCTCATCCTTGTTTTCAAATCCCTCCATGGCCTCACCCCTTCCTATTCCTGTAATCTCCTTCAGCCCCACAACCCACCACACCCCCCCCACCGAGATATCTGCACTCCTCTAATTCTGCCCTCTTCAGCATCAGTGATTATAATTGCTCTGTAGGAATTGACGAATTCCTAACCAATAACTGAGGTCGACTCAGGAGATCAATCAAACAGGTCTTTAATGTAAGACTAAACGAGTTCAAACAGTTTGTTGAGATCGATACAGGAGAACCACGGAAACAGATCTTAACAAGATGGAGATTCCACGAGGACTGCCCGGACAGTCACGTGGTTTGCGACGTGACGTCATCGCGTTTGCCCGCGTTTTCCCGCGCTCTTAAAGGGGCCACGCCCCGTACATACAAACACTATATACAAAACACAGTAATGTCTAACACAATGGTACCGGCTTAGGCTAATGGTAGAACATCGTTAAAGGGAATTATATACAGTTGCCCAGAGTCATTCAGTGGCTCCGCCACATGCGCCCCCCCAGAATTCGCTTTAACGGACAAAGTCAAACGGTGAGGGGGTCTGATGAGCCTGTCGGAACGACTCCTGTACTCCTGAGGTGGAGGCTGCTGGGCGGCTGGCGGTCTGGCGGGCAGTTGCACTTGGTCTGCTGTAACGGCGACGGGTGGCCGACCCCGTCTCGGCGGTTGTGCTGTCTCGACGGGGCGGTCGAGGTCCAAATGTGCTGGCTTTAAGCGATTGACCGAAATGTGGTCCGGTTTACCACCGACATCTACCGTGAAGGTTTTGTCCCCTGCCTCCAACACGTGGAAGGGACCAGTATATGGAGCCTTGCGTGGATCCCTATGAGCATCGTGGCGAATAAAGACGTACTCAGCCTTGTGAAGCTCCGGGGGAACGTGCGAACTCCGCAGCCCGTGGTGCGAAGTGGGCACCGGTGCGAAGCATCTGGCCGCCTCCTGGTGACTAGTAAGCTGGTCAGACACGGACCATGGCTTCATCGAAGCTGGCAGGAAATCCCCCGGGATTCGCAGCGGCTGACCGTACACCAGCTCCGCTGATGAAGAACGAAGGTCTTCTTTGGGGGCCGTGCAAAGGCCCAACAGGACCCACGGTAGCTTGTCTGCCCATCCAGTGTCCTGGAGGCTGGCCCTCAGGCCGGCTATCAGTGATCGGTGGAAACGTTCACAGAGGCCATTCGCCTGTGGGTGGTAGGTTGTGGTGCGATGTAATTTGACACTGAGCCCTTGGGCCACTGCATTCCAGAGTTCAGAGGAAAACTGCGGTCCTCTGTCGGAAGAAATATCTGCGGGCACTCCAAAACGGGCGACCCAGGTGGAAATGAATGCCCTGGCCACGTCCGCCGAAGTAGTGGATGACAGGGGAACCGCCTCCGGCCATCTGGTGGTGCAGTCAACCATGGTCAGGATGTGTGAAAAACCATGGGAGGGTGGGAGTGGTCCTACCAGGTCCACATTGACATGGTCAAAACATTGCTCCGGAACTGTGAAGGTGGCCAACGGAGCTTTGACGTGGCGCTGTACTTTGGCCTTTTGGCAGACCACGCAGGTGTTGGCCCAGTCGCGGACATCCTTGTGCATGCCATGCCATACGAATTTCGCTGACATCAGCTTCTGAGAGGCCTTCATTCCTGGGTGTGATAACCCATGTATGGCGTCGAACACTTTATGGCACCAGACGACCGGCACGACCGGGCGAGGGTCACGTACGGAGACGTCACACAACAGAGTGGTACCTGCCGAATGGAACTTGACGTCGGCCAACCGGAGGCCAGTGACGGTCGTTCTGCAGGCTTGGACTTCTGGGTCTGAGGCTTGGTCCGCTGCCATAAGGGCGTAATCGATGCCCAAATGAACCGTATTGACGGTCGCGCGGGAGAGGCAGTCTGCCACCAGGTTGTCCTTACCGGCCACGTGCTGTGTATCCATGGTGAATTCGGATATGTAGGTCAGTTGACGGTGCTGTCGGGATGACCACGGTTCGGCGGTCTTGGCCATAGCAAAAGTTAGTGACTTATGGTCCACAAAGGTGGCAAAAGGACGTCCTTCCAGGAGGAAGCGAAAATGGCGGATGGCCAGAAAAAGGGCGAGCAACTCCCGGTCGAATGTGCTATACGCTCTCGTTCCGCCGTAGTTGACGGCTGAAGAATGCCAACGGCTGCCACGTCCCGTTCACCCACTGCTCTTGCATGACGCCGATTGCGTAGTCTGACGCGTCGGTGGTGAGGGGGATGGTGGCTCCTGGCAGCAGGTGCGCCAGCATGGTTGCGTTGGCTAAGGCGCTTTTGGTGTCGTCGAACGCCCGGGCCATGTCATCCGTCCAGTCTACCGGGTTCTTGCCAGTCTTGCCCTTGAGGGCCTCGTACAGGGGCTGCATGAGTAGTGCTGCCTTAGGCACGAAACGGTGGTAAAAGTTTACCATGCCTAGGAATTCCTGCAGGGCCTTAATGCTTTGCGGGCGTGGGAAGGATATCACCGCCTCTACCTTCGCTTGTAAGGAACCGCTCCCTCTGCGGTGATGCAATGTCCCAGGAAATCAATTTGGCGCAGGCCAAACTGACACTTGGCCAGGTTGATAATCAGGCCGTGTTGGCTGAGGCGTCGAAAAAGGGTGCGTAGGTGACAGATATGTTCTTCTTTAGTGGGACTGGCAATTAGGATATCGTCCAGGTAGACGAAGAGGAACTTGAGGTCCTGCAGCACGGAGTCCATCAGGCGTTGGAAAGCCTGGGCGGCGTTCTTTAATCCAAACGGCATTCGCAGAAACTTGAAGAGGCCGAATGGGGTGATGACTGCGGTCTTCTGGACGTCCTGTGGGTGCACTGGGACCTGGTGGTAGCCCCGTACAAGGTCGACTTTCGAGAAGACGGTGCTCCCTGCCAAATGGGCAGAGAAATCCTGGATGTGGGGGATCGGGTACCGATCAGGAGTGGTGGCGTCGATAGTCGTCGCACGGTCGCCATCCGTCGCCAGGCTTCGGGACGATATGGAGGGGTGAAGACCAGGGACTATTCGACCGGCGAATAATTCCTAACCGTTCCATGGTCGCGAACTCTGCCTTTGCGACCGCCAGCTTGCCAGGTTCCAGGCGCCGGGCCCGCGCGTAGACCGGGGGGCCATTGGTGGTGATGTGGTGTTCCACACCATGTTTCGTGGCTGTGGAGGAGAACGTGGGTCTTGTCAGGTCGGGAAATTCGGCGAGCAGACGAGCGAACTCGTCAGGAGTCGGGAAAGCACAGGCGACGGTGCGCGACATAGTGTTACTACGGTAACAAGGGATAGAATTGAAAGTTGCCGCGTTGATCAACCGCCGGTTCTTCGCGTCGACCAGGAAGCTGTTGGCGCAGAGGAAATCCACGCCAAGAATGGGTTGAGAAACCTTGGCTGTCACAAACTCCCAGTGAAAACGTTGCTCCCCCGAAGCACACCTCCACTCGCAGTCTTCCGAAGGTCCGAATTGCCCCGCCATTGGCTGCTTCAAGGGCGAGGCCGTGATTCCCTGCCTGCACATCGAGGGCGGACGCGGGTAAAATGCTGCACTGCGCTCTGGTGTCGCACAGAAAACGACGACTGGAGAGTGTATCGGTGATGAAAAGCAACTTGCCCGCGTTGCCGATCGCCATCGCGGCCGCGGGGCTCCCGTTAGACCCGGTCCTCGGTGTTCGCAGTTGTTTTTTTTTGGGGAAAGCTGCAGGGAGGGCGGCAACGTCACGCCTTCGCGCCGAACTGCGCGTGGTAGAAACACAGCCCAGCAGGCTGATGAGCTGGGGCGGCATCTGTGGGGGTTGGGCGCCTCGTGGCGGTGCAGTACTGCTGCATTACCGCGAAAATTTTGTCCGCTTCTGCTGCGAGTGCCACGCAGTCTTCCACCTCGGATCTGGCCAGGGCAGCTTGCACCTGCTCCGGCAGCTGGCTGAGGAATAGTTCACGGAATAGGAAGCATTCCGGTTCTGAGCCCAGGAGTGTGAGCATTTGGCTCATCAACTCTGAAGGCTTGGAGTCCCTGAGCCCGGGCATAGTGAGCAATCGACGGGCGCGCTCCGATTTAGTGAGCCCGAAAACTTGCAGCAACTGCGCCTTGAGGGTTTCATACTTGTGCTCCATTGGAGGGTTCTTGAGGAGGGTGACGATCCGTGAGGCGGTAGAGCTGTCGAGTGTGGAGACCACATAGAGATATTTGGTCTGACCCGCAACGATGTCCCTCAGGGCGAACTGTGCCTCGACCTGAATGAACCACGAGGTAGCTTGCTGCTCCCAGAACTGTGGTAGCTTCAGCGAAATGGCGTTGGCCTCCATGCTGTGATCTTTTTGCGAAAAATGTTCACAAAAAACGGGGTCACCAATGTAGGAATTGACGTTCCTAACCAATAACTGAGGTCGACTCAGGAGATCAATCAAACAGGTCTTTAATGTAAGACTAAACGAGTTCAAACAGTTCGTTAAGATCGATACAGGAGAACCACGAAAACAGGTCTTAACAAGATGGAGATTCCACGAGGACTGCCCGGACAGTCACGTGGTTTGCGACGTGACGTCATCGCGTTTGCCCGCGTTTTCCCGCGCTCTTAAAGGGGCCATGCCCCGTACATACAAACACTATATACAAAACGCAGTAATGTCTAACACAATGGTACAGGCTTAGGCTGGTGTTAGAACATCGCTAAAGGGAATTATATACAGTTGCCCAGAGTCATTCATTGGCTCTGCCACAGCTCCACCATTGGTGGCCGTGCCTTCTGTTGCCTAGGTCCTAAGGTCTGGAATTCCTTGCCTAAACCTCTCCGCCTCACCACCTCTCTTTCCTCCTTTAAGATGCTCCTTAAAACCTACCTCTTTGACCAAGCTTTTGGTCACCTGCCCTAATTTCCCCTTATGTGGCTTGGTGTCAAATTTTTTGTCTTTTAATATTCCTGTGAAGCGCCTTGGGACCTTTTACTACGGTAAAGGTGCTATATAAAAACAAGTTGTTGTTGTTGTTGTTCAGGTCATCCTAAAGCGCTTCACCGCCATTGAAGTACTTTTGAAGTGTAGTCACTGTTATATAAACTTCCAGCAGGAGTCACTGGAGAGCCATCAAGGATGGGAATTCGGGAGTGTTGGGTCCAATTGCCGTGCACCTAACTCAACACAAATGAGAGGCCTAATTTGGAATCTTCCATCCACTGGATAAACCCGCTGAGCTATTAAGAGAACCGCTGGACCAATAATCTTATTAAATAGCTCTGTTGATCAGTTCTAATTTAATCGGGTTTTTCATCTACTGGGACAGGGTTGCCTGCTGATAGAGTTTTCTTTTGTTGCTGGTAAGAAAAGGAGAGGGAACAAAGCTGATTGCCAGCTCTGGCAACATTGAGCAGCTAGGCAGGCCATGATTGGAGGCCCAGAGAAACCTATGTCTGCCAAGGGCCATAAACGAAGGGGAGGTGGGCCTCAACATGCACCCAGGCCCCGTGACGAGCACCACTGAATCAGATGATTGATCTGTAATCCGCATGAGTCAAAGGAAGCTTCAGGAACGAGATGTACTGCACCGCTGTATAATTGTCAGGAAATAATGAACATTCTATTACATCCTGTATGATTGGCTAACTTTGCTTCAGGTCTCCTGAGCTATTTTAAAGGGCACATAGAATAGGAGTTAATGTATTCCATTCCTAATGGTACACGTTCAGATTAGTTTGGGCATGAGGGTAAAGCTTTTATAAACAACTGCTATCTGCACACTTGACCTCTGAGGTTGAACATTAGAGCGAAAAGCAGTGTGCTATTAAATTTCTGACATGTAGCAACAACGCTGAATCACAGGAACCTGCTTAAAGTATTTGCTTTGAAAGATAAACCTGTGCTGTGCTGTGCAGTGGTGTTGTACTAGGTCTAAATAGTTAGAATACCTGTGGCCCTTATTATTGTTACCTGACCGATTCTCAAATTGACTCTCTCTTAAATGCCATAAATGTCATTGTTTTTATATCCATGTGTCAAATATTTAAAAAGGGAATATTTAGCATGGCTTAGATGCAATAGGGTAGAAACGCGCCTTGAGCGGTAGTGCAAAATGGGCATAATATCACATCAGCTGCCTGCTATACGCCTCACCCGATATTTAATTCCATTGATGTCAATGGAGCTGAATATCTGGTCAGAGTGTATAACGGGCAACAAAAGCGATACTGCCCGATAATGTTCCCTCTAATTTTTTTGTTGTGCGCGGTCCCTTTAAATTTGCTGCGCGCCCACGCATGCGCGATATTTTTTCCAGCGGGACAGCTGTTGAGCAGCCTGCGCGGGACCTCCCGATCGGTGCGCAACCGCGCGCCGCACAGGGGGAAAGTTGCTGCCTGATCTGCGCTATCGTCCAAGGCAAATTTCTACCCCCATATCCAGGATTGTTTCACTGGCATCCTGCGACCCTCACAAGCTTCACTGCTGATATTGTAATTATGGCCTGATGTGTGCATCGATACCGCACCCATTTGCACTTTAAACAAGGGGCGTGAACAGGGCCACAGTTAATTGGCAGGTACTCGTGCCAACTTACCACTGTGCCGATGTCCGCCGTGATTGCTAGGTGGGCCTGCATCCTGGTGGCCAGAACTCCCATCGGACACAGGCGAGAGCCTCATACAGATCTGCAAAAATCAGGGTCCAACGTTGCAGTTAAGACCCCGATGCCATTTTCGACTACCACCGGTTCCTGCAAGTTGGGAGGCAGCCATTTCCAGCAATGATTAAAGGGCTGCTGCTGTCAGGGAAGGCTGGATGGAGGTTTGAGAAACCATTCTATGGAGGTTACCCATGGGTTTTGTACCTTTAAAGGCTTTGAAATATTATGTACTTGCTGCTGTAGGTTTCTCACGCACAATACTTGCTGCTCCAAAGTCCTGCTTATTTGTATTCCCAACGCTAAGTAAATCTTACCTTTAAGGTGCTGCTGCAGACCCCTTCACAAATGACCACCCTTCACACTATCCCATCTCCAGATTGGCGAGCTGCGTATTAGGGAGAGCATTTCATAGAATCATAGAAATTTACAGCACAGAAGGAGGCCATTTGGCCCATCTTGTCCGCGCCGGCCGACAGAGAGCTATCCACCCTAATCCCACTTTCCAGCACTTGCACTCCAAGGTCCCTCTGATCTTCTGCACTTCTCAGTGTCTTACCATTTATAGTGTATTCCCTTGCCTTGTTAGCAAGACTAGTCCATTGATATCTTCCTGCAGTCTGCAGCTTTCTTCTTCCATTATCAACCACACGGCCAATTTTTGTATCATCTGCAAACTTCTTACATTCAAGTCAAAATCATTGATATATACCACAAAAGCAGAGGACCCAGTACTGAGCCCTGCGGAACCCCACTGGAAACAGCCTTCCAGTCACAAAAACACCCTTCAACCATTACCCTTTGTTTCCTGCCTCTGAGCCAATTTTGGATCCAACTTGCCACTTTGCCTTGGATCCCATGGGCTTTTACTTTCGTGACCAGTCTGCCATGCGGGACCTTATCAAAAGCCTTGCTAAAATCCATATAGACTACATCAAACGCACTACCCTCATCGACCCTCCTTGTTGCCTCCTCAAAAAATTCAATCAATTTAGTCAGATATTTAGAATCATAGAAAGTTACATTTCTGCCCATCATGTCCGTGCCGTGTTTCAAACCTACATGGGGAAATCCCAATGGCTTTCAAGACCATCGCCTTAACCACTCCCGACTGGCCTATAAGTACTCGGTCTATCCCTTTCTCCCTTTTTAAACAACTGTACCATGTTAGCAGTCCTCCAGTCCTCTGGCACAACACCTGTAGCCAGAGAGGATTGGAAAATGATGGTCAGAGCCTCTGCTATTTCCTCTCTTACTTCTCTTAACAATCTGGGATACATTTCATCTGGGCCTGGGGATTTGTCCACTTTCAAAGATGCTAAACCCCTTAATACTTCCTCTTTCACTATATTTATTTCATCTAATATTTCACACTCCTCCTCCCTGATTGCAATGTCTGCATCATCCCTCTCTTTTGTGAAAACAGACGCAAAGTATTCATTAAGAACCATACCCATGTCTTCCGCCTCCACACACAGGTTACCTTTATGGTCCCTAATAGGCCCTACTCTTACTTTAGTTATCCTCTTGCTCATAATGTATTTATAAAACATCTTTGTGTTTTCCTTGATTTTATTAGCCAATATTTTTTCATGCCCTCTCTTTGCTTTCCTAATTTCCTTTTTAATTTCACCCCTGCACTTTCTATACTCCTCTCGGCTTTCTGCAGTATTGAGCCCTCGGTATCTGTCATAAGCTTCCCTTTTTTTCTTTATCCTACTCTGTATGTCCCTTGACATCTAGGGAGCTCTAGATTTGTTAGTCCCACCCTTTTTCTTTAAGGGAACATACTTGCTCTGAGCCATCACTATCTCCCCCTTGAATGCCTCCCACTGCTCTGACACTGATTTACCTTCAAGTTTCTGTCTCCAGTCCACTTTGGCTAAATCAGCTCTCAGCTTAGTAAAATTAGCTTTTCCCCAATTGAGAAATTTTATTCCTGGTCTCTCCTTGTCCTTTTCCATAACTACCCTAAATCTAACTGAATTGTGATCACTACCATCAATATGCTTGATGCGCCATCAATTACTCAAAAGACTGAGGTTGAGCGAGTAACAATCAGGCTTTTATTAACTAAAGAATGAAGGTCTTGTCTCGAGTGGTCGACCCGTCCAGAATACTAAGGGACTGGGAGGTAGTCACTGATATACCTGGAATAGTGGGAGGAGTCAGCCGAGGCAAGTCCAGACCTGTACCTAGTGGAATACACATACAGACACAGACAGGTATGACAGTGGTTTACCACAATGCTCTCCCACTGATACCCTTTCCACCTGCCCAGCTTCATTCCCTAAATCTAGGTCAAGAACCACCCCCTCTCTTGTTGGGCTTGCTACGTACTGGCTAAAAAAGTTCTCCTGAATACATTTTAAGAATTCTGCTCCCTCTATATCTTTCACACTAATTTTATCCCAGTTAATATTAGGGAAGTTGAAATCCCCTACTATTACTGCCCTATTTTTTCACTATTTCATGCTGGCAGTTAACTGACCACATTACAGTATAATGTGAGCCTAGGACTGAAATCCATCGGACCCCACACTGACTCCTCCGGTTGGCCCCTGCGTGCATCATGACCACCGCCCCCCCACTTAACACGAAGATGCTATGCATTTCACCATCTGGAGATTTAACCTTCCTGTTTCTCCTCCTGTAAGCTTATTTTTTATAAAATTGTCCTTGTTCCCTTGTCTGATCAGAATCTCATCTCTTTCCAATTGGGCTCCATGTAAATGTGAGTATACTCCTGCTCTGGCACTTTTAACAAAAGAGATTTCAGAATAATTTCGAGAGTTTGGGGGCATCCCAGACTCTCCCTATGCTCTAAAATCAGTATATTGCAATTGTAGAGAACAGAATAGCTTCAGACCACAGGGAAAGCTGGACCTGCCCCAGTTCCCATATGAATTGCCTGAATATCTTGCTGGTTGGAATGTGACCAGGAGGAAGATGCTATACAGATGTATACCAATGTATAGGAGACAACTTATGCAAGGAGGGAACTCAGAAGTGCATGGAGAACAGAAGCAGGCATGGAGGAAAGAATAGAAGACTGAGTACGTGTAGAGTGAAGCAGAGTGACCTAAAGGAGGTTATTCACTTTGGTAGGAAGAATAGAAATACAGAATATTTTTTAAATGGTGAGAAACTTTTAAATGTTGGTGTTCAGAGAGATTTGGGTGGCCTCGTGCAAGAAACACAGAAAGTTAGCATGCACGTACAGCAAGCAATAAGGAAGGCAAATGGCATGTTGGCTTTTATTGCAAGGGGGTTGGAGTGTAAGAGTAAGAAAGTCTTTCTACAATTGTACAGGGCCTTGGTGAGACCACACCTGGAGTACTGTGCACAGTTTTAGTCTCCTTATCCAAGGAAGGATATACTTGCCTTGGAGGCGGTGCAACGAAGGTTCACTAGATTGATTCCTGGGATGAGAGGGCTGTCTTATGATGAGAGATTGTGTAGAATGGGCCTATACTCTCTGGAGTTTAGAAGAATGAGAGGTGATCTCATTGAAACATACAAGATTCTGAAGGGGATTGACAGGGTAGATGCTGAGCGGTTGTTTCCCCTGGCTGGAGTGTTTAGAACTAGGGGGCATATTCTCAGGCCATTTAAGACCAAGATGAGGAGGAATTTCTTCACTCAGAGGGTTGTGAATCTTTGGAATTCTCTGCCCCAGAGGGCTGTGAATGCTGAGTCTTTGAGTATATTCAAGGCTGAGATAGATAGCGTTTTGGACTTTAAGGGAATCAAGGGCATGGAGATTGGGCGGGAAAGTGAAGTTAAGGTCAATGATCAGCCATGATCTTATTGAATGGCGGAGCAGGCTCGAGGGGCCGTATGGCCTACTCCTGCTCCTATTTCTTATGTTCTTAAGAAGCATACGGGAGGAGAGAATCAGAAGCCATGGAGTGGACTGGACAATAACTTAAGAATGACTTAGTAACATTATAGATTATTTTTCCTAATGGATTAACTTCTAGGATTCAAACTTTGCCTCTTCTTACTGTGCTTCTTGGGGATACCTATATCAATATACCACACTGTGACAGGAGGATCCTGGTTCTTAAGTGATGGGGGAAAAAGTGGGCAATGGTGTTTACTTATTTTTAATGTGTGCTGGTGAGAAACCTATACACTGAACTTAGAGGATGTTACCACTGTGATTCCCTGCTGTGATAGCTGATGGCAACCCAATATACATTTGCCGGATTTGCTGAGGCCAGACAGTGGGAAGCCTCCATGACACTGGCACACCAGGATATCCAGATTCAAACTAGAGTCAAAGATGAGTTTGAACTTTAAATGGGAGTGAAGAGTTTTATCTCTAGATTTGCTGGTTTTGTAATATTCGGATCTTGTGGTCCTAAGGAGCTAATCACTTTCAATTGTCTTCCTGCAGATTTTAAGAAGGGCACCAATGCGCCGAACCATGGCAGCAAAAAGCTTACGACTCGTTGCACTTTTGGTGATGGTTGGCATTTCTGAAGTGAATCTGGAGAAACCACACACCTCACCTTTCCAATTCACCCACCATGTTTACAATGCTACTATCTATGAAAATTCCTCCCCCAAGACCTACATCGAAAGCAATGTAAAAATGGGCATTCAAATCACAGAGGCTGTCGGGAACATTAAATACAAAATTGTTTCTGGAGACAATATGAATGTGTTCAAAGCCGAGGAATACTTGGTAGGCGATTTCTGCTTTTTGCGCATAAGGACCAGAAGTTCCAACATGGCTGTTTTGAACAGAGAAGTAAAGGATCATTATCTACTGACAGTCCAGGCATCTGACAGAACATTCCAACATGAAGTGTGGACCAAGGTGATGATCCAAATCCTTGATAAAAATGACTTGCGTCCCCTTTTTTCACCACTGTCATACACTGTCTCCATAACAGAGGATACCCCATTGAGATCCAGTGTTGCCAGAGTCACTGCAACAGATGCAGACGTCGGAAGTAATGCAGAGTTTTATTATGCTTTCAAAGACAGGACCGATGTGTTTGCCATTCATCCCAGTAGTGGCATTGTCATGCTGGCAGGAAGCCTGAATTACACAACTCTAAAGCGGTATAACCTAGAAATCTTGGCAGTGGACCGCATGATGAAGCTGTATGGAGGCAGTGGGATTGGCAGTGTGGCGAAGCTGACTGTCAATGTAGAGCAAGCTGGTATGAGAGTGCCAGGAATTCTCTCTGTACGTCTCATCTCTCCTGGAACTGACCATGATACTACACATGCTATTATCACTGCAGAAGAAGGAGTAGATGCAGTGGACATTGTGGAAGGGGATTCATCGCACCATTTCAGAGTGGCACCATTCTACCAAGGCAGTAGGGAGTTCAAGCTAATATATAACAGAGAGGCAAACTGGGCGAGCAATTCCCTTGGCTATAATTTGTCTCTGCAAGCCAGAGATAAAAGCAACCCAACTAACTATTCACCAATAAAAGTCATTCACATACCAGCAAAGCAGCCTGAAGCCTTAAAGTTTGAGGAAGATCTTTATGAGGTTAGATTGTGTGAGTTTGCACCACCAAATAGTCCTGTTGTAATGGTTAAAGCTCAGCCTAAACTTCCAAATCAGGCATATTATCTGGTGCGCAGTCATGACAGTACAAAATTTAGGATAAATCGTCAAACTGGTCTCATTACCACTACTGCTGCACTGAATTTCTTGGAACAAGACCATTTTGAATTGAAAGTAAAGACCAGTGTTGGTCAGATCTCAACCAGTATTATTATTGATCTCATAGACACCAATAATAATGCTCCAGAGTTCAGAGCTTCTTCATACCAGGGGAGTATTGATGAAAATGTCCAAATTGGAACAAGTATCTTAACAGTCAATGCAACTGACAAAGACCAAGGTGAAAATGGCTATGTGACATACAGCATTGCCAATGTAGCCCCTGTTCCTTTCAACATTCATCCTTTCACTGGGACCATTGTGACATCTGAGGACCTGGACTATGAACTCATGCAGCGAGTGTACCATTTACGAGTTTGGGCCTCGGACTGGGGATCACCATATGACTATGAAATGGAAGTTCCTGTCACAATTTACTTGAAGAATGTGAATGACAACAAGCCACTGTTTGAGAAGGACAATTGCCATGGTAATGTTTCAAGAAATCTCACTGTTGGACACCTCATCACCACTGTCTCAGCAGTAGACGCAGATGAACTGCAAGGGATCAGATATGAGCTTTTGTCTGGTAATGAACTAGATTTCTTTGATCTCAATCCAATTTCTGGTGCACTAACGTTGAAGAACCCCTTCTCTTACAGTCCTGCCAATAAGATGTCATTTTTAAATCTTAAAATCGCAGCCACAGATGGGGAGAACTATGCTTCCACTATAGATGTTAACCTCACTGTTACAGATAGCCTGAAAATGGTCAGCATGCATTGCAAAGACACTGGAGCAATTAAAATGTTAGCAGAGACTCTGCTGCTTTCTGTTAAACCACATCATCAACCTCATGAAGAAGATTCATTCTCTTATATCCACATTGTCAATGCTCACACTCCACAATTTGATATTAATTTCCCAAGCTCCATTGACATAAGAGAGAACATCCCAGTCTATTCAACCATCTTGAATATTCGTGCAACTGATCCTGACTCTGGTTTCAATGGCAAGCTGGTCTATGTGATCTCAGATGGAAATGAAGACAGCTGCTTCATTGCAGAGATGGAGACTGGAGAGCTGAAAGTTGTGTTACCCTTAGATTACGAAAAAATAAATCTTTATACTTTAAACATTACAATTTATGATCTTGGAAGGCCTCAGAAATCCTCTTGGAGGCTGTTAACAGTGCATGTGCTGGATGCAAATGATAATAAGCCAATATTCTTGCAAGATAGTTATTCAGTAATAGTGCATGAAAATGCAGAGCTTGGAAGGACTATAGCCCAGGTAAAGGCTAAAGATAATGACCTGGGAGAAAACGGAAAAATAAAATACTCACTTCTGACTGATACCAAAACATTTTCCATTGACAAAACTTCAGGTATAGTGCGTGTCACTGGCAAATTAGATCGAGAGCTTCATCCAGTATATGTTTTGAAAATCGAAGCCAAAGATCAGCCTCAACTGGACCCCCAGCTATTTTCAACCATTGATCTAACAGTAGTCTTAGAAGATGTCAATGATAATCCACCTCAGTTTGTCCCATCCTACTACAGGGTGAGAGTTCCTGAAGATATTCCAGTAGGGACTGTCATAGTGTGGCTTGAGGCCTATGATCCAGATCTAGGACAAGGAGGTGAAGTGCGCTACAACCTGATAACAACTAGAGAAAATACATTCAGAATTGACAAAATAGTAGGAGCTATCCGTATCAATAAGCAATTAGACTTTGAAACTAAGAATTTTTATAATCTAACAGCTCATGCTGCTGACAGTGGAAAACCCTATCCTCTGAGCTCCACCTGTTATGTGGAAATTGAAGTGATTGATGTCAATGAAAACCTGCATCGACCACACTTCTCCTCCTTTGTGTTCAAAGACTCTGTCAGTGAAGGGGTACATGTGGGAACGTCAGTGATGACACTCACTGCTCAGGATGAAGACAAAGGGAAGGATGGTGAGATACGATATTTGATCAAGGGTGGAACAGGTCTTGGAGTCTTCACCATTAATGAAGAAACAGGTAAGAACATGAGCACAAATGCTGAACAAGAATAGACAACCACTTAGGCTACCTGATCACACTAATTTGAGTGAATGTCATATTGATCTGATTTCACAATAATCTCTGAAAAATAAGTATTATTACTGAATGTTTGAGGATTGAGCTTTTCTAAAGACTTGCAAGTCGTCTAAAATGTATTGTCATTTTACAAAATAAAGTCAAACCTCATTACAAATTGAAGGATTAAAAAAGCAGTTCTTATCAGGGATGAATGTAAACTAGTTCAGTTTCCTTTACCAGCTGCACTGGAGCTTCAGGTAAGATTAGAAAATAAAGTTATGATAATGAGGTCTTGGTATTAATTCTGAATGATCCATAAACAAACACACAGTGCAGTGCCACATAGAACAGTATTCCTGATTGGCCTGATGGAACTATCACTGAGTTGGAATATGTGTTAATCTTATTGAGTCTTCATGGGAAATATCAGTAGATTGGAGTCAATAGCTTGGAAATCTTTGAAAATTGAGAGAGATGTATAATGGGCGGCTGAATCGCTAACGCCCGTTTTATGTTATCACCCAAAATCAAAATGACCCCCAGACCCTCAAACTACAGGAATAACAGAAATTACAGAATGTTTCTTTATACTAAACACGGTTTAAGGGGGAACACACCATTACCTATGTAAGAAATCTGTGTGGCTCTGCATGTTAAAACATTTGAAAATCTGTCAGTTGGATTTGTGGTTTGAAAATTGTATTGAAGTTAAGGAGGTGCACCCATTCTGTATGGAAACAGCCCTGAGATTTGAAAATACCATTTGCACAAAGGCTTGCTGCATAGCTTGAACATTTTTGGAACTGGATGAATATTGTAAATGAAAATGTGTTGCGTACCAGAAATGAACACGATAAATGGCCTGAACATTTTGTCATTCATTTTGAGTTTTAGTTTATTTGCAAGAGGGTAAATCTAAAGGCCACTGTTTTTAGTGTTTTTGTCAACAGTCCTCCCTTGTTTCCTGAAGATGATGAATCCTGCATGTAACAGTAGCCTATCAGTACATAGGAGCATAGAAACAGAAGTAGGCCATTCAACCCCTCAAGCCTGTTCCGCCATTCAATAAGATCATGGCTGATCTGTATACAAACTCCGTGTACCCGCCTTGGCTCCAGATCCATTAATACCCTTGGCTAGCAAAAATCTATCGATCTCAGATTTAAAATTACTCATTGAGCTGGCATCTACTACTTATTGTAGGAGAGAGTTCTACACTTCTACCACCCTTCGCGTGAAGAAGTGTTTCCTAACTTCTCTCCTGAATGGCCTGGCTCTCATTTTAAGGTTATGTCCCCTTGTCCTAGACTCCGCCACCCGTGAAAAAGGCTTCTCTCTACCCTATCAATTCCTTTCAAAATCCTAAAAACCTCAGTCAGATCACCCGGGGATATTCCAGGGAATAAATGCCTAGTGTATGTAATCTCTCCTCATAATCTAACCCTTGGAGCCCTGGTAACATTCTGGTGAATCTGCGCTGCACTCCTGCCAACGCCAATATATCCTGTCTACAACAATAGCAACAACAACTTAGATTTATATAAGGTGGGGTTCCCAGAACTGTACAGTACTTCAGATCTGGTCTAACCAATGCTTTGTATAGCTGTAGCAAAATTTCTAGTCCTCTAGATTTAAAGGGGCAACATTCCATTAGACTTTTCGTATAGTTTTTGTACCTGACTACTACATCTTAGTGATCTGTGTGCATTAACCCCTACATCTCTTTGGACCTCCACTGTTCGTAGCTTTTCACCATTTAAAAAATACTCGGATCTATCCTTTTTTGGTCAAAAACGGATGACCTCACACTTACCATGTGTTGAAATCCATCTACCACAGTTCTGCCCACTCACTTAATCTATCAATGTCTCTGTAATTGTATGCTCCCATCTACACTACTTACTATGCCACCAATGTCTTCAGCAAATTTGGATAAATGGCTCTCTATTGTGTTACCTAAGTCATTAATAAATATAGTGATTAGTTGAGGCCCCACAAATCAGGTAGGAATAGAATCGGTTTCAGCAATGATACTCCCAGAATTAAATAGCTTTTCTTTCCAATTTGAGACAATGTTTTCAAGGGGAGACTGGATAGGCACTTGAGGGAAATAAACTACAAGGATACAGCAGGGGAGTGAGACTGACTGGACTGCTCTGCAGTGAGCCAGCATGGAATCGATCGGCCGAATGGCCTCCTTCTGTGCCGTTATGACTCTATGACATACCCATTATCCCTACACTCTGTCTTCTACTGCCTAACCAAACTCCTAACCAGGTCAATAATTTGCTTTCAATTCAGTTAAATGGGTATTTCTTTGAAAAGATGACACAAAGCTATTCAATTCTGGGCGTATCATTGCTGAAACCGATTCTATTCCTACCTGATTTGTGTGGACATACCTACATCTCCTCCTCCACCTGCACTGTGAGAACTGAAATCAGTCAACTGTGGGACTTGTGAGAGTAGAACCACACCGCTTACCCCACTTGGTCACCTGGGGGAGCCATTGCCAGTGCTCTTGCATATTTGCTAACTCTGTAAGGTTTATATATCCACCTCCTCATTCTATACATGACTCATCTAGTGCATTTCATGGGAACATGGGAACACTTCTGGCAAGATACTGACGGGCTGGATTTTACCTGCCGAGACGAGTTGGGGGCGGGACTGCCTCCACCTGGGTTCTAGTCCCGCCCCCAGAGACGCCTGACACACAGACACTATTTTCCCTGATTGGCCTTGTTAAGCCCGCCCTGTGGGCTTGCCGGCTAATTAAGGGAAAGCCGGTGTCAGATGACATCAGTTGATGATGCTTCATCTGCCAGTTTTCTTAAAGGGACACTGAGGTGCTATCAAACACTGACAACCACTGTCCAAAGGTGAGCCCTTGCACCCAGACACTCCAGTTACTCTCTCCTTAGGATAAAACAGATGGCAGCTGCAGGTGAGGTTACAGAAGCCATCTGTCACTTCTCCCAATGAGGTGAGGCCACACAAACACTTCAAAGCTTGTCGCCTACAGAAAATTCTAAACACATAAAAAATGACTTTCCCCACATCTCCTTACCTCTGATACTCACCAGTGTCCCATTGGATCCTTCACACCACTTCTGCAGCTGTCATCTACACAAACATTACAACAGACCCACAGCACGCCTCACTTACCCTGGCGGGTTCCTCGGCATCAGGAAGCCTGCAGCAGAAGTCTCAAAATGGGAAAAAGATTCTTAACTGCCTGTTAACTACCTGTTAACAGGCAGTTAAGTGGCTATAATCCTCTTCCCGCCACTAGGATTCGGGTCCCTGTTTGGAGACGGGTTGGGAGCGGGTTCGCGACCCGCTCCCATTCTTTTTGATTTTGCCAGCAGTCCCACCTCCAAACCTGCCTCCTCAGGGCTGGTATCTCTGGAGCAATATTAAAAGGGCAGTTTTAACATAACCTGCCCATTGGGAAACCAACGGGATCGGGTGGAACGTTGGATTTACAACCCGCCCGATATTATTCTCCGCTGACTTCAATGGGGAGTAAAATCAGGCAAAGCGTAAAACCAGCATTGCCCCGATCCCATGGGTCCCCCCCCCAGTGAATTAATTTAAAATTACCCTCTAATTGTCTTCTACATTACATAAAACCTGAGTTGCTTGCCTGTTCCTCAGGATAAAGGAAACATGTATAGTCACATGATAAAAGGAAAAATCAGTCATTAAAGATAAATGTGTTTCCTTTTGATTACAGGAATAATACAGACTGCAGAGCTCCTTGATCGTGAAAGATACCCCCACTACTGGTTGACAGTTCTTGCAACGGATTTAGGTGCCACCCCTCTGGTCACTTCAACCGAAGTCTTCATCAAAATTATAGATGTTAATGATAATCCTCCTCAGACCACAGCGCCCGTTTACTATACCTCAATCATTGAAAACTCCCCGAAAGATAAGTCAGTCCTTCGCATTGATGCTGATGACCCTGATTCCAGTTCACAGGGCCGGCTGACCTACAGGATCACTAGTGAAAACCCAAGAGGATTCTTTGCTATTGACCCAAATACTGGTATGTTAATATTGTCTGAAACCCTTACTTTTTAAATGTTCAGTATTTCCTCATGGTTTTGTTTGCTTATGTAGCTATTGTCTTCCCTCTATAGTGTTATTCCAAATGTATGTCTTCATGAATTCCTCATTACCTTTACCCACAGGAGGTGGGAATTTCAAATTTGTTAAAAGTTTTCATGAACGACAGGTTTATAGACAAAATATAAGAAAGAAAGACTTGCATTTATATAGCGCCTTTCACAACCACCAGACGTCTCAAAGCACTTTACAGCCAATGAAGTACTTTTGGAGTGTAGTCACTCTTGTAATGTGGGAAATGCGGCAGCCAATTTGTGCACAGCCAGCTCCCACAAACAGCAATTTGATAATGACCAGGTAAATCTGTTTTTGTTACGTGGATTGAGGGATAAATATTGGCCAGCACAACACCATCCTTCTCAGTTTAACGCCTCATCCGAAAGACGGCACCTCCAACAGTGCAGCACTCCCTCAGCACTGCACTGGAGTATTGGCCTAGATTTATGTGCTCAAGTCCCTGGAGTGGGACTTGAACCTACAACCTTCTGACTCAGAGGCAAGTGTGCTACCAACTGAGCCACAACTGATAAATGCACTGAAGGGTTATTGATAGACTTCTCTAACCCAGTGTGTTATGATTCATTAATTTGTACATAGATGGACTCTGATTAAGCCTCTACCTGTGCAAATCGGGCTGGTGCATAAATCTCTTTATGAATGGATTAGAATGGATAGGGTCCTGGAGATGTTGCTGCCTGTCTACAACAGTTCTGGTCATTCCAGTATCTGTCAGCAGGATAAAGCATTTTGTTTTGTTCTTGGATAGTGCGGATTTTGGGGGGGGGGGTTTCTGGTTCCCGGTCATTTTTTATCAAATTGTAGTTACCTTCTCCAAGGTTTCATTAATAGAAAGCTGCAGAATACCGTTGCTTAAGCAAAAGCAAAACTGACACTTAAATACAAGTTCAAAAAACTGGTTAACAGCATCGAGGAGATACTTTATTCAACTTGCAATATAAATTTATGTTGGTAAAAAGGAGAAATTACCAACAATATTTAACTTGTCATTACATTATTGCTGAGCTTGAACATGTCATTTTTTGACATCACTACCTTTAAATAATTGACAGCTAGAGTTGCAATATTTAAAACTCCTTTCAATTGAACTTTGGCCAATTGATGATTAGATTTGACCAAGACTGAAATAGTTTAAATCCTTAAAGATTAGTTGAGCAGATGCAAGGCTGTTCGATGTTGTTCCTTGTTTGCTTTTATTAGTTATGTAGTTGTTCTCCTTGCTGCAAAGGCATGTAGGTCGAGATTTTGCTCACCTTGGCGGTCCGGGGCAAGCGATGTCGGTGGCAGGTCGAGACCTTACTGCTGGCTCCATCCTGCTGCCTAAAATGAACTTACCTCAATGGGGCTTGGTAAGTCCGCCCAGCGCATTACCTGGCCCTATTAGAAGGAAGCGGGTCTGGTGACGTCATTCATGACGTGACTTGAGCCGGTTTCCTTAAAGGGACCATGTCCACCTTTCTTTTGACGTTTGTGCTGTCGGTGTTCTGCAGCATTGAAGTGCTGCAAACACTGACAATCATTGCACAGAGGTGCAGGGCTGCACCCAGTTTCTCCCATGACTCCCTCCATATGCTTATGGAGGGAGTCACAGCACAGAGGGAGGCTCTCTTCCCATCCCATGGGCGGAAGAGACTTCCCCAGGAGATCAACACAGCCTGGTTGCACATTGCACAGGAGGTCACAAGCAGGAATGTTGTCAGGAGGACCTGGGTGCAGTGGCGCAAACCTTTCAATGATCTCAGTAGATCATGAAATGTTAGTACAAAGCCACACTCACCTTCATCCTGTTGTGCCTCTTATCACATCCCCATCATTCTGCCTTCCCTACCCTACTCCTGCACATCCTTACTCACACCAACTTACCTTACACCTCCACCCATCCCTCTCTCTCTATCTACATTATCACATTCCGATCTCACCAGCCACCCCTCATACTCACCCCCATCCTAGTGCAATCATACAAACTAACAACACACAAGGGTAGCCACTTGGGTGATTTATCCAATTTTAATGTAAAGTTTCTGTTAATGTGCTGTCAAACATTGAAACCTTTCTTTTCAACACTCTCTGGTTCCCGACCCACTGTCAAAAAAAAACATTTTCCCACCCGACTCGCTACAGATTCCGCCCGCTAACCCCCCGCAAAATCTCGGCCGTAGTTTCTCTACCTCCAGGTTGTAACACCCAGCTGCAACTGATACTTGAAAAATGCATCAAATCATAGCATTCTTTGTCATTTATAACAGGCGCATACAATCTGTTCTTTGATATAATGGCGTTCTTTGGTTTTGTCTGTGACACAGTTAATGCAGTTTTTGATTATTCAGAAGAAATTACTAAAAAGCAGATTGAACTCTCAGCTATCTATATATATAAAGCGGTTTGTCTCTCTTTCTGTCTGTCTGTCCGGCTATACAATCAAAAGAGAGCGTACCTACACATATGTTATATCAAAAGAAAGCTTATCATTAGGGGAGTCTAATAGGTGTATTTACTTTTTGGTCAGACAAAAATTGTTCCGACAGTATACAAAAAAGATTTTTAAAAACGGCAACATTCCGCTCATTAGCGTTGAGTGACGTGATGGTTGACCAATTGTACAGGGGATTAACCTGATGGTTGACCAATTGGTGGGTCATGGGGGGCGTTTCATTGTGTGTGTGGGCGGGCCTAATCCTTCTGAGCTGAGGTGAGTGGCAGCCATCTTGATTCCTAACTCTTGATTTATTTTTCCCACTTTGTGTGTGTGTGGAGGGGATTTTGGGAGCGAGTTGAGGTGGGGAAGGGTTTCCCCGGTGGCGGCCATCTTGATTCCTAACTCTTGATTTATTTTTCCCACTTTGTATGTGTGTGGAGGGGATTTTGGGAGCGAGTTGAGGTGGGGAAGGATTTCCCCGGCAACCGGGCCCGGTCCTCTCTCACAGCCTGTAGCCCCTCAGGAGGGCGGGGGTGGGGAGAAGAAGGTTTTCCCCGGCAACCGGGCCCGGGCCTCTCTCACAGCCTGTAGCCACTCAGGGAGGAGGGTTACCTCGGCAACCGGCGGCGTCTCACTCTCCCCCCCAGTCTCTCTCTCTCTCTTCCCCGCGCAGCCTGAAAGCCCGGGGGAAGAGGGAAGCGAGCAGGTGAGCGACGGCGTCTCACTCTCCCCCCCAGTCTCTCTCTCTCTCTTCCCCGCGCAGCCCGAAAGCCCGGGGGAAGAGGGAAGCGAGCAGGTGAGCGGCGGCGTCTCACTCTCTCTTCCCCGCGCAGCCCGAAAGCCCGGGGGAAGAGGGAAGCGAGCAGGTGAGCGGCGGCGTCTCACTCTCTCTTCCCCGCGCAGCCCGAAAGCCCGGGGGAAGAGGGAAGCGAGCAGGTGAGCGGCGGCGTCTCTCTCACCCCCCCACCGCAGCGAAAGGCGTTTGTCTGCCGCCCAGCCAACCGGGTCCAAAGGCCCGCCGCGTTAATGATGAGGAACCCCGGGCTCGCTTCGGAGCGATGGGCACCCAGCCTCCCGATGTCGGACTGACTCCATTCTGGTACCGGAAAGGAGGGAGAGACAGGGGGGGGGGAGGGAGAGACAGGGGGAGGGAGGGAGGGAGAGACAGGGGGAGGGAGGGAGGGAGAGACAGGGGGAGGGAGGGAGAGGGAGGGCAAGGGGTGAGGAGAGGGGCAGGGAGGGAGAGGAGAGGGGAGGGAGGGAGAGAGAGTAAAGCAGGGAGAGACAGGGGCAGGGAGAGAGAGAGGGTGAGGGAGGGAAAGAGTGAGGGGGTGGGACAGGGAGTAAGAGCTCGCCTTCTTCTTTCCTTCCTTCCTTCGCAGGGGTCCATCGGGCCAGGCCTGAGGCGCTCCTTCCCCCCTCTCTCTCCAGGCTAATCCCGAACTAAATCCAGCAGTCTCTCTCTCTCTCTTCCCCCCCAAGTCTCTCTCTCTCTCTCTTCCCCCCGTCTCTTTCTTCCCCCACGTCTCTCTCTTCCACCTCGTCTCTCTCTTCTCCCCTAAGTCTCTCTCTCTCTCTCTTCCCCCCTGTCTCTCTCTTCCCCCACGTCTCTCTCTTCTCCCCCATCTCTCTCTTCTCCCCCCCCCGTCTCTCTCTCTCTCTTCCCCCCAATCTCTCTCTCTCCCTTCCCCCCAGTCTCTCTCTCTCTTCCAACAACAACATGCCCTCAAAAAACCCTCGGCACCGCCGGGCACTCCTGCTAGTATATAATACATTTACTGAATTTACAGCTGCGTAAATTCCATTGTCCACATTTATAATGGAAATTGACTATGTAAGCTGGCCACATTGTAATGACACCCTCCCATCAGTGAAAGTGCTGGTAATATAGACAGTTACGTGGACATAAGAATTTATAATATAAATCCAAAAATAAGGATAGAATGTATGACTTTGAAATGGGGACTGAAGTATGTACATCTTGGACCAATTGTCCTGAGCCCTCTAACCCTACTTCACCTGAATATTACACTTGGTCTTTGATTCCCCATGTGCGAAAGCATGGGAGAATTCTTGCCTCACGCTTCAAAAATATAGAAAGCAAGCCAGTTATTTGCTCCTGTTCTTCTGACTTTGTGTAACCCGGTCTTTCCCTGAGGCTGTGAACCAGTAATTTACAAGCTGTTCTCCATCTACAAAATCATTTTTCAACAAGTGACCTTAACGTGTTTATTTAGACCACTTCCCCCACCGGGAGTACTTAAGCAGTTGTCTTAAAGAGATAGGTTAAACAAAACGCCACCATAGCAGCTAAACATTGGAGGTGGGGGGAGGGGGTAATGTTGACCTTGTATTGGGTGATAACTAATCGGCAGCCCATGTTACGTCTCTCCCTATTTTTATTTCCATTGAATATTTAAGCGGGCAGAAAATGTGAAGCCTTACACATAGAAAGAAAAAGTAGGCGACAAGCATACTCCATGAATGGTGTTGAAATAGCTATGGATGAGATTAAAGAAATCTAGGAGCCTTAGTAGACAGACCTGAAGCGAAACATGCCCAACCAATGCAGAGCAACAATCAACAAAGCCAATAAAATGTTGAACGACACAGCCAAGGCAATAGAATGTAAGTCTGGGCAGGTGATGATCAAACCTTATCGTGCTCTTGGCACACTGCATCATGAATGCTGCCTCCAGATCTAATCGCCAAGAAACAAGAGATCCACAAGGCCAATCCCCAGTGTCAAGGGTCTGAGACTCAGACTTTTCAGCCTGGAAAGAAGACATCTGAAAGGTGATCTTATAGAGGTACAGCACTCACCTCTTATAGCGGGTGTCCGCTTTTTCGAGTCCCTAAGTGGTGCGGCAACGTGCACAGTGCATCCTGTTCTGGTTGGTGAACACCAGATTTCTACGGCAATTGAGAAAAGACATGAGAGCGGCTCTTCTGTTCCGTGTTGGTCATATTCACTGGATATTGTACAAGGGTAGAACCTCCTGTCTATCTGGCTGCTGTTCTTGAGTACCTTGACTGTTGAGACCGTGGAGCTGACGGACAATGTGCTGGGAGCACTAGGAGCAAGTAAAGCCGCCAAGAATGAATCCAGTGCAGTTCGCTCTTTTCAGAGCCGCCCAGTGTATCAGTGAAAGGGCTGGTCTGCAGAGAGGCAGCAAGTTAAATTTATTGAACGGTTTGCTGTGGCTTGTTTCTTGGGTCTGTACTGAGCCAATACTGTAGGCATTTTTCAGCTCCCTATCAGTTTCTCCAGGTCCAATAACTGTTAGCAGCTCCCCTCAGATTCTTGGATTCCTCCCATCACACAAACTCTGCTGTGACTTTGGATCAAGGCGATTTCTAAACACTGAAAGGTATCAGGCGCTCTCAGCTTTATTAAAACTGCAGTCAGTTTCTGCCCATAATAAACAGACCCCTTGTGACTCTATAACCGGCAACTTTCATATTGACGTTAGTGCATATGGATAATGGTTATAGTTTTTTGGCCGATATAAGCGACTACCCATTTGAAAGGTGGACGTTTTAAGTGGTGGGGACTGTATATATGATCGTTAAAGGTATAGAAAAAATTAAGCCTTTGGGACACAGGTTCAAGCTAGAGATGGGTACATTCAAGATAGATATCAGGAAATTTTTCTTTGCAAAATGAGTGAATAACATGTGAAATAAAATTCCAGATAGAGTAGTGGAGGCAAATGTCCTGGAATTATTTAAAGAATAATTGGATGCTGCAATGCGGGTGGCTGGTGGGTGGGGGGGCGGGGGGGGGGCGGGTGGAGGGAGGGCGGGTGTTAGGACCTCTCTGGATGGATTAATCAAGATGGGCTGCATGGCCTTCCTCATCCATAATTAGCTTGTGATCTTTTAAAATGGTGAAAAGAATGAATAATATGATAATGAACAAGTTATTTGTGCTTGTGGGTGTAGAGGGATATAAACACAAAACTGACAAGTCTTAAGCCGAACTAGAGATAGAAAAATTGCTTTCCCTTGAGGCAAAATATTGGGTTCCAATTGCTGTCCTGGCTGTGATCCGATAATTCTGCTGAGATAGAGAATCAAACCTGGATTTTCTGATCCTCTGATCTGCGTGACCTAGTATTACAGCAAAGAGGCTGATCTTATTCACCTTTTATCATAAACCTACAGTAACTATCAGAGATTACGTGGCTGAGGAATGGGGGGTAGGAAGCACCTAGTCATGATGCTCCAGCCATCATGAGTGTGGGGCAGGCTTGATGGACCAACTGGTCTTTTCCTGCCCGTAATTTTCGTATGTTTGTACCTCTTTGTCCAGAGCAACATTAATTTGCTCCCCAGCTAAATCTAGTCAAACAGCTTCTACTTCTTTCATTCAAGCCAACAATTTATCCCCACTGTTTGCCTCAATAACAACAGTCACTTTGTTTAATAACAACAGAAAACGCTGGAAAAACTCAGCAGGCCAGGCAACATCCGTGGAGAGAGAAACAGAGTTAACGTTTCAGGTCGAAGACGCTTCGTCAGAACTGAGAAAAAAGCAGGAAATGAAACAGATTAAAAAGCAAGTTTGGGGGCTGGGAATTGGGGGAGGGGATGAAAGAACAAATTCTAATTTGACATTTGGAACAATTTACATCAATTAATAAGGCTAATTGTGAAACTAACCTGTTTATATAAAAACATTCCGTGCCAATTTTTAATGTCAACTTAATGACTTATCAGATTTATGAATAACAATAATTTACAAAATTGCTGAAGTCTTTGTCTGTGCATGAGTCAATAAAACTATCAACATGAAAATTAGTTAATTAGTGAAACCGTGAAAGCAGAAACAGTATTTTTTCTCCAGACAGGAAGTTTTAAGGTTTAATTTATTTACTAAGGTTGGAGAATTTGCTAAAAAAACTGCTGATAAATTCCCATTCTAACTGATTATCCAATGAATGAACAATATTATTCGCTGATAACATCAAAAATGTTGAGAAATTTGTCAACACCAAACTTGTGAAATTCACAACTCCAGTAAATTGCTCAAATCTGAATATGTAATCAGGTTCCACATCTTCCCTTTCCCTTTTATGACCATCTTCTCCCTTTCTCCAATTCTTCCCTTTCCCTTTGTCATTCCCCAAATCATTGTTTCCTTCCCTTCCTTCAGTTATATCTCCTTTTCTGTTAGTTGGGTTCATAAGATCCCTGGTTTATTGGTCTTACATCAGGTCAGACAGTCGTCATTACAGGCCACAATCAGAGATTTTTCTCTTTATTGTCAGAATTTTCATTTTTAGATGAAATGTTTGACTAAGAAAATTGTTTTCTCCACGTTGTGCTTGGATGCATCTAGTGATACTTCATAGCGGATCTCCGGTAAGTCGTCAGACCTTCTTTGGCTTAAAGCTGTACCGTAGCAATATAAAGGAAGTAGATTTAGGTGATGACATTGTAGCTTCAGTTAGGCTTTTTTCAAGTTCAGAAATCATGTTAGTTGAAACAAAGGCATTGTCATTTTTGAGGTATTTTATTAAGATAAATCCACCTAAGAAGTTACTCAGATTAGGACAATGTTTGCAATCAATAACATCATGGATGACTGACAATTTCAGTGTGCTCACTCCAAATCTATGGTCCCTTTTATCCTTACTCCAGTGTAGTATGAGAATCCTCTGGTCCTAACTTTGGCTCTCCACAATGAGAACACAACTTAGTTGGGAATGAAGGGGTGGTCCTTTGCCTCATTCTGTAGCAATGTGCCAGATGTGTTCAAGTGAGTCATGGGCAGTCAAGACTGATGGTCATATCAAAAACAAGTGATGGAATTTGTAACCATTTCTTTTACTCCCCAGCTGAACATGAACTTGTGGTCCTGATAGGGATGCAAAAATTCATGGATCACAATTGCTTTTTTAATTTCTATTAAGAGCAGGGAAGTTATCCCTGGTGTCCTGCCCAATATTTATCCGTCAATCAACATCACTAAAACAGATTATCTGGTCATTATCACATTGCTGTTTGTGGGAGCTTGCTGTGCAAAATTTGGCTGCCACCTGTCCTACATTACTATAGTGACTACACTCCAAAAAGTACTTCATTGGCTACAAAGCGCTTTGTTCCATTAGCACCAGCAACCCTCCACTTCAGCCAAGTGGACATCCTTCATGTGTGAGACTAGCCAGTGGGTCTTGGCAAGTTACTCAACCATGGAAGGTTTCAGTCCCGGCTCTGACCTAGTCTTCATTCTGATATCCACACATGTGGGTTTGGATTTTCCTCCACTATTCTGCCCCAACTCCAGCAGAAACAGTGGGAAAATTAGGCGGTAAGCCCTACCCCCTCAGCCCTGCCCGACTTAAATTTTCCTCTCCCCACCCCCGCCAAGAAGGCTGCTGGCTGCCCCTTCACCACCTGCCACGTGTAAATGCCAACAGGGAGGCTGATTTTCCTTCTTACCACTGTTGTCTTTGCCAACACTAGGAGAAGGCTGGCAGTAGGCCACGGGGTAGTGGTGCCAAGTTCCCAGGCCGTTGGTTAGTGGAAGGACCTAGTAGTGGCCTATGCTTCTTCAATAATGGCCCTAGATAGTTAACCTGCTAACGGTCTCGATCAGTCCAAAATCTTCAGTTTAAAACAAAAAGTTTACAAAATCTTCAAGGCCTAGAAATTCAGTTGGTTGCGCCAGCAGTTAGCGCCTTAAGAGAAGTGAATTTCGGGCGCTATGCGTGTAGCGCCCGGGCGCAGCGCAGTTTGCGCCTCGCCCCAAATTAAGTTGACCCTTAGCGCCGGCGCAAAGTTTAGCGCCCGCCCGGCTGCGCGCGCAGAAAATGACGTCACATCCTCGTGCAACGCCCTTTGCGCGCCCCGATTCCAAACTTCAGTCGGACCGCCCCATTGTGCGGCTGGCGGCCAGAGCGTTTGTAAAATGGAACGCAACACAGCCGACGCGGGCCCCGGGGAGCGCAAATTAAAGGGCACGTACCCTGCAGTATAAAGGGCAGCCATTTTGCAGCAAACACTCTTGTGCAACGGATTTTTGGACACACAACCAGGAGGAGAGCTAACTGGTTTCGTGCAGCAATAGCTCAGGTATTTTTGGACTCAGGCCAAAGCACTGCAAGTGCCCTGTTGGAAATTTGACTGTTTGCCAGCATTTGATGGGGGTTGCATGGGGTGCCAACGCGGAGTTTCAGCGCCATGTGCGTAGGGCTCGCAGACGCGGGGTCAGAGGGGCAGCCCTGGCTAGAGGCAGAGGGGGCAACAGGCGTCGGCAACATAGGCCTTACCCAGTCAGGCTATACCGCCAGCAGCGCTCCTACCTCACCATGAGTGGCGCGCGATGTGTAAGAAGGCTGAGATTCCGAAAGGAGGTGGTTGCAGAGATCTGCCACCTGCTTCGCAGAGATCTGCGTCCAAAGCTCAGGTGCAGGACGTCTCTGTCGGTGGAAGTGAAGGTGACGGTGGCATTGAACTTCTATGCCACCGGCTCCTTCCAATCCACTGTTGGGGACATAGCTAACATATCCCAGTTCGGCGTGCATCGCTGCATCCGCCAGGTGACCGATGCCCTTTTCAGAAGGAGACGCCAATTCATCTCCTTCCCCATGGCCCTGGAGAGCCAGCATCAGCATGCAGTGGGATTTGCTAGACTCGCGGCCTTCCCCTTGGTGCAGGGCGCCATTGACTGTACGCATGTGGCTTTGCGGGCACCTCTGGAGCATCGCGAGCAGTATCGCAACCGGAAGGGCTACCATTCTCTCAATGTGCAGCTGGTGTGTGACCACAAGCAGCGCATCCTGGCTGTCAATGCCTGCTTTCCAGGCAGCTGCCACGACGCCTTTATCCTGCGGCAGAGTACTGTGCATGACATGTTCGAGGCACAGCCTCCCCCAAGAGGATGGCTACTCGGGGACAAAGGCTATCCTTTGTGTACCTGGCTCATGACCCCGCTCCGCGCGCCCAGGACCACTGCTGAAGAGGCATACAACGAGAGCCATCAAAGGAGCAGAAACATCATCAAGCAAACTATTGGGGTCCTCAAGCAGCGGTTCCGCTGCCTTGATCGTTCCGGCGGATCTCTGCAGTATTCGCCGCACCGGGTCTCCCAATTTGTCGCCAGCTTATTGAACGTAACTTCTAAGCCCCCTGTCAGGGAATGCCTTGTGGCCATGAAGCAAGATGAATGCAGCCGCTCCGCAAGCCCTCAGCCGGCGAAGGCAACAAAGACTAACAAGAACAACCATGGACACTGTCTGAATAAAGATAAATTTATATTTGACAAAAATGAAACCCCTTCCCACATGAATCCCAAAAACAATCAACGGCCCCCACAAAGTGCAACAAACGACTCACTCCCACAACCTGGGGAGGAGTAACTCCACATTTGAACAAACCAGGCCTCAACCTCAGCCTTAACGCAAAAAACATACCCATAAACAAAACAACCATGGGCAAAATAAAGATGTCCACCGCCATATAAAATGAAAGCTGGCCACACCCTCTACTTAGTGGCTTGCGAGGGCGAGACCTTGTCCAGCCTTCTGGCGCCCCTGCCCGGCCTGCTGCTCCTCCGCAAGCTCTGCCCAGTGGCTGCTGCGAGGCTGGGGGAAGGCGCCTGAGGGTCAGATGTCCTTCCGCCAGATGGTCTTGGGGGGCGGCCTACACGGGCTTTGGGCCTCGAGGGGCCGGCTTTTGATTGGCGCACATGTGCATGCCCACCATCAGCTCCAGCCACTTGCCGTTGACGCTCCACTGGGGGAGTGGCGGCGACGGATGGCGCAATGTGGGCAAGCTGGCGTATTGGAGGTGCTGGCTGGTGATGTCGCACGCTGGCACTCGCCCGGGCACGCACTGCACGATCCACACCAATCAGCCGAAGGGCAGATCGCTGTGCTGCTGCAGCGCGGCGGGTGTCCTGGCGATGCCTGGCTGAGGCAGCGCGTGTGGCAGCAGTGAGTGCCCCTGTTGCCCTGGTCTGCGCCCGCATCACATCCGCCACTGACTTGACGGCATCAGCCAGCGACTCCATCGCCGGAGGCATCCGTTCCACTACCTCCATCATCATTCGGCCACTCTCGGCATTTGATGCCCCAAACTCCCGCACACTGGTCGCCAGCGACTCGATGGCCTCAGGCATCCGTCCCACCACCTGCATGAGCTCTGTGTGGCGGCGGTCCGAATCCTCGGCCATTTGGTCCAGCTGGAGCACCTCCTCCGAGGTGAAGGTGGCTGGACTGGAGGCGGGACTCTCCCGCTGGGGAGCAGGGGTCCGAGCTAGGCGACCCTTGGCACGTTGCTGGCGCCGAATGTCCGCAGCAACTGCACTCCCCTCCGATCCTTCCCCCCTCTGGGGGGAAGGCCGCGGCCCACCCGCAGCCCTCCTGGGTGGCTGGACGCCACTGGTCCCAGCAGCTGCACTCCCCTCCGAAAGTTGCTCCAGGCTCTCGTCCAGGGAAGACGTGTCCAACACTTCGCCCTCTGCTGCAGGACCTGAGTCCTCCCCTGATGGTCCAGGTTGCTCTTCCTCCTCCTCCTCCTCCTCCTCCTCCTGTTCGGAGGGGCTGTCACTGGCAGCTTCAGGGAGCTCTTCGTCACCAGCTGAAAGCAGGAAGGCACAAGAGTAGCTTCAGAGTGAGGAGAGGGCATCAGCGAGGGAGTCATGACTGGTGGCATTCAGCGCATTGGTGGCACAGTGGCAAAGGAGGTAGCTCGGATGCGCAAGTGCGACGAGAGAGGGCCAAAAGGCGAGGTCCTTACCATTGCCGGGCAGCGGAGGGTCGGCTTCTCCGCACGCTCTGGGCACAATCACGTGGCCTCCCATGAGGCCACTCACGCGCTCCTCCAGGGGAGTGAGCTTCTGGAACTTGGCGCGGCCTCCCCCGGTGATGTCGCGGCGCTTGCGATTATTCGCAAGTTTAGCCTGCAAGAGAGAGGACGGGCTCTAAGTACGGTGTGTAGCCGTGACGTAGTGTGCATTGCCTCCCATGGTGGAATAGCTTGGCCAGAGTGTAGCCCTGATCTAGTGTGCACTGCCTCTCATGGTGGAATAGCTTGGCCAGTGTGTAAAGTGCAGAATGTGCAATTGATGCTCATGACTGTCCCAAAGCTGCTGGCTGAGGGCTGCCCATTAGGCCTTTCAGGTCCCTTTGCCCATCATGTCAGGTGTACATGCAAGAATGAGGAGGAGAGTGGAAAGGGTACTCACCCTGACAATCCTGGTCAGGTCATTGTATTTCTTCCGACATTGCACCTTGTCCCTGGGGGCATCGCCGTAGGACGACACCCTGGTGGCGATCTCCCTCCAGGCTTTGGTGTAGACGCGGTGGGTGGGATTCCTGCCAGTGTCTGGGAACAAGATCCTGCGCCTCTTCTCCAATGCTGTCAGCATGATATCCAGATCACGCTCTGAGAAGCGCAGGGCACGCTCACGGGCCTTCTCATGCGTTGCCATGGCTCCTTGGGCTCAGCAGCAGTGTTGAGGCCTAGTTTGAAAGCTGCAGTGTGCAGGGCGTGGCAGCAGACCAAATCGCCCCTTCCCCCTTTAAGAGCTGGCCGGCGCCACGGGGTCTGCTGTCAATCAAAAAATGACCGCACCCGCGCTGCGCCCCGCCTCGGCGCTATCCCTCTGCACCGCCGGCTTAGCGCCTAAAGATAGTCGTGTAACGCCTCTTTTAGCGCTCCAGCAACCTCTTAGGGCGAAGCAACTGAATTTCGGCGAAGGGGGCGCAACTTTGGGGCGGGCGCTAAAGTCGGGCGGGCGCTAACGTTAGCGCCCCAAAACTGGCAAAACTGAATTTCTAGGCCCAAGTCTCTTCTGATCCCTTGAAGATCTTCTTTGCCTCTTCTGGTGCTGCAATGGGTGTCCCGCCAAAGCACCATTGCATTTCCCTCTTCTGCAGCAGTGGACTTCCTTTTGATGGTGGGAATCCCGCCAGATACGCACTCTGCATATAGAACTAGTCCCAAGGAGGAAATGGAACAGGCTTTGAGTTGGCTTCGGGGCAGCGAATGGAAGTCCTGCTCCGACCCTCTTCGGATAGGCTTAGACAAATCCAGCCCTTTTACTTTCCAGCAGGGTTTACTGGATAACAATTAACAGTGGGAGCCACAGTTGATTTATTTTTAACCATCACCAACTGTTCGCCCCATTGAAATCAGCTAAGTCGGGACAGATTGAGGATCGAGCCTGAGGGCGTCCTGATCTGTATGGTATAGTGACACACTAGGAAGTGTCTTTAGCCACAATGCCATCAATGATACCGGGGCTAAAGGGGTAAATTATGTGGACAGGTTGCATAGACTCGGCTTGTATTCCCTTGAATATAGAAGATTAAGGGGTCATCCAATTGAGGTACTTAAGATGATTAAAGGAATTGACAGGGTAGCTGGTGGGGGAGTCCAGAACAAGGGGGCATATCCTTAAAATTAAAGTTAGGCCGTTCAGGGTGATATCTGGAAGAACTTCTTCACACAAAGGATAATGGAAATCTGGAACTCTCTTCCACAAAATGCTTTAGAGGCTAGGTCAATTGAAAATTTCAAAACAGATGGATACATTTGTGTTAGGCAAGGGTATTAAGGGGTATTGAACCAAGGTGAGTGGATGGAGTTAAGATGCAGATCAACCATGATCTAACTTGATATAATTTAATGGCAGAATAGGCTTGAGGGGTTGTATGGCCTATTCCTGTTCCTATGTTCCATCACAGAAGTCTGATTTTTTTTTAAAATGTGTTCATGGGATGTGGTGGTGAGCCACCTTCTTAAACCACTGCAGTCTGCTTGTTGAAGTTACTCCCACAGTGCTGGTCGGGAGGGAGTTCCAGGAATTTGACCCAGCGACGATGAAGGAACGGCGATATATTTCCAAGTCAGGGTGGTGTGTGACTTGGAGGGGTACTTGAAGGTGGTAGTGTTCCCATGCGCCTGCTGATCTTGTCCTTCTAGGTGGTAGAGGTCGAAGGTTTGGGAGGTGCTGCCGAAGAAGCCTTGGCGAGTTGCTGCAGTGCATCTTGTCGATGGTACACACTGCAGCCACGGTGCACCAGTGGTGCAGGGAGTGAATGTTTAAGGTGCTGGATTGGGTGCCAATCAAGCGGGCTCCTGATGGTGTTGAGCTTCTTGCATTAACACAGCTAACTGTACCAGTATGGAATACTTCCATTTTCAGTATTTTGTTGGTATTTAATAGATCATCTGATCAACTTTAGGATATGCTCACGGATTTGTGGTAAGCTAAGCAGCTTTCAAGTTAGAAAAAGAAGCAACTCAAAACTGCCACAGCATATTATTGCCCATTAAACAAATTCCATGTCAATCTGACACAGCAGTTACCCATTTCAATTTTTGCTTTGTGTAGGTGTTGTTAACATTGCCTGGAGGTAGTAAGCAAGGACTGACTAATCCATGGGAAAAAGAAACCAGTAATTTGATTTCCATCACCCTGTTTAGACACGACTGGGAATGGCATCAAGTAGCAGTAACAACAAACACATCTGCACACTTTATTGTGCGTAACCTATTTTTCACTGGGTTTTTAGCTGTGATGTGCCGCATGCATAGGCTGCATAGTGCCAAACGTGCCTCAGTTGGTAGCACTCTCGCCTCTGAGTCAGAAGGTTGTGGGTTCAAAGTCCCACTCCAGTGATTTGAGCACAAAATCCAGGCTGACACTCCAGTGCAGTACTGAGGCAACTTCTTTCAGATGAGATGTTAAATCGAGGCGCCGTCTGCCCTCTCAGGTGGATGTAAAAGATCCCATGGCACTATTTCGAAGAAGAGCAGGGGAGTTATCCCTGGCTAATATTTATCTCTCAACCAACACCACTAAAGCAGATTATCTGGTTATTATCACATTGCTGTTTATGGGAGCTTGCTGTGCACAAATTGGCTGCCGGGTTTCCTACATTACAACAGTGACTACACTTCAAAAAGTACTTCATTGGCTGTAAAGCACTTTGGGTCATCCTGAGGTCGTGAAACACGCTATATAAATGCTAGTCTTTCTTTTAGGCTTCATGTGGTAGTGTGAGTTAGTTTGGTTCAGTTGGGCGCAGTCTCACCTGAGTCAGAAGGTTGTGAGTTTAAGCCCTGTTCCAGGAACTGAGTACGTAATCTGGGTTGATATTTCAGTGCATTACAGAAGTAATGCGCCATTGCTGGAGATGCTGTCTTTCAAATGAGACCTTAAACTGAGGCCCCGTCTGACTGTTCAGGTGGATGTTAATGATTTCATGGCAGTATTTGAAGAGGAGGTATTTTTCTAAAAGTCCTGTTCAACTATCTTTCCTCAACCAACTCATTGCTCGTTGTGGGACCATGTTCTGTGCAAAATGGCGACAGCACTCACACACGCAGCCACAGTCATTGTAATTCAATGTGTTTGCAGTGATTTAGGCTGTCTTGAGAATGTGATAAAGCACTATATAAATGCAAGTTCTTTTTCTCTTAGATTTCCCAAATTGAAAGATGTTTGTCCAGTTGCCAAAGGTACAAATAGAGTGTTCTGATTGCATTAGACATTGAGTGTGCCCTTTTGTTTTCTCCCGTCGTTTTATCAAGATGGTAACTGATGGAACATGGTTTACCTCTGGCCGGCAGACAATCTTCGTCCCTCTTGCTTTCTAGAGTGATTTGATACAAGTTATTTCAACAAAAATTGCAATGCTAATCATATCACCTCACTTCTTAGCCCAAAAATTGCATGATCGAGGGGCAGTTCAACAGAGATGTGATTATGGTGAGGGGTGGGGCTAATTTAAGGCCACTTACCGGGAAGTTTCATTCCAGGACGGGGAGAGATGGGTGCTTCTAATGCATGGCTTTATGCAGATTGTGGGAGAAGTCCGATTCTAGGTACCAGGGCTTCTGTACAAGGTTAGGCCAAGATCAAAACGTTGGGAACAGCAAAACCTTTTCTGAGAGGTAGTGACATAGAATACTCCAATTGCAGTAGAGATGGTCTATCATCAGTGTTCCCTATAAGCTGCGTGGGCGCGCAGCGCAGCAAGCTTGACTGTGCCGCGCAGTGAAAGGAACCGTCCGCTCACTCCGCTCAGAATCACAACAGCGGGGGGCTTTAAAAACAGAGCAAAGTTGCAGTGGCCAAGAAAAGTATCTGATCAGGGAGAGGGGGCGGGGTCTCTCCCGTCCTGACCAACAGCCCACTCCACCAATCATAAGTGGTAGGACACTGAAAAGTGCAGAAGATCAGAGGGACCTTGGCGTGCATGTCCACAGATCCCTGAAGGTAGCAGGACAGGTAGATAAGGTGGTTAAGAAGGCATACGGAATACTTGCCTTTATTAGCCGAGGCATAGAATATAAGAGCAGGGAGGTTATGCTTGAACTGTATAAAACACTAGTTAGGCCGCAGCTAGAATACTGCGTGCAGTTCTGGTCACCACATAACAGGAAGGGTGTGATTGCACTAGAGAGGGTGCAGAGGAGATTTACGAGGATGTTGCCTGGGCTGGGGAATTTTAGCTATGAGGAAAGATTGGGAGGCTGGGACTGTTTTCTTTGGAACGGAGGAGGCTGAGGGGAGACCTAATTGACATGTATAAAATTAAGAGGGGCCTAAAGAGAGTGGATATGAAGGACCTATTTCCCTTAGCAGGAGGGTCAATAACCAGGGGGCATAGATTTAAAGTAAATGTTAGGAGGTTTAGAGGGGATTTGAGGAGAAATCTTTTCATCCAGAGGGTGGTGGGGGTCTGGAACTCACTGCCTGAAAGGGTGGTAGAGGCAGAAACCCTCATCGTATTTAAAAAGTACTTGGATGTGCACTTGAAGTGCTGTAACCTACAAGGCTACGGACCAAGGGCTGGAAAGTGGGATTAGGGTGGATAGCTCTTCGTCAGCTGGCACGGACAAGATGGACCAAATGGCCTCCTTCTGTGCTGTAAATTTCTATGATTCTATGATGCCTGTGCAGACTCTTTGGTAGAACTAGCCAATTAGTACCACTCCCCTGCTCTTTTGCCTTAACCCTGCAAATTCTTCCTTTTCAAATATTTATCCAATTCGCTTTTGAAAGATATTATTAAATCTGCTTCTGCCGCCCTTTCAGGCAGTGCATTCCAGATCATAACAACTTGTGTAAAAAAAAAAAAAATCTGCTCATCTCGCCTCTGGTTCTTTTGCAAATCACCTTAAATCTGTGTCCTCTGGTTACCGACCCGCCTGCCAGTGGAAACGGTTTCTCCTTCTTTACTCTATCAAAACCCCTCAAAATTTTGAACCTCTATTAAATCTCCACTTAACCTTCTCTGCTCTAAGGAGAACAACCCCAGCTTCTTTAATCTCTCCAGATAACTGAAATCCCTCATCCCTGGTACCATTCTCCTAAATCTCCTCTACACCCTCGCCAAGGCTTCAAGATATTAGAACCTGACCTGGGATTGCTTGATGTGAAGAGGGGAGCCGGGAGAAAGTGATAAAGTGAAGATATCAAATCATTAACTCTTCAAAGACCCCAAAAAATATTTGCGCAATGAACAAAAATAATGAAAGCTCTGAATTTTCTGTTGTTGCTGCTGTTGTTGGGTAGGGCATTGTTGTTGTTGTGAGCTGCCCTTGGACAAAAAGTCACGCTCAGAGGAATTTGTCGCCCGCCCAGTACAAATAAAAATTAGAGGGAACATTGGTTATCATAGAATCATCGAAACTTACAGCACAGTAGGCAGCCATTCAGCCCATCATGCCTGTGCTAGCTCTTTGAAAGAGCAGTCGTGCTTCGTCTCCACCCCCCGCTTTTTGTCTTTAACCCTGTAAGTTCTTCAGCACTCTCTGGGTAAATAAGTATCTTCCTTTTTTCCTTGATTATTGTTTCTAAAACAATGTTCCTTGATAATTTGATTTCATAGTTCCTTTTTCTTCCTAATTGTCTTTTTCAAACTCTCCTCATAACTGAAGTCCCTCATCCCTGGTAACATCCTGGTAAACCTCCTCTTTACCCATTCTAAGGCCTTTATATTTTGACAGTGAGACAGACACACAAATTCATACTTTCACAAAAAAACAGTGACTGTCTTGATTTTAGTTTAGTAGGAAAATTCCTTACACCCAGCTAGGGATATGGGATCCATATGTGGCTAGTGTAAGTCAAAATTTATCATGCAAATTTCTTTGCACGTTCACTCAGTCACAATGAAAAGAGTACAGGGCATGTTGTCAGACAAGTGGTTTAATATCAATCTTCTATCGAGCCTATAGAGTTGATAAGGAAGTAGGCATTGTAGATGGAGTCAATTTAACTCGACTAAATGTGCTTCATCTCATGGTGTTTTCTGTAAATATGCATCCTTGGCTGAAATGGGTTCTGCTTTTGTCTTTATAATATATGTCTTACAGAAGAGTTGCTTTCTTTTTGATTCTAGGTCTCATCACAACTACAGCGCGTAAGCTGGACCGTGAAAAGAGAGATGAACACAACCTAGAGGTGAGTAGAACAAGGCCAGCAGGTTAGCTGTCAATATGCTGAGGCATCGGGCTGGATTTTCATTGAGGAGGCGGGACTACAACTTTTGGGGTTGTAGTCCCGCCTCCATTGAGTTCTAGCCAACCCACGCGATTTAGACTTGATTGATCTTGTTGAGCCCGCCCAGCGGGTTCAGCAGGCCAATTAAGGGCCACCTGGCAACAGGTGACATCACAGATTGAAATTTCATCTGTCAAGACCTTTTGACAGATGAAATATCAGTGTTTCACAGCTGTTTGAAGCTGTCAAACACTGACAATCTGTACTCCAGGTTAATTCCTTCCTCTCAGGATGATTTAGAGATCTCCCCGGAACAGAAAGCAGAGGCTGCAGATTTTGACAGCTGGCGGCCATTCTGCTTTCTGTGCCGGTGAGATGAGGGACTCCTGAGACCTGAAGGAAAGAAGGCTGTAAAGGTAAGTAAAAATTAGTAGAACTTCTTTAAACACTTTACACAGACCAAACACACTTACACCTGCACTCATGCACCCATCACTCACCTGAACACCAGACATCTCAACCCCTCCAAGCCCATCATCCCGACGGCCCGCCTCGCTAACTTGGCGTGGTTTGGAGCCATCGGGAATCACACATTTCAACAATGAAAATAGGGATTAGGCTAAAAGCTGCCTGTTAACTACCTGTTAACAGGCAGTTAATTGGCACTAATCCCCTTCCCGCCTCGGGGAGGCGGGTCCCAGTGCGGGGCGGGCACCCGCCTCCTTTGAAACTGGCATGGAGGCGGGTTGGGGGGCGGGATGGGGTCGGGACCCCCGACTTCGGGATGTTAAACCCCCACACGCCTCCAATCCCGACTCCACGGCCCAATGAAAATCCAGCCCATCGTGTCAGTCAGAGGCAAGACAATGGTCAGGCTGAAAATCTCGCTCAGTTGCTTTAACACACAAAGGAGCAGCATTATATTTTTGCTTTGATATTCATTAAAAAAAAAGTTACTCTTTCCATGAGGAAAATATAGCAAACCTTGCTGGTAATCATCAATGCAGAGACTAGATTCAGAATCTTCACAATCACTGCTTAGGCTTTCCAAAACACCCTGCTCCGCCCCGCCTTCCCACTGTTTGGCATGCATTTTTGCTGGGACAGGACTTTTACCAGCCCCCGCGATGCCTCCCTTGACCCCGCCCATATTTTTGTCCCCAGGCTATTCTCCATGTGGAAGACAGGCTCCCAGCCTCTGCCAACACATTGCGCAGTCTGGGGTGGGGCAGATGAGGAGTGGAGGCTTTCTGCGGCAGGCCTTGGGGGGGAGGGGGGTGTTTGCCGTAGCAGGAAAAAGAGCTGGCCTGATCCAATTTTTCTTTCCCTGTCAAAATTTCTATCATTAACGGGGCTTGTGCTTGGCAGCACTCTGAAAGCACCTGCACCTGTGCAGAGGCCCCCTCCTTCAGTTTTTGCTCTCGGGCCCATTCTGCCTGTCTCTGAACACTGTGCACCAAGTCCAACAGGCAGCCCCTACGTCCAGCATTCGAAGAGTGCAAATGGCCTCTGCCACGTTTTCCTCATTCGCCTGTCTTTGCCATGCACCTGCCCACGTACGGGCAGGCACCGTTTGCCCTGACAGACCCACCCCACAGGTAATGGTGAGGAGATGGGAACTCAGCAGAGCCCATCCCGTGTGCTTTCTGCCTTCCCCGGACAGCGGGGAGGGGACAGGCAGGCAGAAAGCCTAGGCCGTCTTTTCAAAATCAGGCTTATAGTGCACAAAAGCTTATCAGGTTTGTGATCTTGCAAAAAAGAAAGTTCTGCTCATGAGGAGAACTTTGGGTCTCCTTACTTTGAAAGATTTCAGCTGGATTCTTTGATAAGTTTGTCTACTTTCTTCTGCTTCGGATAGTGTGTGGGCCTCACACTTTGAAACATTCCCACTCAGAAACATTATTGTACCGCCGCCTGTACTTTTACTCTGGGGTGATTCCGTGATGTGACGGTTCCTTGCCAGGAAATTACAGGCATTCGCTGTGTGATTTTCCCTCTTTCCCAACTATGAGTTTCCTGTGGGAAGCACTTTGTCATGGACTCACCCCGATACTGTACTCACTGCAAACTCAAAAACAATCGCGTTTATTTCATAACCAACACTGTTCCCATACCAACGCTTAATGCACTCATACCAAATCCACCTGTGTGCTTTTTTAACACAGTCGTTAATGCATATGAATGAGCGATGAATTGAACTTAATGTATGTTACCATTCATTTTCCCTGTACATTCTTCTGGCTGAGTAGCTCATAAAGTAGCACTGGTTCTGGACAGCGCACGGAGGTGGGTATTTGTGTCTTAACAACAGCAGGGAAAGTATTGGGGAAAAATCTACTTTTTCTGCTTCCTCGCAGGTGACTGTTAGTGACAATGGTGTTCCCCCAAGACAGTCCACGGCAAAGGTGGTGGTGGAAATTGTGGATGAAAATGACAATGCTCCAAAGTTCCCAGAGGTCCTGTACAACGTTAGGCTGCCGGAACGCAACAGCTCCACAGAGCCTGAACCCATCTACAAGGTGATCGCTTCTGACCAAGATGTAGGTCCTAATGCAGATGTCACCTACAGCATTGAGGACAACCCCGAGGAAGAGAAATTCAATATTAATCCAAAATCTGGGATGGTGTCATCTATGTGGACATTCACAGCAGGGGACTATGATATCCTGACAGTAAGTAGGAATACGTATTGTTTCCTACTTAAAGCTCTTAATTGAAAAGAATGGCCTCTTGCTTGGATGGAATCGAAGCTTCTGAGAAAAAATGAAATGCTGGGGAGTGGGATAGCAGTGGAGTGGGCAGGATTTTCTGGGGGAGGGGTGCGTTTCAATATGAGTTTGCAGGCAGATGAGGTGCCCGCCTAAAGCAGCCTCATAAATCTAGGCAAATCGGGGTCCTATTAGGTCAGTAGGACCCCCGTGCAATTTTAACTTTCCCACGAGGCAGAAGCAAGTCTGCAGCTGGTCTGAAGAAAGCGGAAGTCCTTCTGGTAAGTCTAAAACTTTCCTTTGTGGGGCCAGGAGGAGCTGCTCTTCCCACCACCCCTGCTTTCTGCCCGCAAGACCTTCCCGAGAAACCACCTCGCTCGCCGCCACTTGCCTGGAAGCTGGAAGGAGGCCAAGGGGAGGACCGCCTGATATTGCCTGCTGCCAGTCGCTCTGTACCCGCTTTGTACCCGTTCCAGGTGACAAATGGGTGGTGGGCCTGGGAGCTAAAATCAACCTGACCTCCCACTGCCTCTGCCGGGCAGGAAATCGACTCGCCGGAATGGTCTCCTGCTGGAAATCCGCTCTGAGTTAAAACCCACCCCAGAATCATTCTTATTTTTTGCCTTGCATTTCAGTTGCACCATGGAAAGAACTCTAACCAATATCTGTACTGAGAATTGCGTTAAGTATCAATGCATTGTTCTGGAGATAAGTCAAAGCTGTCAACAATCAACAGATCCTAGACATGAGCCTCTTGGTTGCAAGCTGTATACCTGAGGCGTCACCTTGTACCAGAAACATAAACATAGTTAAAAGTGGCAGGCTGCATACCTCACATGGGCCACAGGGAACAGCTAAGCGTATTTAGTCTATTTTCTTCCCCCTTTTCCTTGCGGCATTTCATGTCTTTTCCTCTTTAATCCTTACAGGTTGTGGGGCTTTCAGGTGCTTGCTCTTGTTTGCTCTTGCTGGAGACAGAACAATCCCAGCACTGATAGCGGCAGTGATACTCTTCTGCTGAGACCATAGGCCGGAATTTTGCCCTAAAAAAACGGGTGGGTTTAGAGCGGAAAGATGTAGGTGAGGTTTTAAATGAATATTTTGCATCTGTGTTCACTATGGAGAAGGACGATGTAGGTGTAGAAATCAGGCAGGGGGATTGTGATATACTTGAACAAATTAGTATTGAGAGGGAGGAGGTACTAGCGGTTTTAGTGGGCTTAAAAGTGGATAAATCCCCAGGCCCTGACAAGATGTATCCCAGGCTGATATGTGAGGCAAGGGAGGAGATTGCAGGGGCTCTGACACAAATTTTCAGAACCTCTCTGGCCACAGGGAGGTACCAGAGGACTGGAGGACAGCTAACGTAGTATCATTATTCAAGAAGGGTAGTAGGGATAAACTAGGGAATTACAGGCCAGTGAGCCTAACATCAGTGGTAGGGAAATTATTGGAAAAAATTCTGAGGGACAGAATTAGTCTCTGCTTGGAGAGGCAAGGATTAATCAAGGATAGTCAGCATGGCTTTGCCAGGGGGAGATCATGTCTAACCAATTTGATTGAATTTTTCGAGGAGGTGACTAGGTGTGTCGATGAGGATAGTGCAGTTGATGTAGTCTACATGGACTTCAGTAAGGCTTTTGACAATGTCCCGCATGGGAGACTGGTCAAGAAGGTAAGAGCCCATGGGATCCAGGGCAATTTGGCACATTGGATCCAAAATTGGCTTAGTGGCAGGAGGCAGAGGGTGATGGTCAAAAGTTGTTTTTGTGACTGGAAGCCTGTGTCCAGTGGTGTACCGCAGGGATCGGTGCTGGGTCCCTTGCTGTTTGTAGTGTACATTAATGATTTAGATATGAATGTAGGAGGTATGATCAGTAAGTTCGCAGATGACACAAAAATTGGTGGAGTGCTAAATAGCAAGGAGGGAAGCCTCAGGCTACAGGACAATATAGATGAGTTGGTCAGATGGGCAGAACAGTGGCAAATGGAATTTAACCCTGAAAAGTGTGAGGTGATACATTTTGGGAGGACTAACAAGGCAAGGGAATACACAATGAATGGTAGGACCCTAGGAAGGACAGAGGATCAGAGGGACCTTGGTGTGCATGTACATATATCCCTGAAGGCAGCAGGACAGGTAGATAAGGCGGTTAAGAAGGCATATGGGATACTTGCCTTCATTAGCCGAGGCATATAATATAAGAGCAGGGAGGTTATGATGGAGCTGTACAAAATGCTAGTTAGGCCACAGCTGGAATACTGTGTGCAGTTCTGGTCACCACACTATAGGAAGGATGTGATTGCATTGGAGAGGGTGCAGAGGAGATTCACCAGGATGTTACCTGGGCTGGAGCGCTTCAGCTATGAAGAGAGACTGGACAGGCTGGGGTTGTTTTCCTTAGAGCAGAGAAGGCTGAGTGGGGACCTGATTGAGGTGTACAAAATTATAAGGGGCATAGATAGGGTAGATAGAAAGGAACTTTTCACCTTCGTAGAGGGGTCAATAACCAGGGGGCATAGTTTCAAGGTAAGGGGCAGGAGGTTTAGAGGGGATTTGAGGAAAAACTTTTTCACCCAGAGGGTGGTTGGAATCTGGAACTCACTGCCTGAAAGGGTGGTAGAGGCAGGAACCCTCACAACATTCAAGAAGCATTTAGATGAGCACTTGAAATGCCATAGCATACAAGGCTACGGACCAAGTGCTGGAAAATGGAATTAGAAGAGATAGGGCTTGATGGCCGGCGCAGACACGATGGGCCAAAGGGCCTCTTTCTCTGCTGTATAACTCTACTGCTCTATGACTATGAATGTCTCTTAATCTCTCCTGCCTTCCATCCTATCACAGACCTTCACTTTTGTTCTTTCCTCCCTCCCTTGCCCCCTGCACTTGCTTAAAAACCTGTTCGATCTCCAGCTTTTTCCAGTTTTGACGAAGGGTCATCGACCTGAAACGTTAACTCTGTTTCTCTCTCCACAGATGCTGCCTGACCTGCTGAGTATTTCCAGCATTTTCTGTTTTTATTTCAGTTTTCCAGCATCCGCAGTATTTTGCTTTTGGATTAGTTGTGGACTCTGGTCAGTAGATGGTGCTGTGGAGAAAGTATCTAAACTCTCTCTCCCAACTCCATCACCATACTGTGTCTTCAAAAAGTTATATTCATCAACTAACCATGGGAAATGCCATGGGCCATTTACTAGTAATAGTAAAAAAATAAACATTTGGACCATTTCGATCTAAGTGCTGCCTCGCTTGCGAGTAGCTCAGGGAACTGGTGTGACTAGAGTGTTACCATAGGATTTCAATAGAGTATAACAGTGGGTTTGTGAAATTTTCACACCATGTTTACTTGTACTGCAAAGACACCCAATAGTAAAATGTTATCCTTCTCGTCTGGGAGTTGTGTCTGGAGAGAATGTACAGCTCCGTACAGCTGCCTGTCAGTCTGGCGCTGGTGCTGTAAAATGCTGTACTTTTTAAAAAATTCGTTTATGGGATCTGGGCGTCACTGGCAAGGCCAGCATTTATTGCCCATCCCTAATTGCCCTTGAGAAGGTGGTGGTGAGCCACCTTCTTGAACCCGCTGCAGTCCGTGTGGTGAAGATACTCCCACAGTGCTGTTAGGGAGGGAGTTCGAGGATTTGACCCAGCGACGATGAAGGATCAGCGATATACTTCTAAGTCAGGATGGTGTGTGACTTGGAGGGGAAGTGGAGGTGGTGGTGCTCCCATGCGCCTGCTGCCCTTGTCCTTCTAGGTGGAAGAGGTCGTGGGTTTGGGAGGTGCTGCCGAAGATGCCTTGGTGAGTTGCTGCAGTGCATCTTGTAGATGGTACACACTGCAGACACGGTGCGCCGGTGGTGGAGGGAGCGAATGTTTAAGGTGGTGGATGGGGTGCCAACCAAGCGGGCTGCTTTGTCCTGGATGGTGTCGAGCTTCTTGAGTGTTGTTGGAGCTGCACTCATCCAGGCAAGTGGAGAGTATTCCATCACACTCCTTACTTGTGCCTTGTACTGCTGCTATAAAGTGTATCCACACAGCAGATATATAGCAGGACTAAGACAAGGACAACTAGACCCAGGTGTGAGACTGTGCAATAAATTCTATACTCTGCTGGAATTCATTGTATGGTCTGACACTAGCATGACGAGAATTACTTTTGGAATCCAAGACATTAAACCCTGTAATCTGTACTTTCAGATCCGTGCCTCTGACAGCGGGAGTCCCCAGAAATCAGCGACAGTTCGTCTACACATTGAATGGATTCAGAAACCTTCGCCATCCACCGAACCTCTGGCTTTCGATGAGCCTCACTTTAACTTTGCTGTCGTGGAGACAGACCCCGTGAACCATATGGTTGGGGTGACCAGTACAGAACTCACTAAGAGCCAGTTGTGGTTTGATATTATCGGTAAGGCAATAATAATACTTCAAGAAATGTAAAGGTTCTTTAGGTTATTTAGGATTCTTTGTTGCCTCATATGGTTTGTATCTCAAACTGTTGATAATTAAACCCGCTCATCTTTCTGTTAAACACAGAAAATGTTGGAAAAGCACAGCAGGTCTGTTAATGTAACAACAATTTCCCAGCTGCCACGAAGAGGAATATCTCCCCTTCTGAGGACTATGTTTAAACCCAGGCCTGATCAATGTGATGAAAGTGTCCTCAGTCTCTTAGATGTAAGGTTAAATCTGCCTGTAATTTGACAGTAATTAGCACTAATTATGTCATTTCACTCAGAGAGAGTGAGAGGCTACAATTAGAGTGAGTTTATAGTACACAGTTTATAGTACAAATAGAAAGAAAGAAGGAACTTTATATAGCACCTTTCACGACCACAGAATGTCCCAAAGCACTTTGCAGCCAATGAAGTATTTTTGGAGTGTAGACACTCTTTAAAATGTAGGAAGCACGGCAGTCAATTTGCACACAGCAGGGTCCCACGAACAGCAATGAGATAATGACCAGTGATGTTGGTTGAGGGATAAATATTGGCCAGGACACCGGAGAGAACTCCCCTGCTTTTCATCAAAATAGTGCCATGGGATCTTTTACATCCTCCTGAGAGGGCAGAAGGGGCCTTGGTTTAACATTTCATCCGAAAGGTGGTACCTCCGACAGTGCAGTACTCCCTCAGTGCTGCATTGAGGTGTCAGCTTAGATTATGTGCTCAAGTCTCTGGAGTGGGATTTGAACCTTCTGATAGAGGCGACAGTGAATCATAGAATCATGCAGCATAGAATGAGGCTATTCGGCCCACCGTGCCTTTGCTGGCTCTTTGAAAGAGCTACCCAATTAGTCCCACTTGTCATAGAGTTATACAGCACAGAAAGAGGCCCTTCGGCCCATCGCGTCCGCGCCGGCCCTCCTTTTTCCCCATAGCCCTGCAAATTTTTCCTTTTCAAGTACTGTATATATACAAATTCCTTTTGAAAGTTACTATTGAATCTGCTTCCACCACCCTTTCAGGCAGTGCATTCCAGATCAGAACAACTTGTTGCTTAAGAAAATGTCTCCTCACCTGGTTCTTTTGCCAATTACCTTAAATCTGTGTCCTCTGGTTACCAACCCTCCTGCCAGTGGAAACAGTTTCTCCTTACTTACTCTGTCAAAACCCTTTTGTAATTTTTGAACACTCAGTGCTGCCACTGAGCTAATGCTAGCACCTTAGAATAGAAGTACTGTACATACATGGCTGTTTAAAAGGTGCAATGGCAACTTTCAGTTTCTAGCTTGAGATCTCCTTGGGAAGTGCAGAAAACCACTAACATGAAAACGCCATTCATGGGCCTGTAGTGACAGGCTGAGTGTTCAACCTTTCATGGGTAGAAAGAAATCGTGGCTGGCGGTGCCTTTCAGCAGTTCCTCTCGGCATCAGTGACCATTTATGTTCTTTGTGCTGCCAGGGGTAGCAGAACTGCCTCATTTATCTTACAGCATTACTGGCTATTACCATCAAAGACAGCACCGTGAGGTAAATGCAACATTCCATGGCATTTTCATTGATTTTTTTCCCCCTAGTGTTTGTTCTAGTTTTCAATATTTATAGAGTCATAGGGGGAGAAATTCGGTATAGCCCCGTTTGGGGCGCTAGTTCTGGCGAAGCGCAAAGCCTAGCACCAGTTGCGATTTAGCGCCACCTGGCGCGATATTGGGTCGTTGCGCCCCTGAGGGTGATTGCGGCGCTAAATCAGGCGCTGCACGAGGCTCTTAAGGTGCTAACCCGGGGGCGCAACCCAATTTAGCGGCGGCGGGGCGCAGCGCAGGTGCTTTCAATAATCACTTTCCCTGAGACACACTGGCGCCGGCCAGCTCTTAAAGGGGCAGGTCAATTGGCATCACCAGACACACTCACTGCCTTGTAGGCCTTCAAAGCGGTGGGAGCCTACCTGTGGCACACCAGCCTAGCAAGAAATGGAAAGGGTGAGGCAGAGAGCGGAATGCCTCACTGATGGGGCATTGGATGCTTTGGTTGGCACAGTGGAATCAAGGCCAAGGAAGATGGTCACAATATGATTTATGTTTTGGACAGTCTCCCGGGTGTGAGAGGCAGTTATGTGTCAGTGTATTAGTTTTGCTTTCTGTTGCCATAGCTTTCTCATGTTTGAAGGAACCACATTTTGTGTAATGAAACACTTTCTTCATTTACAATGGCCATGCCTTCTATTTACATGCATCTTGCCCTTCACAGGCTTGGGGGTATCAGACCGGTTCCATTCCTGTTCTTGGAATGGCAGCAAGCATTCCGTGAGAGGGGCCTAGAAGCTACTTCTGATCAGCCTCTGACGCGCAGCCTGTGAAGAGCCGCTCGCGTAGAAGTTCAGGCCAGCAGGCATCTTCTCAGCCACCGACAGAGATGTCCTGCACCTTATCTGAGGCTGCAGATCTGGCTGAAGCAGCTGGCACAGCTCAGTCACCACCTCCTTTCTAAATCGCAGCCTTCTGACACACTGCTCCTCCGGCATGTTCATGTAGGAAAACTGCTGTCGGAAAACCCTGCCAGCGTAAGGTCTGCTGTGGCGACGTCTGTTGGCCCTCCTCCGTCTGGCCATGCCCGCCCCCCTCTCCCAGCGTCTCAGTGCCCTTTCCAGATGATTCAGCAGCAGGACGTTCCCCTCCAATGCAGCCCCCATAATAAGTGCCCACAGGAAGGTTCCCCGTTGTCAAGGCTCGCCAACAGCAAGGTGATGGTCAGAAGGCTGAAGATTGTCTGCCTGTGCTGGCTCAGTGGTCAACTGGCTCTCAGTGTGTAGCTCAGCAACTCTTTGTAGCTCTCGAGGAAGATGTGCACCAAAAATGGCTTCCGCTTTTAAACAACACCAGTCCCCTTTAAATAACGCTCCTCCAGCCCAAGAGCGACTTGGTAAGGTCCAGGTAAGCTGTCACTATTAGCGCCAGGTGCTACGGAGGGGGGCACCACTGAATTTCCAGTCCAGGGCGCCCAAAAGGCGTTGCACACTCAAATGACATCATAATCGGCCTGCGCCCATGAGCGGGCGCTAAGATTTAGCGCCGGCGCTAAATGCATGCTCAATATGGGGCGAGGCGCTAGGCGCCTTGCGCCCGCCCGGAAATTGGCTAACGCCCCACTTCTCGGCCTCTTTAGGCGTTAATCGGTGGCGCAACCAACCGAAATTCTCCCCCATAGAGTTATACAGCACAGAAAGAGGCCCTTCGGCCCATCGCGTCCGCGCCGGCCATGAAGCCCTGTCTAATCTAATCCCATTTTCCAGCATTTGGTCCGTAGCCTTGTATGCTATGGCATTTCAAGTGCTCATCCAAATGCTTCTTGAATGTTGTGAGGGTTCCTGCCTCTACCACCCTTTCAGGCAGTGAGTTCGAGATTCCAACCACCCTCTGGGTGAAAAAGTTCTTCCTCAAATCCCCTCTAAACCTCCTGCCCCTTACCTTGAATCTATGCCCCCTTGTTATTGACCCCTCTACTAAGGGAAAAAGTTCCTTTCTATCTACCCTATCTATGCCCCTCATAATTTTGTACACCTCAATCAGGTCCCCCCTCAGCCTTCTCTGCTCCAAGGAAAACAACCCCAGCCTGTCCAGTCTTCCTTCATAGCTGAAGCGCTCCAGCCCAGGTAACATCCTGGTGAATCTCCTCTGCACCCTCTCCTAAGCAATCACATCCTTCCTATAGTGTGGCGACCAGAACTGCACACAGTATTCCAGCTGTGGCCTAACCAGCGTTTTGTACAGCTCCATCATAACCTCCCTGCTCTTATATTCTATGCCTCGGCTAATGAAGGCAAGTATCCCATTTGCCTTTTTAACCACCTTATCCACCTGTCTTTGTTGGGCGGATTTTTGGGGGGTAAATATACCTGTGTTTTATCATTGCAGTATGCTCTAAAGGAAACTGAGTCTTGTGGAGGATGGGGGGTTATTTTAGTATGTCTAGTGATGCGTAATGGGTTGCCTGGTCTCCTGAAGCTTTCTTGCTTGCCTCAGGAAGTCAGGGAAGAATTTCCCCGAGTTTTTCCTGAAATTGTTTTTTTGCCTCCCCAGGAGTTAGCATCGTTAGCATTGAGGGAGGGTGGTGCCTAAAGTTAAACTGCCTACTGAATGGAGGGCTCGCCTTCCCTACATTACAGCAGTGACTGCACTTCAAAAAGTACTTCATTGGCTGTAAAGCGCTTTGGGATGTCCGGTGGTCGTGAAAGGCGCTATATAAATGCAAGTCTTTCTTTCTTTCTTTCTTTCTCTCTTTCTTTCTTTTCTTTCTCTCTTTCTTTCTTTCTTCCTTTCTCTCTTTCTTTCTCTCTTTTTCTCTTCCTCTTTCTCTCTCTCTCTTTCTTTCATATGATTTACTCTGGCACACAGGGACTTGTTTGGGACTATGGTGGGGCCAGGGAGCAGTGCCACATTTGCCTGCCCACCTTGAGGTGGACAATTCTTGTACTCAGAGAAACCTTTTGTGACCAAATACTCACACAGAGCTATCGAGTGCCTTATTCTGAGCGGGAAGTTTCTGTCAACACTTATCAATTTTCCCTTGATCCAGTGTATAAATATGTTATCAACCTAATAAGTGACAAAGAATTTTCTACTGCCTTTGAAAGTAGGAACATGAAGGTTGCTTCTTTCAGATACACTGAACCTGCAGATAAACATCTTCCATTTTATGATTGGTTGCACCACTCCTGTTGTGTTTAGGCAACTGTTTGTGCTGTTTGTTTGTGGTTTTTGTGAAGCTCATCAGTCATGTTTGTTTCTTTTCTGAACTGAATTAAATTTAGTTACAGTTGTGCTGAGATCTGAATATTTCTCATGCAACTCATTTATTTATAGCGTGCCAGGTGATGACAGGTTATGAACGCTGAAGATCGATAAGATCTGTGTGGGTGCAGTCTCACAACGTGGGCTCAGAGAGTTGTTAAACTTCAGCAGCCCATTCTGAATGTAGTGGTAGAGGGTCGGGGAGTACCCACGGTGCAGTGTGCCAATGATCGTCATGGTTACACGAGCATGCTGCACACACCCAAACGCTAAATTGTGCCGCTTTTGCACCAATGGAAAAGCATTTGCGTCTGCTTGTGGTCTCAAGAGTTTCCTGGGGTTATCTCAAGGGGGCTGGAATATAAAGAGAGTAGAAGATATGTTACAGTAATATGAAGCTCTGGTTAGACCCTGTTTAGAGTACCGTGTTCAGTTCTGGGCACCGTACCTCAGGAAGGATATATTGGCCTTGGAGAGGGTGCAGCGCAGATTCACCAGAATGATACCGTGGCTAAATGTGTTAAATTGTGAGGGCAGGTTGCAAGACTAGGCTTGTATTCTCTTGAGTATAGAAGATTAAGGGTGATCTAATTGAGATGTTTAAATGATTAAAGGAATTGATTGGGCAGATAGTGAGAAACTATTCCCTCTGGTGGGGGAGTCCAGAAAAAAAGGGCATAACCTTAAAATTAGAGCTGGCCATTCAGGGGTGATGTCAGGAAGCACTTCTTGACACAAAGAGTAGTGGAAATCTGTAACTCTCTCCAGGAAAAATCTGTTGAGGCGGGGTCAATTGAAAATTTCAAGACAGAGAGTGATAGATTTTTTGTTAGGCAAGGGTATTAAGGGATACTGAACCAAGGCGGGCAGATGGAGTTAAGGTACAGATCAGCCATGATCTAATTGAATGGGCTTGAGAGACTGAAAGGCCAACTCCTGTTCCTATGTTTCTAGGTCAGCTCATTTGCCTATATATTAGAGGAGGTTTGGTGTAAAATTGGTGCGTGAAAATTCTGGTTAAAAGGACAGTTATGGCTGAACACTGGGGCACACTGGGGCACTCATGTAGGGGCAAGGGTGGCTGATGTCTTATGCTGAAGGATGGGTGGTAGATTGAATGAATGTCCCTTTATTTGAAAGTGGCAGAGGAGCAGGTAAAGCTCTAGTGTCAAAAGTGAAGACTTGAGCGATGAAATATGCTTTCATGCCCCTTGCAGCAGTCACTGAGGGGTCCTCCAGAATTCAGGTGATCGTGATGCTCAACTGCATGTAGTTCTGACTGCAACAGATCCAGAGCTTCTTGCTGGTATTGTCAAACTCCAGCCCTTTTTGTATGGTGAAGTTGTAAAGGGCACAGCAGGCTACAAATATGCGTGACATGATCTGGTGCATACTGCAGAATGCTTTCTGATCTGTCCAGGCAATGAAAGTGTGCCTTTAAAACCTGGATGTTCCTCTTGATAACCATTCTGGTAGTGCTCTTGTTTTTCAAACTCCTCTCCTGCCCCGCCCCGCCCGAGCAATGCTGTATGCCAAGGCTACACAGCTTGGCATCCAGAATTGCCAAGGGCATAAATTAGTACAATATGTTGTATAATGTATTTTTCCCATTTAAATATTGTTATATAAAAGGCTTGCCAATTTGTCAGCAGGCGTGTTATTAACCCAACCCTGAGAGTTCCTGAGACTTCTGATGGGTTCGGAAAGGGGCATCCGGAGTCCGTTCCAAGTTCCAGCCCTTTCCAGTGTACCCAAAAACCCCGGCCCCAGCCGCAGAGATTTCAGGGCTTTGGAAAGCAAAGGGACTTCCTCACTTTACTCTATCCAATTTTCTCCTATCATTTCCTGGAAGCAATTTAAGGTAATTGGCAGAAAATCTAGGGGGTGAAAGAGGCGATTTTTTTTTTTTGCGCAGTGTGTTGTTACGATCTGGAATGCCCTGCCTGAAAGAGTGGTGGAAGCAGATTTAGTAGTAGCTTTCAAAAAGGAATTTGACATATACGTGAAAAGGAGTAATCGGCAAGGTTGTGGGGAAAGGGGAGGGGCGTGGAACTAATTGGATAGCTCCTTCAAAGAGTCGACACAGACACAATAGTCTGATGGCCTCCTTCTGTGCAGTATGATTCTACGATTGTAAACACTGATTTACGCTGTCATTCTCCATATGTGAGCCTATGGAAGTGGGCATTGGCTAAGAGTGCCAACATTGTAGGAGGGAGCATCAAATCCTCACTGAACAACCGCTCATGCAAACGTTCCAGCAGAGGTTACTGAATATCAATCAGGAGCGGGAGCCCCGGCTGACTTTTGCTGTTTCCCAATCCGGCAGGCTGAGGCCAGTTGTAGCATCTCAGCACGATCTGGAGCGTGAACCTGGTGCCTTCCTGGTTGTGCCATCTGGTTCCAACTAAGCAGCGCATTTACCAAATTAGCCATTGGAGGCACAACAAGCTCTCTCCGTCGACTGGGTGTTTAGTGACTGCGTCTCTGTATTGGTGAAGATGCTTCACACACTGAGGAGACAGTGGCACAAATTGTGTACAAGATGTAAAGCGAGCAATGATATATCTGTTCAGTGTACAGAAATGAAAACGTATGGACGGTCGATAGAAGAACATTTGCCGTGAGCCTAGAGTACACCATTATTCCCTCTCAATGTCATTCAATTCATGGTGTTACCATCTGGGATCTGTCAGGACCTCCATTCCCACTGGGTAATCCATCTGCTCATCACACTGTGCGTTCTTTCACTTGGCTATAGATGTAATAAGTCCCCTGTTGCTCAGAGTTTACATTTAGATGTCATTTTATTATGTCGTTAACTAATCACGCGACCTGCTTTTTCTTTGCTGTCGGCTGGAAAGAATTTATTTTGTCGTTTTTCACAGTACTGAATGTCCCAAATGAGAATAATATTTTTATGAAAGTGTTTAACACAAGGTTACTGGCTGTGCTGTTTTAGAGGGACTGTAAACAGTATACAATCATTTCTATGGCACTGCTGTTAAGATCAAACAAGAGTCTGAATAGCACTGATTTGTGGATGAATAACACAGGAAGGGTAGCTTCCTGTCATTTCAGTTAAATAATGGGCGTTTCAACTGAAAATTCCATTTGCATTTCAGAGGAACTGGCTAGATTCAGTCAAATGATAATACAACTAGCGTGAGTTTGCGAGACACTTTCCTTAGATAATCTAACAAGGATATAGTACAAGATGGAATCAGATATAAGAATGTGCTTTATTGTATTTAAACTGACAAGAAAACTTGCCGGAGTCAAAATACTAAACTATGAGACAGCCATTCTGCATTAACAAGGTCCCACAAGCAGCAGCGAGATCTGGGGGTTTTTTTGGCTTAGGGAGGAATAGTGGTCAAGGAATTGAGCGAGCTCCCTGCTTCATTCTTCAAATAGATCCACAAGACCTTTACCTTCCACCAGAACAGGCAGAAATATCTTGGCTTAACGTTTCACCTGGTTAGAGAGCGTCCACTACAGTACAAATTGTGCTTGGGCCATTGGAAAGCACACGCCCAATAAGCAAAATGGCCTTTTCTTGTTCTACGCTTTCTTATGTTCTGAAAAGGCTGTTTTGATTTTTGATGTACAATACAAAAGTATATTATTGGGAGAGGTTTCCTTGTCTGGTATTGAATCCGGGGTAAATGTCTTTCAGGCTGGCATACTCATCTCTTCTTACTCTCTATCAGGTGGGAATGACAACGAGGAGTTTGAAATTGAGAAGAACACTGGCACCATCACCATTGCCAAACCATTAGATGCCAGTCGGACATCAAATTACAACTTGACAGTACAAATGACCAATGGAACAAATGCTGTCACAACTCAGGTAAAATAAATATCAATGTCAGCAGTGTGAATATTTATTTCATTCTTCAGTCCCAATGGGCTCCGTGTGCCAGTAACACATGGGCCACTGCCACCACCTGCCGAAGCCATTTCATAACTCAGCCAGCGGGAGGTGCTTGCTCCTTATTGGAGATAGCTGCAGCGCTAATTTATTGGGGGTGGTCTGGAACACAGCTGTGATGTTTTGCTGCTAAGATGGAGCCGCATTTAACTTAGTCTGTCCCTGCTCAGGAACCCGCTGTGGAGAGGTGATTTAAGTAAGCCCATCCTGAGGTGAATTAGCAGCTCATTGCTGAGGGGGGATTCCTGTAGATTGGGAGCTGCTTATAAATGGCTGCTGCTTTTGGGGAGAGGTCAGGTTGCACAAGGTTAGAAAACCAGCAGCAAGTGGCTGGCTTTATTGTTCCTTTTTTATATAGGTGTAATACTTTAAAGTGTGATATCTGTAGTTTAACAGCAACTTGTATTTATATAGCGCCTTTAACATAGTAAAACGTCCCACGGCGATTCACAGGAGCACTTTTTTACATAGGTAAATAGATGAAATAAATTTATAACTGAAAAATATGTGACAAAGATGACACTATAAAACACTATACAAATGAACAACATATTTACTGTTTGCTCTCACTTTTATCTCATTCACAGTTCTATGTTAATTGCCATTTGTGGTGATACTTTCAATATCAGATATAAATGACATTGCTCCAATCTTAGTCAGGAGGAAACTATATTATGAGAGTGTACAAGATAACTTTCTTGCCCTTATGAAATCCCTGCACAAACCTGTGTTATAAACTATTCTAAAATGTTTCTTTTGCATCTAGCTTGAGTGTGATTTCTAGTCAGTATGACTGAGTACCACACCAGGCATTGCAGTCATCGATTGAGTCACTGAGGATCTTAGTCCTAATCTTTTTTAATCAATTCTGTTAAGATCATCGTGTCACTTAAAGACTGGGTAATGGGCGATCCCCAATGGGTAGATGTACCCATGCGCTATGGCCCTGGCCCTTACAGACCAAGAGGATCCCATATTTGATCCTTGGTCTTTGCTCATTTGGCCTGAGATGTGGTGGGGTGGGTGGGGGCGGGGGGGAGGGTCTGCAGTTATTGCCAGGTTAGTGAGGGGGAGAGAAATCAGACAGGGATTCCTCTACCTGGTTACAATTCAGTGATCTCTGCTGGAAACTAAGTACACATTTGTGAGTATCAGTAGGGGATAGGGTAGACAGTGATGGCCCTCCCCCACCTGCTGATGTTCACTGTCTGGGTTCAAGCACGGAGAATGAAACTGGAGCGATGTATCAGAAGGCTGATGACACCTGAGGGACTGTACTTCAGCCCGAATCCCTGATTCAGAATAGGAGGAGAGAAAATGTAACAGTAAAAATTCTTCAGATGTCCTGGTATTTGTTAAACAACCTCATCCCTGACAATATGGAGTCACTGGACAGGGTATTTTTTCTTTGACAGATTTTTGTTTTCACGGTACCACCTCACGGGCTTTACAAAGACCCAGCTGAAACTTGCTCCATTGAGCTAGATGATTACATCATCTTCCCTTGGTTTGAAAAGGTTCCTGTTCCTATGTCCCATTCAGTTTGTCATACTACACCTTGATATGTAACATAGAAACATAGAAGACAGGAGCAGGAGTAGGCCATTCGGCCCCTCGAGCCTGCTCTGCCATTCAATGAGATCATGGCTGATCATCCAAATTCAGTACCCTGTTCCTGCCTTCTCCCCATATCCCTTGATCCCTTTAGCCTTAAGAAATATATCTAACCCCTTCTTGAATATACGTTTACTGTTTGTCCATTCCGACGAGCTGGTCTATTTCCCTTTACACAGGTGAATTCACCGGCTGGGATTTTTTCTCTCCGGTGGAAGCCCAGCGCATCGTTCATTGGGACGGGACATCCACCTGTCCCCTTGCTCTGCTCTTGATCATATCCGATGAGCTGGGGTCAGGTTATTTAACATACTGTCGGCAGGCTACCAACAGGGCTTGGAAAATGGCTATGGCAGGTTTGGGACAGCTGCTGTGGCATAATATACATATATGCCGTGACCCATGCAATCGAACACACTGTGGCTAAGGCAGACTGTTGAATTTTAAATACCTCCTGCCATTGCCACCCTGTAAGACTGGCATTCCTAGCACCCAGAGTTCCTAGGGCACAAATGGTGGGAAGTGTAACATAGTGACAGTTAAATAGCATTCGGAGGCAGAAGACCTTCAGTCCATCTAGCCCACCTATCCACAGTATTCCTTTGGTGCACTTCAAAATAGTAACAATTCCCATTTATTCCTGTTATGTGTCTTAATTTCAGTGTGCCCCCCTGTATTAGGGTTATTCTACATTCCCCCATCACTAGCAGTAGAAAATCTTGGAAGTGGTGGGGATGGGAGGGAGGGGCACAGGAAGTCGGCAGAGCGGCTCCCTGACTGATTTCCCGTCCTGGTCCAATTGATTTATGCCCTGGAGCCAGCGTAACTCCAGGGGAAAATCCTGCTCACTGTCTCTGCAATGTCCAATAATAACTCTTAATAACTTCCGGTGCAGCACTTTCTAATCACTTTGGTTTTTATATTTTAGGCATACATCAGGGTGATTGACATCAATGAACATCGGCCACAATTTTTAGAGGATAAATATGATCTATGGATTCCTGAAGACACTCCTCGCTTGACAGAGCTCCTCCAGATCAGTGCCCGAGACACGGATGGGAGAAACAAACTGATTTATACGATCCAGAGCAGCGTTGATGTTGACAGCCTAAAGCTGTTTCATCTGGACCCTACCACTGGAGTGCTACTGAATACAGACGAACTAGATTATGAATCAATACACCTGCACACACTCACCATTATGGTAAGTTAAACACATACCATCAAAGTCTAGGCAGTCTTAACGTTTTAAGAGGATTGTGTAGAAAGTCTTCTTATCCAATTTGTTTTTTGTGTGGATTTTGTGCTATCTCGTCACCTATGCTGACAATTTCCTCGGGCCTTTCCCCGCTCCACCGGCAGAGGTTTGGTGGAACCCCCATTTGCACGCGTAAATGGGGGTTGCACCAAACTTTCGCCAAAGTTATGGAGGCGGAGAAGATCCGAGGAAATTCCTGGCTCTATTGCCAGCGTCACGCACTCCCATGTTTAGTCTAGCACAGTTAGATGTTGAGTGAAGCTCCCTCTATCTACCGTCTCCCAACAATATGCCTCAGCCCTGACTTCGGAAAAAAAAACATACAGCACCAGTAGGACATTTTTCTGTTCTCCACAGCCAGCCCACCTGTGGCCTCTCTAAGTTAGATCGGCAATTTAGTTCCAATAGTACAGATATATGGTATATGCCCATTCCCACTGGGAAATGGATTGACCCTGTCCAAACTCATTGGGGGATAAATTCACTATCGCCCCGTTTGGGGCGCTAATTTTTTTAAGTTTGAAAAGCTAGCCTCAGGCGCTCACGATTTCAAACTTTTGAAAAATTCACCATTTACGCTCCAAGAAGGAAGTGGAGCATTAAATCAAGCGCACCATTCCTTCTTGGAGCACAATCAGCAGCAGGCAGGGTGGAGACTTCAGCAGCGCTGCACACTGGGCCGCGCAGCACTGCCGTGTTCAAAGGCTCCTTCCCTCCCTTAAAGGGAAGGGCCATCACTGCAGGCTCTTGCAATATAAAAAGTACCTACCTGGACCACCAAAGGCAGCCGCGATCCTGCGCGATCAGCCCGGCACTCAAGCAGAGTGCCAGGCTGATCGATCGCGGGCAGGAACCCATGAAAAAAACTAAAACAAGAAAGGTAAGTATTCTTTTACTTACCTCGGCCACCTCGCCGTTAATCATCGCCCCCGAAGCGGCCAACCGCCCAATGCACGCCTCCTGCAGCTGTCAGTGTTTTCGACCGGTGCTGCTGCAGGGGGCAAAAGACAATTTCGGGTCTGGGGCGCTACTGGGGCGATGTGCTGGCGATGACGTCACGATCTCCGGGCGAAGGAGATCGGGGCGCAACGTCGTAGTGCCCCTGCAAAACTCCTGCCGAATATGGCGGGAGTCGATGTCAGCGCTGCGCCAGGTCGCAAAGGCACCCAATTTTTCCCCCATTGTATATCGGACCCAATTAAGGCTGGATCGCACAGTGTTATAGCACATTGGGCAAGAGTTGGACTGGGATTCAGACATCGACACTTGTTTAGACAATGCACTGGGAAACCCAAGACTGCACTAGACAATGTTTTCCATTGTACTGAAGCCATTGCTTTTCTATTTCGAGGGACTGTAGAGCCATTTCCAATTCAAGTGAAATTATTTGGATTAGTTCTCTTAACTTGGATTCCATAAAAGTGGCATTGATAGAATCACAGTCTGATTCTGCGGAGGCTGGGGATGAGATTATTATTGAGCTGGAAATAATTTTCCTTTTTCCTGGCAGCATATGGGGAAACCCTGAACTGTGCCAAACTTGTACCATCCACCATATGGTTGCTGTCAATGTTCAAAATGATAAATTGCATTCATTTCCACAGCACTGATAACCTTGCCTTGATATTCAAGGTCATGAAAGTAATAATTCTATAGTTTTCTTTGCCAAGCTTCCTGGTTGTATAGCCTTCTGGTTGCACCGTGCCCAGCCTTCAGGATGACAGATTATTCCACTGAGCACAGTGGGTACTGTGATACAATGTGCTGGCATACCTAACTATCCTTTTAAGCTAAGATGTAGGCTTGAATGCAATGGAGCGATGGAGTGATCTTTCCTCTGTGGCAGCTGTTAAGGTACACGAGTGAGCAATCTGTTAAAGTCAGGGCTGATATTTCCATTCCTGACTCAAGCATCTTGACATTTGCCATCCACCTGGAGTTTGTTTTGAAAAGGACATCTCACATTGTTTTTACAGTAATTACCTCCCTTTTGTTAAATGTAACACAGGAGGTAAGTGAGAGATATATATTTTGCCTTCCACAAAGCATTTGATAAGACCCCTTACAGGAGACCTAGGGAAAAGTAGAAGCTGAAAGCATTTAAGATGAATTTGCAAATTGAATTGTTAGTTGGTTAGATAATAGTAAGCAGAGAGTAAATGCCACTTGTAACAATTCCAATTAATCAACAATATCCAAGTGAATCCCACATATAGTTCAGATCATTTATTGCTGGAATGGCAAATATTGGATGATGAAGCAAAGGCAAGAGACCAGTGGCATTTCCGAGACCCATAGTCACTCAGCAACTGGGCAGAGAAATGGCAAAAGATGAGTTTTAAAAATGTAAATTAATTCATATCAGTACAAAATCAGGCAGCAAATATGATTGCAGATATATTGATAATTAAGATGTCACAGGAAGGATTTGACTAGTTGACCAAACACTGGAGACATCTTGTAAGCAGTTTTCAATCCACATATCCTTTTAAGAGAGAGAAAGAAAGAACTTGCATGTATATTACACTTTTCACGACTTCAGGACATCCCATAGGTTCACCAGATTGATTCCTGGGGTGAGAGGGCTGTCCTGTGATGAGAGATTGAGTAGAATGGGCCTCTACTCTCTGGAGTTTAGAAGAATGAGAGGTGAGCTCATTGAAACATGCAAGATTCTGAAGGGGATTGACAGGGTAGATGCTGAGAGGTTGTTTCCCCTGGCTGGAGTGTCTAGAACCAGGGGGCATAGATAAGGGGTAGGCCATTTAAGATTGAGATGAGGAGGAATTTCTTCACTCAGAGGGTTGTGAATCTTTGGAATTCTCTGCCCCAGAGGGCTGTGAATGCTGAGTCTTTGAGTATATTCAAGGCTGAGATAGATAGATTTTTGGACTCATGGGGAATCAAGGGATTTGGAGATTGGACGGGAAAGTGGAGTTGAGGTCGATGATCAGCCATGATCTTATTGAATGGCGGAGCAGGCCCGAGGGGCCATATGGCCTACTCCTGCTCTTATTTCTTCTGTTCTTATTTCTTATGTTCTTATGTTTTTATGTTCATAGCACTTTGCAGCCAATGAATTACTTTTGAAGTATAATCACTATTGTAATGTAGGAAATGTGGTAGCCAATTTGTGCACAGCAAGCTCCCATGAACAGCAATGTGATAATGACCAGATAATCTGTTTTGGTGATGTTGGTTGTGGGATAATGTTGGCCAAGACACCGGGGAGAACTCCCCTGCTCTTCTTTGAATAGTGTCATGGGATCTTTTACGTCCAACTGAAAGGACAGATGGGGCCTCAGTTTAACGTCTCATCCAAAAGACATCCATGACATTGTTCATGGATTAGTATGGGTTGGTTTCTTAGCTCTGCTCCTCTGGTGGTTAGTGCTCAACCCTCCGAGCGAGCACTGTGATGAGGCCGACGCAATGTCATGGGGGCTGCCTTTCATATTCAAGAAATCTCTATGCATTCTGTGTAGATCGGTGGCCAAGGCTGAGGTTTAATCAGGCAGGGAACTGTCATGGCAGCTGCTTCTCTCTTTTTGTAGAAAGTGATTGGTCGTTTTGTCTTTTTGTAGAAAAGTCATAAAGGAGACATTTTTGGTGGGGGGGGGGGATATGATTGGTTGTTTTTTGGTTTTCTCACTAATTATATTACAGTTAGCAAGAAAATAACCAATTAGAAAGAAGAAAAGTAACAGTCACTGCAGCTGCACAAAGTATTAGTATAGAGGTAAAGATAAATATTTAGAAGTCCAAGTAAGTGGCACTGGCATAGTCTAAAAAAAAGTCAAATCGCTCATAAAATATTGGTACAGGAAACTTTGGTTTATCCGGAGGTTGTATGTCCGGAAACCTCGATCTACCGGCAGAAATCAGGAGCCGTTTTGTTGGGTTCTTTTTCTTCTCGTGGCTTTGTTTTCAACAGTCAGGCTCTGGAAAGTCTCTCTGAAGCTGTTGCTAAGCTACAGAGACGCTTCCAAGGTACGGGCCGACTGTTTACAAGCTGTTGCTAAGCAACAGTGTTTGTTGTCAGATACGGAGATGAAAACCTCCGTATGCTTCAACATTAACTTTGTATGTCCGGCAGTTATGATAGATCGGCAACAGCTCGGTCCCGTCGGTGCCGGATATAACAAAGTTTCCTGTATAATTTTGTTCACTGTACTTATGATAATAGAGTATCAGAGAAGTTCAGAGAAGGTTTACTAGACTAATACCTGGAATGGGCGCATTGTCTTATGAGGAAAGGTTGGACAGGCTAGGCTTGTATCTGCTGGAGTTTAGAAGAGTAAGAGGTGACGTGATTGAACCATATAAGATCCTGAGGGGTTTTGACAGGGTGGATGTGGAGAGGATGTTTCCTCTTGTGGGAGAATCTAGAACTAGAGGTCACTGTTTAAAAATAAGGGGTCGCCCATTTTAGACAGAGATGAGGAGACATTTTTTCTCACAGAGGGTCGTGAGTCTTTGGAACTCTCTTCCTCAGAGGGTGGTGGAAGCAGAGTCTTTGAATATTTTTAAGGCAGAGGTAGATAGATTCTTGATAAGCAAGTGGGGGTGAAAGGTTATCAGGGGTAGGCGGGAATGTGGAGTAATGAGGTCAGCCTTGATCTTATTGAATGGCGGAGCAGGCTCGAGGGGCCGAGTGGCCTACTCCTACTCCTAATTCATATGTTCGTATGAGTAATTGAAATTATTCTAATTAGGGTAACTAGAAAGGCTTTAGATCTGTGCAGTTATACCATAAATAACCCCTACTCTGCTGAATCAGTAGCACTAAAAAGGCCCTGACTTATGTTTTAAGGGTTAACATCACTGGTTTCTTGTGTTTACTGATTGTTCATCCCTGCCAGTTAAAATAATTCTGGTCATAAATAATGACTCCGATAGACACAATGGCAGGCTTCCAACAGAGCTGTTAGATATTTTGCCGACATCATAAAATTGGCTGCGTTTCATTTTTAGAAGAATGTGATTTGTACATCAGACCTAAATAATTACTGTTCCTTTGAGTGATTGATTTCACTCTGTGAGATCAGGATAGTTAATAGCTGGATGGCATTTTCCAATGTGCCAGCTACAAAAGGATTTAGAGATTAATTAGGCATTATGGCATATTGCTATTTTACTCGGGGAACTGGGTTGAATCCAAGCAGAAGTAGGGTGCAATAATTTCTGATGGCATTTGGTGTCTGTTAGGTTTAGAGCATACATAGGTCTTATTTAGGTGGTCTGATACAACAAGGGTCATACACCAGAAGAACAGACTAATCTGTTTCTTTTTGCCCAGTTTTTATGTGAAATTTTTGTTGTTGAAAAAAATGAAATGAAAACCTTTCTACATGTAGAATTCTGATGAAGTTATGACCTGATTTTTTGTGACAGGTGCGGGATCAGGAAGTTCCTGTTAAGCGGAATTTTGTCCGGGTCATTATTAATGTGGAGGATTCAAATGACCATCCGCCCAGGTTTACCAGTCCCTCTTACAAAGGCAGTGTGACAGAAACCGCAACGTTTGGATCTGAAGTTCTGCAAGTAACTGCTTTAGACAAGGACACAGGAGTTAATGCAGAAATCATGTACTCCATTCAATCAGGTAACAAGAACATCAAATATAGAATATTTTATAGATAATAAAGAGGCTGATTCTGCAGTTGTTAAACATAGATAGGATCACAAGATAGATATGGATGAGAAAACCCATTTGACCTACTTTAACTCATTCACCCAGAAAACCCTACCGTTCCCTCATTACAACATTAATACTGTTTGAAACATAGAAACATAGAAGATAGGAGCAGGAGTAGGCCATTCGGCCCTTCGAGCCTGCTCCGCCATTCAATGAGATCATGGCTGTTTGCCTCCACTGCCCTCCGAGCATGTCCATTCCATAAGAACATAAGAAATAGGAGCAGGAGTAGGCCATTTGGCCATTCGAGCCTGCTCCGCCATTCAATAAGATCATGGCTGATCTTCTACCTCATCTCCACTTTCCTGCACTATCCCCATATCCCTTGATTCCCTTAATATTCAAAAATCTATCGATCTCTATCTTGAATATATTCAACGACCGAGCCTCCACAGCCTTCTGGGGTAGAGAATTCCAAAGATTCACCACCCTCTGAGTGAAGAAATTTCTCCTCATTTCAGTCCTAAATGGCCAACCCCTTATTCTGAGACTGTGACCCCTGGTTCTAGATTCCCCAGCCAGGAGAAACATCCTCCCTGCATCTACCCTGTCAAGCCTTGTAAGAATTTTGTATGTTTCAATGAGATCACCTCTCATTCTTTTAAACTCTAGAGAATATAGGCCTAGTCTACTCAATCTCTCCTCATAGGACAATCCCCCCATCCCAGGAACCAGTCTGGTTGCACTCCCTCTATGGCAAGTATATCCTTCCTTAGGTAAGGAGACCAAAACTGTACACAATACTCCAGGTGTGGTCTCACCAGGGCCCTATATAATTGCAGTAAGACGTCTTTACTCTTGTACTCAAATCCTCTTGTAATAAAGGCCAACATACCATTTGCTTTCCTAATTGCTTGCTGTACCTGCATGTTAACTTTCAGTGATTTGGTACAAGGACACCCAGGTCCCTCTGAACACCAACATTTCCCAATCTCTCACCATTTAAAAAATACCCTGCTTTTCTATTTTTCCTACCAAAGTGGATAACTTCATATTTCTCCATATTATATTCCATTTGCCATGTTCTTGCCCACTCACTTTGCCTGTCCATATCCCCTTGAAACCTCCTTGCATCCTCCTCACAACTTACATTCCCATCCAGCTTTGTATCATCAGCAAAATTGGATATATTACATTTGGTCCCCTCATCCAAATCATTGATGTAAATTGTGAATAGTTGAGGCCCAAGCACTGATCCTTGCGGTACCCCACTAGTTACAGCCTGCCAACTTGAAAATGACCCGTTTATTCTTACTCTCTGTTTACTGTCCATTAACCAAACCTCAATCTATGCTAGTATATTACCCCCAATCCCATGAGCTGTAATTTTGTTTAATAACCTCTTGTGTGGCACCTTACCGAATGCCTTCTGAAAATCCAAATACGCCACATCCACTGGTTGCCCCTTATCTATTCTGTTAGTTACAACCTCAAAAAACTCTTATTTGTCAAACACAATTTCCCTTTCATAAATCCGTGTTGACTCTGCCCAATCCTATTATTATTTTCTAAGTGCCCTGTTACCACGTCCTTAATAATAGATTCTAGCACTTTCCCTAATACTGATGTCAGGCTAACTGATCTGTAGTTTGCCGTTTTCTCTCTCCCTCCTTTCTTAAATAGTGTGGTTACATTTGCTACCTTCCAATCCGCAGGAACCGTTCTCGAATGTATGAAATTTTGGAAAATGACAACCAATGCATCCACTATCTCTATAGCCAACTCTTTCAAAACCCTAGGATGTTGGCCATTAGGGCCAGGGGATTTAGTGGCTTTCCGTCCCATTCATTTCTCCAGTACTACTTTTTTTACTAATACTAATTTCTTTCAGTTCCTCATTCTCGCTGGACACTTGGTTCTCCACTATTTCTGGGAGGTTTTTTGCGTCTTCTTTCGTGAAGACAGACACAAAGGGCTGGATTTTACCGTTCGATGCAGCTTGGGGGCAGGACAGCTGCCTTCCGGGTTCCGATCCCGCCCTCAACGATGTCCGACGCACAGATGCTATTTTGCGTCAATTGGCCTTGTTAAGCCTGCCCTGTGAGCTTGCTGGCCAATTAAGAGAAAGCCGGTGTCAGATGACGTCAGTTGATGACACGTCATCTGCCGGTTCTCTTAAAGGGGCCACACGCAATTTTTTTTGACAGGTGATTTTTCAGTGTTTGACAGTATTGAGGTGCTCCAAACGCTGACAATAACTGTACAAAGGTGAGCCCTTGCACCCAGGCTCTCCAGTGACTCCCTCCTTAGGCTAGAACAGATGGCAGCTGCAGGTGAGTTTACAGAAGCGATCTGTCATTGGTGAGAGAGGTTCTCCCAATGAGGTGGGACTGCACAAACACTTCAAAACTTGTTACTTACAGAAAAGTCTAAATACATTAAAAATGATTTTCCCAACATTTTCTTACCTCTGAAACTCACCAGTGTACCATTGGATCCTTCACACCACTTCTGCAGCTGTCATCAATGAAGAAACATTACAGTAGACCCACAGCATGCCACACTTACCTTGGCGTGGTGTCCGGATGTCGGGAAGCCCATAATAGACCTGTCAAAATTGGAAGAAGCCTCTTAACTGCCTGTTAACAAGCTGTTAAATGCCTATAATTCTCTTCCCACTGCGGTTCGGGACCCGCTGCCAATCTTTGCAATTTTGCTACCTGTCCCACCTCCAAACCCGCCCCCTGAGCACCGGCAAAATTCCCCTCAAAGTGATTGTTTAATTTTTCTGCCATTTCCTTATTCCCCATTATAATTTCTCCTGTCTCAGCTTGTAAGGGACCCACATTTACTTTCGCTATTCTTTTCCTTTTTACATACCTATCGAAGTTTTTACAGTCTTTTTTTTATTTCTCTCGCTAGTTTACTCTCCTAATCTATTTCATCAATTGCTGAATTCTAAAATCCTCCCAATCCTCAGGCTTACTACTCTTTTTGGCAGCATTATAAGCCACTTCCTTTGATCTAATACTATCTTTAATTTCTGTTGTTAGCCACGGTTGGACCACTTTTCCTGTGGGGTTTTTGTGCCTTAAAGGAATGCATATTTGTTATAAATTATGTATTGATTCTTTAAATGCTAGCCATTGCTCGTCAACTGTCATAACTTTTAATGTCGTTTCCCAATCTACCTTAGCCAACTCGCCATTCATACCTACATAGTTTGCTTTGTTTAGATTTAAGATCCTCGTTTTGGATTTACCTTACTCACTTTCAAACTCAATATAATATTCTATCATATTATGGTCACTCTTCCCAAAAGGCCCCTTTACTACAAGGTTATTAATTAACCCTTTCTCATTGCACAATACTAGATTCAAAATGGCCTGTTCCCTAGTTGGGCATACTGATCTAGAAAACTATCTTGCATACATTCCATGAATTCGTCCTCCACACTATTACTGCAAATTTGGTTTGCCCAGTCTATATGTAGATTAAAGTCTCCCATGATTACTGTATTAGCCTTGTTACATGCGCCTCTAATTTCCTGATTTATACTCTGCCCTACATTACAACTACTGTTTGGGGGCCTATAAACACCTCCCACCAATGTTTTCTGCCCCTTGCTGTTTCTTAGCTGCACCCAAACTGATTCTACTTCTTGATTTTCAGAGCTAAGATCCTTTCTTTCTACTGTCTTTATCCCATCCTTTATTATCAAGGCTACCCCTCCTCCTTTTCCATTTTGCCTATCCCTTCTAAAAGTTATGGGCTAAAAATTCAGTTTGGGGCGCCAAGCTCGCCTGGGTGCCGGAATTACCGCTGCGCGCGGAGCCACTTGCGCCATCGGGATATTCAGTTTCAGCGCCCCAAGTGGAAGCCGGCCGCTAAACAAGGCTTTCGGCGCCCCGCTTGGGGTGCTGAAACTGAATATCGGCGCGCAAAGTGCCGCAGCGCCACCCGCTGCGGCACTGCAGGCTGCGGTACTGCAGGCCTTCCTCCCACTGTTAAGGGGGAGGTGCCTGCAACAGTGCGATCCCCGCTCGCGAGTGCCGGCAAATGAGCCCGACACCAAGGAGAAGTGCCGGGCTCTCGGGAAACAGCCGGCAATGCCGCGGGGGGGGGGGGGTGTAGGAGGCCGGGGACGGAGCTGCGGGCAGGCGGCCGCCGAAAAAGCGGCCGGCCGCACCTCCACCTTAACTCGCCCCACTACCGCCACAGGTAGGCCCCTGTGTACCGGTTGCTATTTGCGGCCGGCGCGGAAGAGGCGGGCGCGACCTAATATGGCGCTCAGGGCGGTAGCGGGGCGCTGCGCACACCGATGACGTCATCGGTGGCGGCGCAGCGCTACAGGCTAGCGCCGCCATTAGCGCCCCGCTAAATATCGCGGTGGTTGTGGCCAGAGGCGCTAAAGCCTCTGAGTGGCCTCTTTGGGCGCAAACTGGTGGCGCAAGCAACTGAATTTCTAGGCCTATGTATCCTGGAATATTTAGTTCCCAACCTTGGCCACTTTGCAACCACATCTCCGTTATGGCTGTTAGATCAAACCTGTTAATTTCTATCTGCGCTATTAATTCATCTATTTTGTTGCGAATGCTTCACGCATTCAGATATATTAATGGCCCAGAAATTCGGGTCGGGGGCTTCCTGCAGGTGTAAGCCCCCGACCTGCACTTACCTTGCGTGCCAGCCATTGAGCTTTGGGCCCCCGTGGAATTGCGATCCTGGGCCTCCTCCAACTGCAAGCATGCAGTGCTTGCGTATCCCAGGGGCGCAGTTAGTTCGATGCATCCCCTGGGATCACGTGGGCCATGGGGAGCCAATCGGAGCAGGGAATGCTTCATTCATAAGTTTGACAGGAAGGGCTGTCAAACTTATAAATACTATAAGCCCCAAAACATCACTAAATCTTCAAATAATTTTTTTTTAAATCACATTTTTTAAATAAACTATAAATTACATGAAATAACTATTTTAAACAATAATTAAAATGTTTGAAAAAAATAATTTTATTTTCTAACGGGGCTAAAAATAAACTTACCTTTCTTTAAAGTACTTACAAAAATAATAAACCTGTGGAAAAAATGTTTTAATTTTAATTAATTCACCACTTACCTTGTAAAAAGCAGGCCTTACGACTGCTTTTTAAAAGTGTAACTTCTGGAGACTTACCCTCCCGGGAAAACCTGCAAAAAAAAAACGTACGTTCGATGCGCACGCGCAGCCTCTCCTGCGCACGTGTTCAACCTCTGAACCCCTGCTTTCAGGGGAACGGAAGTGCCGGTTTCCCACGCATGCGCAGTGCATGCAGGAAACCGGCACTTCCATTGGGCCTACGGGTGAGTACCCCGTGCGTACTCACCCGTGGAGACCCGAATTTCTGGGCCAGTACCTTTAGCTTTGACTTATTTCTCTTTTTCCCTGATGTCACCTTAGTCACTGATGCCTTATTACCTTTGTTACTCTCTCTGTCCCTTCCTGACCCACTCTACTTATTTTTACCCATTACATGGGTTGATTCTGTGTAAAGAAGAAGTTCCTGTCATCAATCCTAAATTTGCCTTTCACTAGCTTGAATCTGTGATGCCATGTCTTACTTCACAATTGAATTTGAAGTAATGTTCCAAATTGACTTTTTCTATACCTTTAGGGGGAGAAATTCATTATAGCCCCGCTCAGGGCGCTAAATTTTAAAAGTTTAAAAAAATTCGGTTTTGCGCTCCAAGAAGGAAGTGGAGCGCCAAATCAAGCGTCCACTTCCTTCTTGGAGCGCAATCGACAGCAAGCGGTGCAGAGACTTCAGCAGCGCTGCACACTGGGTCGGGCAGCCCTGCCGTGTTCAAAGGCTCCTTCACTCCCTTAAAGGGAAGGGCCATCGTTGCAGGCTCTGTAATAGAAAAATTACCTACCTGGGCCACCAAAGCAGTCGCGATCCAGTGCAATCAGCCCGGTACTCAAGCAGAGTGCCGGGCTGATCGATCGCGCGCAAGAACCCACGAAAAAAACTGGAACAAGAAAGGTAAGTTTTTTTTTTACATACCTCGGCTACCTCGCCTTTAATCATCGCCCCCGAAGCGGCCGGCCGACCAATGCACGCCTCCTGCAGCTGTCGGTGTTATCGACCAGCGTTGCTGCAGGGGGCGGAAGTCAATTTCAGGTCAGGGGTGCTACGGGGGCAATGCACACGACGATGATGTCACGATCTCTGGGTGAAGGAGATCGGGACGTAACACTAGCGCCGCCGCAAAACTCAAGGCGAATATGGCAGGAGTCGATGCCAGCGCTGCGCCTGGTCGCAAAGCCATTTGCGGCCCGTTAGTGCCCCCCAGGGGCACTAACGGGAGGTGCAAAGGCACCCAATTTCGCCCCCTTAGTATCTTATGGATCTCTTTAAGATCACTTCTCTGTCGCCTCCTTTCAAAGTTGGAAAGCCCAAGTTTTTACATTCTTCCCTCAGTTCTCTGACACTAGGGATCGTTCTCATGACTTTGCTCTGCACTGCCTTTCAGGGCTGAACTGGTTCCTTATTTGTCTCTGTATCTAGAATTGGACACAGCACTCAACAAGGAGTCTGACCATGGTGAAATATTAACATTATATAAGACCATATAGCATGTTACACTGTATAGTTCCTTTTAACAATGTATAGCATCTTATAGCATATTTATTTTTACCCTTTCATTAAAACTGTAATAGTTGTTGAAGATGTGTCAAGTCAACTGCCAAGAGTGGGCTGCTGTTTGTGTGCATTACAATAAAGCTTTGGGTCACTGCTCTCCTTTCCTTGACAGTTCATTGCATGACACACCGATCAACATATGTAGAAGCTGCAAGTCTAAAAGTGACGCACTTAAGCTAAAGCTTGATATGACTGTGGCATTGAATCATTGAGCAAATTCAGAAATAGGCAGCCCAATAATGCCATAGCTATGGATCCTTATTATGCAGATAATTATATATAAGAGTCCCAAAAAGATCCCACAGCCTAAGCCACGAGCCAGTCACGTTTACAGTACGTGTAAAAGAATAACTTTCCTCCTATGTGTTTTTCAGGCAACAGTGGCAATATGTTCACTATTGACCCTGTTTCAGGCAAGATAACCGTGGCTAAGAAGCTAGACCAAGCTGTTAAAGAATCCTACGAGTTGACAGTAAAAGCCAAGGATCAAGGTTACCCTCAGCTCAGTACACTTGTCAGTGTTGATATTATTGTTATAGTTTCTGATAATTCACCTCCCAAGTTTCTGATGAAGGAGTATTACGCAGAAATCAGTGAAGCAACTGACAGCGGATCTTCGGTTGTCATGGTAACTGCAACCAGCCAATCAGCAGTGACTTATGAAATTAAAGATGGAAACATAGATGACACATTTCATATCAACTCATATTCAGGTGTGATATCTATTCATAAGGCGCTGGATTTTGAGAAAATCTCAACGTACAAACTAAAGATTCAAGGTGCCAACATGGCTGGTCTATATAGCAACTTAATGGTGTTAGTAGACATTATAGATGAAAATGACAACCCACCTGTCTTTGTTCAATCTCAATATGTTGGCAGAATCAGTGAGAATTCTCCTATCAATAGCATTGTGCTAGATGACAGAAATGTACCTCTCGTAATTCAAGCCTCTGATCGAGACCAAGATGCCAATGCTATGTTGGTATATCAAATCATGGAACCTGATATATTGAAATACTTCGCTATTGATTCCAATATGGGAACCATCAGCACAGCTGCTGTTATTGACCATGAAACCATCTCCATCTTTCATCTCACGGTGCAGGTGCATGATCGTGGGCATCCAAGTCTATTTGCGGCAGACGTAGCAAATGTCACTATAATGGTGACGGACATTAATGACTGTCCTCCAAGGTTCGAGAAAGACTTGTATGAATCGACTTTGCTGATACCTGCTCACAAAGGGACTGAAGTTCTCACAGTTAAAGCAGCAGATGCAGACTCTGATAGCTTCTCAAAAATTACGTACAGTGTAGTAGAAGGGAATAACAAGGAGACATTCACTATTGACTCTTTCACTGGTTTAATTTCTGTCAAGGACACAGCGAGTCTCAAGGATCATTTTGAACTGACAGTTAAAGCATCTGATGGGATGTACAAAAGCACTGCAGTGGTAAAAATAAAAGTGTCTGGTATAAAGGAAAGTGGCCTAGCATTTGCCCAGAGCTTACATTCATTTACAGTGTTAGAAAACACGACGCTGGCTGAAACCTTGGGTGTTGTGAAAGCATCTGGAAATCAGCTGAACGAACCCATCTTTTACTATATATTAAATCCAGATGAAAAGTTTAGAATAATCTACACATCTGGTGCTTTTCAAACAACTGGAGTGGCATGTGACCGTGAAGTACAGGAAGAATATGAATTTGTTGTTGAGGCCCGTGATATGCGTAACCCTCCCAGAGTTGCCCATACATTAGTTAAAGTCTTTGTGGAGGACATTAATGACAATGCACCAGAGTTTGTCCATTTACCATATCTAATTACGGTCCAAGATGATGCAGAACCAGGCGATGTCATATATCAAGTTACTGCTGATGATAAGGACACTGGAGACAATGCAATCATCCATTACAGCCTTGTAGATCACTATGGATACTTCTGGATTGATCCCTATCTTGGAGACATTTCACTCAGTGAGCACCTTGATTCTGATGCATCAGATAAGTATACATTAACTGTTATAGCTCAGGATAGAGGGGATCCTCCACTTTATGCACAGACTGAGGTAGTTATCACAGTAAGAGATAAAATCACCCCTAGGTTTGAGAAAGCATACTACAGGGTCAGTGTACCTGAAAACATTTCTCCTTATACCCCAATTCTCCATGTGCATGCCAACAACCCTTCAGGATTCCATGTGATCTACAACATTGCCACAGAGAGAGTACTGCACTTATTCTCTATTGAGTTCAAGACTGGGGTTCTGAGCGTGATTGATTCCTTGGATTATGAAAGCCAGACAAAGTATGTGCTGACTGTTAGGGCCACAGATTCAGTGACTGGATCTTATGCAGAAGCAATTATTGAGATTGAAGTTAAAGATGTCAATGACAACCCTCCTGTGTTTACAGAAAAGGTCTATGGTGCAGCATTATCTGAGGCCTCAGCTGTCGGTACCTCTGTGGTGCAGGTCAGTGCCACTGATGCCGATTCCGGAAGGAATAAAGTTATCAGCTATCAGTTTGCAGTTGTTACTAATAGTTCAGAATACTTTCATATTGACACTACTAATGGCCTTGTCACAACAGCACGCATACTGGACCATGAACAAACCCAACATTACAGCCTTACAGTTAGGGCTGTAGATAATGGTATTCCTCCATTAAGTAGTGATGTCCTTCTGAATGTGAACATTTCAGATTTCAATGATAACCCACCTACATTTCGCCAGAACCAGTATGAGACTACTATAAGTGAAGTGGCGACTTGTGGTCATTTTGTTATACGGGTGCAGGCAAGAGATCCAGACAGTATGGACATTAATAACCTGGAGTACATCATCTTGGATGGAAATGAACAGAGACACTTTACCATTGGAACAAAATCTGGAATCATTTCCGTGTCTAATTCTTGCAAGAAAATATTAGAATCAAATTACCACTTGAATGTGTCCGTTTCTGATCGGGTTTTCAGGCGATCTATACCAGTGCAGATTAGAACTTCCAAAACAAATAGATACAAGCCCGTATTCGATCAAAGCATGTACGAGGTTGAACTTGCTGAAAATGCTGAGGTGGGAACACATGTGATTGAACTCTTAGCTATAGATCCAGACTCCGGCCCATATGGCAACATTGACTATACAATCATAAATAAGTTAGCGAGAGAGAAATTTAGCATAGACAACCGTGGTCGTATTCTAACAGCACAGAAATTGGATCGTGAGAATTCAACAGAAAAGGTCATTGCCATTAAAGTAATGGCAAAAGATGGGGGCGGTAAAGTGGATTTTTGTACTGTGAATATTATATTGACTGATGAGAATGACAATGCACCTCAATTCCAAGCTACTGAATACAAAATTCATATCCCCGCCAGCACTCTTAAGGGTGCTCCCATAATCCAGATCGTGGCTGTTGATGCAGATGAAGGAATGAATGCAGATGTCACTTACTCTGTTGCCTCCAGTGAAGACAAGGCTGAGGAAATATTGGAGATCAATCCTCTTACTGGATTTATCACAATCAAGGAGAGCCTGATTGGGCTGGAGAACAACTCGTTTACTTACTATGTGAAAGCACAAGATGGGGGCTCTCCGCAACAGGATTCCTGTGTTCCCGTTCTCGTCAAAGTTATCCCACCAGAACTATCAATTCCACGATTCTCTGAACCACTGTACTCCTTCTCAGCCTCAGAGGATCTCCCAGCTGGGTCAGAAATTGGTGTGATTAAGGCAGAGGCTGACCAACCAGTTATTTACAGTCTGGTGAAGGGGAACACAGATGAAAGTAACAAGGGTGGAGTATTTACCCTTGATAAAAACACTGGAACGTTGAAAATTGGTAAGAACATAGACCACGAAAGAACAAAATGGTACCAAATTGATGTTATTGCCCAATGTTTCCATGGGGATCTTGAGGCTGTTTCTTCAGTGTCTATCACCATCCAGGTAAAGGACGTCAATGACAACCAGCCCATTTTTGAAGCAAATCCTTACAAAGCCTTCATCCCAGAGAACATGCCAGCAGGAACCACAGTCATACAGGTGACGGCCAACGACCAGGACACAGGAACCAACGGACATGTGACCTATAGTCTGTCCAGTGAATTTGATGATGTTGCAGATGTTTTCGCCATTGATGGAGAAAGTGGGTGGCTCACTACACTGAAGGAACTGGACTGCGAAACAAAGGGCACGTACAAACTTGCCGTGGTGGCATTTGATCATGGAGGAAGAGTGCAACTGTCCTCAACTGCCATCATAGAAGTTGAGGTCACTGATGAAAATGACAATTCCCCACAATTCACAAGGGACATCTACAAGGGCACAGTCAGTGAAGACAGCAAACCTGGGGAAGTGGTTGTTGTTCTCAGTATGATGGATGCTGATATTACAGAATCCAATAGACATGCCACCTGCTACATTACAGGTAGGTCTAAACCTGGTATAAATACATTCATTTAGACATTGCTGTCATTTAGGAGTATAATTATATACTTACCAGACACATTCAGTGCCTGCAGGGAGAAGAACACCCGCCCATTGTAGAACCCATCTGAATTCCATCCCATTGATTGGATAGATTCTACAATAGGTGGGTGATCCACTCTGCCAGTTACTGCCCAGGCAGTGAAGGTGAAAGTGTCCCCATGCGAGACTATTGGTCAATTTTATTATTTATCCTAACTTTTTTTCCAAATTGTGTTCTTTTTATATAACCTCTTACTCCTATGCATCACTCCCTGACTGAAAGAGCAGGATGCCGAACTGTTCCCAGACCATTACTGTTATTGAACCAGATACCCGATGATCAATGTTAGAAGTAAATTAAAGGAAACATAACGGAAAGATTATAAAAGCATTACTTCCTAGCTTGGTGACCTGGTATTTTGGTTGTATTCTCCACTCTGGGTTCATTGATTCTCTTATTTTTGCCATTCGCCCTGTGGAACGCCATTGTGCTTCCGCTCTTTATTAGATCAGTGCGCGATTATTCTGATCGCGTGCTGCCAATGGCGAGTCTTGCCTCATGGCTGCAGCGTGCATCTGAACTTCTGATATGTGCTACAGGTGGGCGAAGCTTCCCACTGGAAACTCAAAATAAGAAAGTTACCCCTTAGAACTTAGAGGCAGGATTGCCCTGCTCCCACTGGAGGAGGGTCAGGGCAGCCCTTCCACCCACCGTTCTGACCCCACCGTGATGTCGACCCTGTTTCCAGGGTTGGTGAGGGGAGCATCATAAATCATGCAAGGTGGGTTAGAAACATAGAAGATAGGAGCAGGAGTAGGCCATTCAGCCCCTCGAGCCTGTTCCGCCATTTAATGAGATTATGGCTGATCATCCAAATTCAGTACCCTGTCCCTGCCTTCTCCCCATATCCCTTGATCCCTTTAGCCTTAAGAAATATATCTAACTCCTTCTTGAATATATTTAATAAGTTGGCCTCAACTGCCTTCTGTGGTAGAGAATTCCACAGGTTCACCACTCTCTCTGGGTGAAGAAATTCCTCCTCATCTCAGTCCTAAATGGCTTACCCCTTATCCTTAGACTGTGACCCCTGGTTCTGGACTCCCCTGCCATCGGGAACATCCTTCCTGCATCTAGTCAATCTAGTCCTGTTAGAATTTTATAAGTTTCAATGAGATCCCCTCTCATTCTTCTAAACCCTAGCGAATATAAGCCTAATCGACCCAATCTCTCTTCATACGTCATTCCTGCCATCTCAGGTATCAGTCTGGTGAATCTTCGCTGCACTCCCTCCATGGCAAGAACATCCTTCCTCAGATAAGGCGACCAAAACTGCACACAATACTCAGGGTGTGGTCTCACCGGATTCCCGGTGAGATTTCCGCCACAAGCCCGCTGTTGCGAGGAAGGAAGATGCAGCCCCGGGAAAATAGAGCTAGCCCCTTAGTCGGGGCAGAAGAGCCCCAAGATCTAAGGTTTGATTTTTTCTTCAGGCCTCAGCTAGGGTGAGTCCTAAAACAGATACGCTGCCCCAAGGTTTACCAGGACATCTCTCCTGGCAATCTGTGAAGTTGGCAGCAGTAGCCACGGAGGTGCAGGAGATCAGGCAAGTTGCCCGGCCACCACCCCTGTCATTTACATGTGGCGTGGCTGGTGGCCTTGCCTGCTGTGGCAGGGAGGAGGAATATGTATGTAAAGCGAGGATGTTGCAGAAGGACTCCCCGCCCAATTTTCCTCTGCTATTCCACCCAATTGGAAGAAAATTCAGCCCAATATGTCTTTTGCTGTGCTAAACTACCAATGTAACCAAGATGTCCTTTCCTGACTCCACTTCTTTTTTCCACGCTCTTTCTCTGTGAAGTGCCTTGGGACATGTTTTTACATTAAACAAGCTATGTAAATAGAATTTGTTGTCAGATCGAGTTACAAGCTAAATGAATAATCAGATTGTTAAATGTGAGGGCTAACAAGGCAAGGGAATACACAACAAATGGTAGGACACTGAGAAGTGCAGAGGATCAGAGGGACCTTGGAGTGCATGTCCACAGATCCCTGAAGGTAGCAGGACAGGTAGATAAGGTGGTTTAGAAGGCATACGGGATACTTGCCTTTATTAGCTGAGGCATAGAATATAAGAGCAGGGAGGTTATGCTTGAACTGTATAAAACACTAGTTAGGCCGCAGCTAGAATACTGCGTACAGTTCTGGTCACCACATTACAGGAAGGATGGATTGCACTAGAGAGGGTGCAGAGGAGATTTACGAGGATGTTACCTGGGCTGGGAATTTTAGCTATGAGGAAAGATGGGATAGGCTGGGGTTGTTTTCTTTGGAACAGAGGAGGCTGAGGGGAGACCTAATTGACATGTATAAAATTAAGATGGGTGTAGATAGAGTGGATAGGAAAGACCTATTTCCCTTAGCAGAGAGGTCAATAAGCAGGGGGCATAGATTTAAAGTAATTGGTAGGAGATTTAGAGGGGATTTGAGGAGAAATTGTTTTCACTCAGAGTGGTGGGGGTCTGGAACTCACTGCCTGAAAGGGTGGTAAAGGCAGAAACCCTCATCACATTTAAAATGTACTTGGATATGCACTTGAAGTGTCGTAACCTACAAGGATACAGACCAAGAGCTGGAAAGTGGAATTAGGCTGGATAGCTCTTTGTCGGCCGGCATGGACAAGATGGGCCGATTGGCCTCCTTCTGTGCTGTAAATTTCTATGATTCTATGATCAGTGTGTCGAATGTGTCACAATGTAAGTAACGAGGTTTGGCACAAGAAGCTGTGAATTACCAATTTGTTTTGTTAGATGGCGATCTTCTGGGCCAGTTTGCTATCGAAAACGTCCAAAACCAGTGGCGAGTTTATGTAAAGGAAACTTTGGACCGAGAGGAGAGAGAGAAATACATTCTAAATATCACGGCCACTGATGGCAAGTTCGTGGCCGAATCTGCAGTCGAGGTCCTCGTCCATGATATTAATGACAACAGTCCGCAATGCCAACAGGTAATTATCCTACAACAAAAAGAACGTTTACGCGGCTAACCGAACTTCTGCCAATGTTATGGTGGCGGAGTAGGAGAGAAATCATGGCAATTCCTGGCGATTATCCCTCTTGCTCCCCAAAGAGCACAGCAAAGGGTTTAGATTCCTCTGATAAAGTTATTTATATAAAATTCCTTTGTGCGCTATTTTCAGGCAGTTGTTAACCCATTTAAAGTAAAAGTAACGTGCACAAGGAATTTGGCACATATTAACCAGTGGACATTCCACCCAAGCCTCGCAAGGATCTGCCAGCAATTAAATCATGAGTTGCCCTTGCTCTGCTGGAGAATACGGTGGGTGTCATCCTCCCCCTGCGGAGAATAGTTGTATGTCCCTCCTTCAGCCTTCACACAGTTCATGTCCTGAAAGAGGGAAATACTGGAGTAAGCATGTATTTTTTTTTATTCGTTCATGGGGTGTGGACGTCGCTGGCAAGGCCAGCATTTATTGCCCATCACTAGTTGCCCTTGAGAAGGTGCTGGTGAGCCGCATTCTTGAACCGCTGCAGTCTGTGTGGTGAAGGTATTCCCACAGTGCTGTTAGGGAGGGAGTTCCAGGATTTTGACCCAGCGACGACGAAGGAAAGGCGATATATTTCTAAGTCAGGATGATGTGTGCGCCGGTGGTGGTGGGAGTGAATGTTTAAGGTGGTGGATGGGGTGCCAATCAAGCGGGCTGATTTGTCCTGGATGGTGTTGAGCTTCTTGAGTGTTGTTGGAGCTGCACTCATCCAGGCAAGTGAAGAGTATTCCATCACACTCCTTACCTGTGCCTTGTCGATGGTGGAAAGGCTTTGGGGTGTCAAGAGGTGAGACACTTGTCGCAGAATACCTAGCCTCTGACCTGCTCTGTTGCCACAGTATTAATGTGGCCAGTCCAGTTCAGTTTCTGGTCAATGGTGACCCCCAGGATGTTGATGGTGGGGGATTCGGCGATGGTAATGCCGTTGAATGTCAAGGGGTGGTGGTTAGACTCTCGATTGTTGGAGATAGTCATTGCCTGGCACTTGTGTGGCGCGAATGTTACCTGCCACTTTTCAGCCCAAGCCTGAATGTCGTCCAGGCCTTGCTGCATGCGGGCATGGACTGCTTCATTATCTGAGGAGTTGTGAATGGCACTGAACACTGTGCAGTCATCAGCGAACATCCCCACTTCTGACCTTATGATGGAGGGAAGGTCATTGATGAAGCAGCTGAAGGTGTTTGAGCCTAGGACACTGCCCTGCAGAGATGTCCTGGGGCTGTGATGATTAACCTCCAACCACCACAACCATCTTCCTTTGTGCTAGGTATGACTCCAGCCAGTGGAGAGTTTTCCCTCCGATTCCCATTGACTTCAGTTTTACTAGGGCTCTTTGATGCCACACTCGGTCAAATGATGCCTTGATGTCAAGGGCAGTCACTTTTACCTCAACTCTGGAATTCAGCTAATTTGTCCATGTTTGGACCAAGGCTGTAATCAGGTCTGGAGCAGAGTGATCCTGGCAGAACCCAAACTGAGCATCAGGGAGCAGGTCATTGGTGAGTAAGTGCCGCTTGATAGCACTGTTGACCACACCTTCCATCACTTTGCTGATGATTGAGAGTAGACTGATGGGGCGGTAATTGGCCGGATTAGATTTGTCCTGCTTTTTGTGGACAGGACATACCTGGGTAGTTTTCCACATTGTCGGATAGATGCCAGTGTTATAGCTGTACTGGAACAGCTTGGCTAGAGGCGCAGCTAGTTCTGGAGCACAAGTCTTTAGCACGACAGCCAGGATGTTGTTGGGGCCCATAACCTTTGCTGTGTGCCGTGCGCTCAGCCATTTCTTGATATCGCGTGGAGTGAATCGAATTGGCTGAAGACTGGCTTCTGTGATGGTGGGGACCTCAGAAGGAGGCCAATATGTATCATCCACTCGGCACTTCTGGCTGAAGATGGTTGCAAACACTTCAGCTTTGTCTTTTGCACTCACGTGCTGGGCTCCACCATCATTGAGGATGGGGATACTCATGGAGCCTCCCCCTCCCGTTAGTTGTTTAATGGTCCACCACCATTCACGACTGGATGTGGCAGGACTGCAGAGATTTGATCTGATCCGTTGATTGTGGTATTGTTTAGCCCTGTCTACAGCATGCTGCTTTAGTCCTGTGTTGTAGCTTCTCCAGGTTGGCACTGCATTTTTAGGTGCACCTGGTGCTGCTTTTCTACACTCATAATTAAACCAGGGTTGGTCCCCTGGCTTGATGGTAATGGTAGAGTGAGGGATATGCCAGGCCATGAGGTTACAGATTGCGGTGTAATATGTTACGTCCGTGTATAATAAGAAACGGACTGCGGAGAACGGTACAATAGGTGTTTACTCAACGTGGCTCAAACTGCAACTGAAACAACAGATTACTACTCAGCGTTATATACAGGTGTGGTCACTGCCGGTACTACAGTATACATGAGCTGTAGAAAGTAGTTCCCCCCTTAAAGGTATATACATTACAATTCCTCCCCTTTTAGATTAACAGTACCATAACACTCATTCAACAATTAAATATCAAACTAATTACAGTTAACGCTTTTAACATGCAACATTAACTGAAAATAGTCTATTTATAAATTCAGTCTTTGGGGAGGCTTCCTGATCCTTTCTGGATAGCGCCTTTCCCGAGTGTCTTGCTCTTGGTGCGGAGGCGATTCTGGCCCCCTGTCGTCGGTTGGTTCATCAGTTTCCGATGCTACTGTTTCTGGGGTAGATGCTACCTGTACGTTGGGTTCATCACCAGGTACGTATGGGCGAGGCATGGGGTTGACTTGTTCCTGTGACTCTAGGATCTGGTCAGCAAGGCGTCTCACGATCCTCTCCCCAATGTCCACTGTGTACATTAGTGGGCCCTGCCGTGTGCATATCGTTCCTGGTTGCCATTTCTCTGTTCAGTAGTCGCGGGCCAAGACTGGTTGCCCTACATTGAAGCTCCTTGTTGGCTTCTCATGGATGTGCTGGAATTGCTTACTCTCAACATCTCTTCGTACGTTTGGTCTGAGCAAATCCAGGCGAGATCTTAACCTTCGGTTAAAGAACATCATGGCTGGGGCCTGGTTGGTGACTGCATGTGTCGCATTCCGGTAGGCGAACAGGAAATTGTCCACCTTGTGCTGCAGTGGAATGTTGTCATTGTACATAGCCTTTATTGCCTTCTTAAAGGTTTGTACAAACCTCTCAGCCAATCCATTTGTGGCTGGATGATACGGGGCGGATGTGTAATGCCTTACCCCATTCTTTTTCAAGAACCTCCGGAACTCTTCGGACACAAACTGTGGTCCGTTGTCGGAGCAAATCTGTTCTGGCAAGCCATTCCTGGCAAAAATGGTCCGTAGGACTGCAATAGTTTTCTCCGTGGTGGTGGAGGACATTTTGATGACCTCAGGCCATTTCGAGTGCGCATCCACGGCTATTAAAAACATTGAGTCCATGAATGGACCAGCAAAATCAATATGCACCCATTGTCATGGAGATGAGGGCCACTCCCATGGGTGTAGAGGGGCCTGTGGTGGTGCATTTTGGACTTTCTGGCATCCTGAGCAGCTCTTGGTCAGGTCCTCGATTTGTTTAACAATTCCCGGCCACCACACATAAGCCCTGGCTAGGCTTTTCATTTTTACCCCTCCCAGATGACCCTCATGAAGCTCATTGAGCACTCTATCCCTTAACTTGGGTGGAATTACCGCTCGGGATCCACACATCAAGGTCCCCAGGCACACTGACAGCTGTTCTCTCCTTGTCAAGAATGCTGGCAACAGTGAGTCGCCATGTGCTGGCCATCCCTTCACCGTCAAATCATATACCCGGGACAGTGTCAGGTCATTTCGGGTTTCCTTTTCGATACAAGCGTTAGTTACCGCTAGGCATTCAACTATAGTCGAATGGAATATTTCGACAGGATCCACTGCTGGTGCTTCCTCCGCAGTAGGCAGTGGCAGACGTGATAGCCCATCAGCATTTCCATGCTGTTTCGTGCCCTTCTATTCAATCTCATAGTGGTGCGCCCCTAGAAAAAGTGACCATCTTTGTAGTCGTTGCGCAGTCATCACCGGAACGCCCTTCTTCGGATTAAAAATGGAGACAAGAGGCTGGTGATCAGTCAGCAAGGTGAATTTCTGCCCGTGCAGATAGCGATTGAACTTTTTCACTCCCCACACTAGGCTGTGTGCCTCCCTGTCAATCTGGGCGTAGTTACGCTCGGCTGAGGTTAGTGATCATGACGCAAAGGTTATTGGCCTCTCTGAGCCGTCCGAGAATTTGTGCGACAGCACCGCTCCAATGCCATAGGGTGATGCATCACATGCCAACCAAATTGGTAATGCTGGGTTGTAATGGGCCAATACCTCTTTCGATGTGATTAGTGTTTTGCTCTTCTGGAAAGCTCATCTACATTCGTCATTCCACTTCCATGGCACCCCAGTTTGCAGTAGGGTGTTCAGTGGGTGTAGTATTGTAGACAAATTTGGCAAGAACTTATGGTAGTAGTTTACCAGCCCGAGGAACGACCTCAGTTGTGACACATTTTCCGGTGCTGGAGCCTTGACTACTGCCTCAATCTTCTCTTGGGACTTATGTAACCCCTCTTTATCGATAACTTGGCCACAATACGAGATCTGTTTTCTAAAAAACTCGCATTTGAGGCGGTTAGCTCGGAGCCCATATTCCTGCAATCTAGTGAGCACCTGCTCCAGGTTGGCAAGGTGATCACTGTCATTTTCGCCCGTGACCAGGATATCGTCCAAATAACACTGGGTCCCTGGGATCCCTTGCAGGACTTGTTCCATTGCCCTCTGCCAAATAGCCGGAGTTGATGCTACCCCAAATACCAGCCGGTTGTATTGATAGAGACCTTTATGGGTGTTGATTGTGAGGTATTTTTTTGATGCTTCTTCTACCTCCATTTGCAGATACGCCTGGGCCAGATCAATCTTAGTGAAGCGTTTCCCTCCAGATAGCGAGGCGAAAATATCTTCAATCCGCGGAAGTGGATATTGTACGGTGTGAAGGACTGGGTTCACTGTTACCTTAAAGTCCCCACACATGCGAACCTTCCTTGGTTCCCCAGGCGTGCTGCTCAATGACTTTTTCATCACAGGGACGATGGGTGTAGCCCACTCGCTCCAGTCTACCTTGGACAGTACACCTGAACGTTCCAGACTCTCCAGCTCTGCTTCGACGGCTGGGCGGATCGCATAAGGTCTGGCCGTAAAAAATTTTGGGCTTGCGTTTTCTTCAATTTTAATCGTCGCTGTCATGCCTTTTAGTGTTCCGAGTCCTTGCTGGAACACTTCTTTCGCATCAGTTAGGATCTTTGACAGTCACCCAGGTGTGACGTCGCCATCCTTTTTGTCAGCCACAGTCAGTGCCTGTATGGAATGCCAATCCAGTTGTATTTTCCGGATCCATTCACATCCCAGTAATGGTGGTCCTCCATCTTGCAATACATACAGGTCTAGTTTTGGTGTTTCCTTACCGTTATATATAACGGTCACCCTTATTTTTCCTTTGGGGTAGACTTTTTGCCCCGTGTACGTCTTCAAAATAATTTTTGTGTCTCTCAAGGGTATGTGTGAGAATAGCCGCTCATAGTCCCGTCGGTTTATGACTGTTAGAGCTGATCCTGTGTCCAATTCCATCTTTACCTGGTCTCCTGCTATCTTGAGAGTGACCCAAATGGTTCGGTGATCCTCCGTTGTGATCACATTATGTAGTTTCAGACAACTCAGTTCCCTGCGTTCGGAATCGTTATCGCTCTTTTGTTCGTCTGAACTATTCTCCGTTATCATATGTACCTTCTTGTACTTCCCTTTGGTCGGTTTCTTATTGCTGGTTTTCTTTCCCGACCTGCAGACTCATGCTATGTGTCCTACTTTTCCACACTGTCTGCACACTTTGTCTTTGAACCAGCAATCATTCTGGTCGTGTGTTGTTCTGCCGCAGCGATAGCACTTCTCTGTTCCATATGACATTTTGTTTGTGCCATATTCTTACGGTCTCTGTTGTATCTCTGCAGCGCCCCGTGCTGCTGCATCATATGATACCGCAATGCTGAAAGCCTTTACCAGCGTAATGTCCTTTTCAGATAAAAGCCATTTCTGGGTTCCTTCACTTTGAAGCCCACACACAAACTTGTCCCTTAAGGTATCTGCTAGTCCCGTTCCAAACTGGCAGTGTTTCGATAGTTTGCGCAGTTCTGTTAAATAATCAGCATTGCTTTCATCCTTATGCTGGTTCCGTTTGTGAAACTTGAATCTTTCTGCTATCAGCAGCGGTGTGGGGTTTAAATGTTCCTTTAGTATCGTTACTATGTCTTCAAAACTCTTTTCCATTGGCTTCGTTGGGGTTACTAGATTTTGTAATAAACCATACGTCTTTGCACCCATTAAGTTTAACACTACCGACGCTTTCTTGTCATCTAACACCTCATTTGCCTTGCAGTACACCTCTATTCGTTCGACATATGTAGTCCAATCTTCGACTTCATTGTCAAATGCGGTGATACTGCCACTCTTCGGCATTTTGGGTGTGGTTTAAAATGGCGTCTCCCAATGGCCTAAAATGGCGTACTCCGCGCTTTCCTTCCTCCCCCGCTGCTGCCGATGCCACTCCCGGCGGTTTTCGTGGCAATGGCGGCGCCCTGTAGGTTTCTGCGTGTCTCTCTCTCCCTCTCTCTGATGCTGCTCGGCCCCTGAACACCGGCTGCGCCCTGTGCGCTCTGCCCTCTCTCTCCCCGTCGACGCTGCTCGGCCCTTTGCTGTGCCGCTCGGTCAGGCTCTAACCCGCCGCCGTCCAGGAAGGGTCTGCGCACTACCTGTTGCCAGCCCGTTTCGCTGGACCACCTCGACTGGAAAGCCAAGCCTGGCTCTCGACAGCCTCCCCCGCAATTCTCGAGTCTCTGCTGGATGACTGGGCGGTTGCCCATGGTCGACGCCCGAGTCTCTGGCCTTGACCTCCAATCCACTGATCTCCAGGAACGAATCCCCGGGAGGTGATGCAGAGTTGCAGGTAGTTTCGAACCTGCCTCATCGCCAATGTTACGTCCGTGTATAATAAGAAACGGACTGCGGAGAACGGTACAATAGGTGTTTACTCAACGTGGCTCAAACTGCAACTGAAACAACAGATTACTACTCAGCGTTATATACAGGTGTGGTCACTGCCGGTACTACAGTATACATGAGCTGTAGAAAGTAGTTCCCCCCTTAAAGGTACATACATTACATAATACAATTCTGCTGCTGCTGATGGCCCACAGCGCCTCATGGATGCCCAGTTTTGAGCTGCTACATCTATTCTGAATCTATCCCATTTAGCACAGTGGTAGTGCCACACAACACGATGGAGGGTGTCCTCAGTGTGAAGACGGGACTTCATCTCCAGAATGACTGTGCAGTGTGTGAGGTGATCACTGCTACCAATGCTGTCATGGACAGATGCATCTGCGACGTGAGGACGAGTTCCAGTAGGTTTTTCTCTCTTGTTGGTTCTTTCACCACCTGTTGCAGGCCCAGACTGGCAGCTATGTCCTTCAGGGCTCAGCCAGCTTAGTAGTGGTGCTACCGAGCCACTTTTGGTGATGAACATTGAAGTCCCCCACCCGGAGTACATTCTGTGCCCTTGCTACCCTCTGTGCTTCTTCCAAGTAGTGTTCAACATGGAGGAGTACTAATTCATCAGCTGTGGGTGGGCGGTAGGTGGTAATTAGCAGCAGGTTTACTTGCCCATGCTTGACCTGAAGCTATGAGACTTCATGGGGTCCAGAGGACTCCCAGGGCCACTCCTTCCCCACTGTATAGCCACTCCTGGTGGGACAGGACATACCCAGGGATGATGATGGAGCCATTTGGGACATTAGCTGAAAGGTATGATTCTGTGAGTATGACTATGTCAGGCTGTTACTTGACTAGCTCCCCCAATTTTGGCACAAGTCCCCAGATGTTGGTGAGGAGGACTTTGCAGGGTCGACAGGGCTGGGTGTGCCATTGTCGTGTCCGTAGCCGGTGCCGAGGTCAATGACGGGCGGTCCGTCTAGTTTTATTCTTATTGTTTTCCGGTGTTTTACAACTGAGTGGCTTGCTAGGCCATTTGGAGTTACATATAGGGCTGGCCAGACCAGGAAAGAGGGCAGATTTCCTTTTCTAAAGGGCATTAGTTAACCAGGTGGGTTCTGATAGTTTCATGGTCACCATTACTGATACTAGCTTTTTATTCCAGATTTATTTAATTAACTGAATTTAAATTTAAATGGTGGGATTTGAATTCGCATCTCTCAGATCACTATGTTACCACTCTTGACACACTGATTATAAATGCTGAGTAAAGGCAGTATAAAAACAGAAACTGCTGGAAACACTCAGCAGGTCAGGCAGCATCTGTGGAGAGAGAAACAGAGTCACCTTTCAGGTCGATGACCTTGCTGTCAGGTTACTTATGCCTGTTCTATTTTGAAGTTTGACTTTCTTTTCCCAGCTGATGTACACTGAGATAATTTCAGAAGGTGCACCTTGGGGCCAGTTCATTTTGAAGGTTTCTGCAAAGGACCCAGATGCTGGCATCAATGCTCAAATTACTTACACTCTGCTCGGGCTGGGCGCAAACAAGTTTCGGCTCGACCCACAGACAGGTAAGAAATAAACAGTTGGTTTTGAAGTTTATATTTAAATAGCACAGTGGTATTTAACCATAACAAACAATAAGTGATATGTAACTCTGCAGCCTGGAGCTTGTAAAGGTTCTCAAGTTGCTAACAGATACTGGGTAGAGTTTTCAACAGCACTTGCTAGAAGACAACTTAGCAGTGAAGTCAAGGGATAGGAACATAGCAATTGCTGGATGTAAAAAGACCAAGGTCCAACTAGTTTGTCTTCTACCATCCTGGTCGTAACATAATACAATGCTAATGGACTTGTTGGTTGCTTCTATTCTGCTTTATTATGTTCTACTCAACTCTGTTATATTCTAATTGGGTCTGTTACTCAACTGAAATAGGCAGCAATCAGACATTTTTGCAAACGGAGTTTGATTCACTCCCAATTTAACAGGATAATGGCAGCTGCCCCAGGACAAACTTCAGTACAGCTGTGCGGTTGCTGGGTCTCAGCTTCAGCCCCTCAGCGGACACTGAGGTGGAATTATAGGCGACTGGTTTTCAGGCTCCTGAAGAATTGCAGAAACTGCCACGTGGCCCTCTTAATTGGATTAATACCTTCAGTAATAACTTTAATTGGTGTTTTTCTAATACCTTGCCAACTTGTACACAACACTAGATTATACATTTGTGATATTTGCTCCCAGTGCATGAACGTGTGGAGCATGGAACTTTACAGATGTGGTTTCTACGATAGGAAGAATTTCCAAATGTGGAAAATCATTCCCAATGCTTCAAATGTATTAATGATCCTGACTAATGAGGTATTCTAGTTTGCGTGCCTAGGAACATCCTTTGTAACTTGGCAAATAATTTTACAACAAAACGTAAAATCACTTTGGAGAATTACAATTTCCTCCTATGTGTGTTGTGGTCATGATTTTTGTCTGCTGCCTGAATTTTGATTGGACATCTTAACTTTCAATGGCAAAACATCAGCAAAAATACATGTGGCATGGTGTCACTGAGAATACACCTGAAATATTTTTCTCAAAACTGGTGAAAAGTCTTATCAAAAGTGGTCATATTGTGGAAAATAACCCCTGTTGTGCATGAAAGGGCTAATAATTCTCTTTCCAAATGTGCACACATCTGTCTGAATGCATTGAACTGTCCAGTTGTGTCACCTGCGTATCTAAAATTTGGATAAATGCAAGTAAAAATTCCAGTCACATGGTTAAACTGAAACAGAGAAAGATTCTGAACAGAGTCAGGGCAAAGTGAAGAATATTCAGGCAGTTAAGCCTCAAGCAAAAACCTGGTTAATAAGAAAAATGTGGCTGGACACTGAGATGTGGTAGTTAATTAACTAAAGAGTTATTGCCTTCTAGTTTATCACCAGTTTTCTCCACCATTTTCTTTCCTCCGCTCTTTTCAATATGGCCGAGGGTATAGTTCCACAGCACTGGTTGCCCTCTGATACCTCATCCAAGTGCCCATTATTCATGTGTGAGCCTAGACTGTGAGCCTGAGTGGGCTTTTTTTTACATAGGATTACATAGGATATACGGCACAGAAACAGGCCCAACCAGTCCATGCTGGTGTTTATGCTCCACTTGAGCCTCCTCCCGTCTTTCCTCATCTAATTCGGTCAGCATAACCCTCTCTTCCCTTCTCCCTCATATGCTTATCTAGTCTCCCCTTGAATGCATCTATACTGTTCCACATTCTCACCACTCTCTGGGTAAAGAAATTTCTTCCTAATTCTCTCTCTTATTTCTTGGTGACTATCTTATATTGATGGCCTCTAGTTATGCTCTTCCCCACAAGTGGAAACACTCTCTCTATCTACTCTATCAAAACCTTTCATCATTTTAAAGACCTCAATTAGGTCACCCCTCAGCCTTCTTTTTTCAAGCGAAAAGAGACCCAGCCTGTTCATCCTTTCCTGAAAGGTATACCCTCGCATTTCTGGTATCATCCTTGTAAATCTTCTCTCCAGTGCCTCTATATCCTTTTTATAATTTGGCGACCAGAATTGTACGCAGTACTCTAAGTGTGGTCTAACCAAGGTTCAGTACAAGTTTTGCATAACTTCACTACTTTTCAATTCTGTCCCTCTACAAATAAACCCTAGTGCCTGGTTTGCTTTTTTTTATGGCCTTGTTAACCTGTATCACTACTTTTAGTGATTTGTGTATTTGTACTCCGAGATCCCTTTACTCCTCTACCCCACCCAGACTCGCACCCTCCAAGTAATAAGTGACCTCCCTATTCTTCCTACCAAAATGTAATACCTCACATTTATCTGTGTTGAATTTCATTTGCCAATTATATGTCCATTCTGCAAGTTTATTAATGTCCTCCTGTAATTTGTTGCAGTCCTCCTCAGTATTGACTATCCCCCCAATTTGGTATCCTCCACAAAGTTAGAAATTATGTTTTTGATTCCAAAGTCTAAATCGTTAATATAAATTGTGAACAGCAGAGGTCCCAGCATTGATCCTTGTGGAACACCACTACCCACCTTCTGCCACTGTGAATAGCTGCCCTTTACTCCCACTCTCTGCTTTCTGTCTTGAAGCCAGCCAGCAATCCAATCTGCTACTTGTCCCCTTACTCCATATTCTCTGACCTTATTCATTAATCTATTATGTGATACTTTATCGAAGGCCTTTTGAAAATCTAGATAAATTATATCTACTGCATTACCGTTGTCTATTCTCCCTGTTACCTCTTCAAAAAATTCAGTGAGGTTGGTCAAAGAAGACTTTCCCTTCTTGAAATCCATGTTGACTATTCATTAATGGCCCAGTAATTCGGGTCCAAATGCGTGAGTACGGTCTGGGTACTCACGCATCTGGCCGGATGAAATGCCGGCGTTCAGGAAACACCGTGCATGCGGGGAACGCCGGCATTTCCAGTCCTCTGAACGAAGGGGTTCAGAGGCACAGCGCGTGCGACTGCACAGGCAGCGCGTGCACAGTGAACTTCGTCGATTTCATTCATGGATTCAGTGAGGGTAAGTCCTTACAAGTTACACTTGAAAAAAGCATGTGTAAAGTTGCTCCAAGGCTGCGGAGGAAGATATATTTTATCATGGAGCTTCTGAAAGGCAATATTTTTGTTTGGGAAAGGGAGGAAAATTATTTTAAGAAATGCTGAGGTTAGTTTTAAAGTTTAAATTTTTTTTTTTAAACGGGTTTTCAGTACGGCAGGTAGAAGGAGCAATTGTGGCTGTGTGAATTGAATGTGAGAATGAGTGTTCTAAAATGAATAATGTAACATTTCCAACACTTTTAAGAAAGAAACTTTTCATCAGTAATAAGTAATTATGTATGTATGTCCGCATATATTCCTTTACGTATATGTATGTATGTTTTATATTCCTTTACTTATGTGTATGAATGTATGTTTTTAATTATGATTTTCCAATAAGTTACTTTCTCTGAAAGTCATAATTAAATACATACATTCATACACATAAGCAAAGGAATATATACATACACGCAAAGGAATATATACAGACATACATACATAATTACTTAAAAGAATATATTACTGATGAAAAGTTTCTTTCTTAAAAATGTTGGAGTCATTTTCACATTTAATAAACACAGCAAATTCAATTCACATAGCCACAATTGATCCTTCTACCTACAGTACTGAAAACCCGTTTTAAAAAACGAAAATAAACTTTAAAACTTACCTCAGCATTTCTTAAAATAACTTTCCTCCCTTTCCCAAACAAAAATATTGCCTTTAAGAAGCTCCACGATAAGAAATATCTTCCTCCGCAGCCTCTGGAGCAACTGTACTCATGCTTTTTTCATGTGTACGTTGTAAGGACTTGACCTCACTGAAAGCATGAATGAAAGCGGCGAATTTTACTGCGCACGCGCTGCCTGTACAGTCGCACGCGTTCTGCCTCTGAACCCCTTCGTTCAGAGGACAGGAAATGCTGGTTTTCCCCGCATGCGCTGTGCATGCTGAAAACCGGCATTTCCTCCGGCCAGACGCGTAAGTACCCCGACCGTACTCGCGCGTTTGGAAGGGAATTACTGGGCCAACATTTTACATGTCAATAAAATTAAAAATTTAACAATTGCACGATTTGCCCCCTCGCATCTGCGACTGAGGGTCCAAGTAGGTGCATTGCGCAAGAGGTCATCGTCGTACGTATCCTCACACTGTTCCCTTTCGGGAACTGTATGAAGTGGTGGAAGGATTTCTGGCCACGTTAACACTCCTTCTGTGACCATAACCATCTTCATACCAGCCATTAGGGTGGTTAGTCCTATGGCGTGAGGGTTTTACGGGCTCCCACAGCCCATCTGAGGGGGGGGCGCACCCACACCCGCGGACGCAAGTATCCCGCTGGATGTCCACCCAGAATTTATAGTTGGAGCTCCGACTCCACTTGCCGGGACTGTCTGGAGCGGGGTTCGAAACCCTACTCCTTCTGGCCCAGCAGCGGGGATGCTTACCGCTACGCAAAAGGCCCACTCCATGCAAAAGGTGACACCCATACGTTTCCTGCGCCTTTTCCCTCCCCGTGACTGGAGCCCTATGCTGCCACTTGAAAGACCAAGCTATCATCTGTCCTTTTTGCGGCGCCTTTGACTTCTCATTACCAATGATGAGCAGGCGCTGCGCCTCCACCTCGTTGAGGAGATTGCTGAGGTCATCATCAGTTCAATTGTGAGTTCTTTTAATGCCGTGAATTGTGCTCATTCCAGCCATTTCACGTTGCTAATGGGATTGGGCCTTTGGCGTAGTGGTAGGATCCCCGCCGCTGGGCCAGACGGGGTAGGGTTTCGAACCCCGCTCCAGACAGTCCCGGCAAGTGGAGTCGGAGCTCCGGCTCTAAATTCTGGGTTGACATCCAGTGGGATATTTGCGTCCGTGGGTGTGGGTGGCCCCCCCTCCTTGTATAGCTTGTGGGAGCCTGTAAAACCCTCCCGCCATAGGACTAACCACCCTAATGGCTGGTTCAAAGATGGTTACGGTCACAGAATGAGCGTTAATCACGGCCATAAATCCTTCCACCACTTCATACAGTTCCCCAAAGGGAACAGTGTGAAGACACGTATGGTGACGACATTGCTAAATAAATAAATGGAATTTAAAAAATTCTTTTAGGGCTTTTAAAAGTCTTTAAATTGCTTTAATTCTGTTTAAAACTACTTCAGATTCTTCAAAATAATGTAAACGTTTTTAAAAGTTTATAAAAGTTACCAAAAGCTTCATAAAAATACCAAAAACCTATTTAAAATGCTGCTTTGCATGTAAAAATGCTTAGCAGCTTGTGAGAGACATTGGGGGCGTGTCCTATTAAACTGAGACCTCAAGGGGCGTGTCTCAGTTGCACAGCGCGCTACAGGCTTCGCGCTGGCTGCACTCCTGGGCGGCGTGACGTCAGACGCTGCCCGGGAGTCAACATTTTAAAACAGCAATTCCAGGCGTCCCTGAAGCTCAACGGCCGGCGCGTCGGGTAAGTGCAGATCGGGGGCTTACACGCGCGGCAAGCCCCCGACTCGAATTTCTGGGCCATTATATTTTTGGCTTCTAGTTGTTCTTCTATTTTCTCCTTTAGTAGGGATTCCATTATTTGTCCTACCACTGATGTTAAGCTGACTGGCCTATAGTTCCCTGGACATGTTCTATCTCCCTTCTTAAATATAAGTGTTACGTTAGCTATCCGCCAGTCCTCTGGCACTACACATCTTTCTAAGCACAGAGGCCTCACTACTGAGCCCAATCCTGTTCTTATCTGTCAACCACAGGATAACTGGATAGCAATTAGGAGTGAGAATCCAGACATGAGTTTCCCCTCACTAACCCATGAGCCCTGAGGCCAATTGTCACCACTCCAAACACTACCCCAACTGTGGTTAGTTAAACTCAACACCGACTGGGGATTGAACCTTGGACCTTCCTGTTTGGCATGGCTTGGCTACTCAGTAGATAAATTCACTTGACTCATCAGGGGAGCTGTTTAAATATTTGAATGGCAGATTATATTGTACTAACTCCTGTTTTTATTGCCTGCCTCAGGGGAACTGATGACAATTGGCACTTTGGACCGTGAGAGTCAAGCTGTGTATAATCTGGTTGCAAAAGCATCTGATGGGAGCGGCCTATTTTGTGAGGCAGATATCAGCATTGCATTACAGGATGTGAATGACAATCCTCCCAAATTCTCCGCATCTCAATATGCTGTATCTGTCTTTGATAACACTACTGTTAAAACCCCTGTGGCGGTTGTCCATGCCAGGGATCCCGATGTTGGTAAGTATTTTGCAAACAGCCATGGTGTGTAGTGGTTTTCGTGTAAATCTAGGCAGTGCGTCTGATGTTTCTGTTGTATTGGTGTTGGATTAAGGGTCCCAGATATCCACCCACTGCAAGTCACTCTTTGAAGAAAGTGACTGACTTGTGAAAGAAGTGACTGATCTTGGTTGACTTTTGGTTTTGTAAGTCAGCACGACATTCAAATGTACAGTATTTGAAGCCAGTGTTTAGCTATCCTGGGCACATAGTTTGCATTCAGCTAACAGAAGCAAAGTACGGTAGATACTGGAAATCTGAAACGACACAGAAAGTGCTAGAAACACTCAGCAGGCCGGCCAACATCTGCGGAGAGAACACACAAGCCAATGTTTCAAGTATGCACCATTCTACAGAGTTGAAAAATAAGAGACAGACATTCATATTGAACATATGCACACACAATATAGAAATATAGACCGAGAAGAATCATGAGTGGAATGATGATCTGAGATGATCTAGGCTAATTCCGAGTCTAAAGCATCTTAGTTATCAAGATTGGCTAAAAGAGTTGGGGCTTTACACATTAGAGAAGCGTAGACTATGGGGGGATCTGATTGAGGTTTATAAGATAATGAAGGGAATAGATTGTGTTCCAGTTGACAGTTTGTTTCAATTAAATAGGTTAGGGAGGACCAGTGGTCACAAATTTAAGTTGTATAAGGCCAGATCTAGGCTAGATGTCAGGAGCTGGTTCTTTCCGCAGAGAATAGTGGTCCTCTGCAACAGGCTGCCGTCTTGTGCAGTGGACGCTGATTCACTGAATTCCTTCAAGCGAGAGCTGGACCTGTTTCTGGCTGGGGCGGAGATCACCTCTTACAGAAGGTAGGTACTTCAGAGAATTCAGGGCCAGGGTGATCTCCTGGACTAGTTTCAACCGTCTAGATGAGTTGAAGAGGAATTTTCCAGATTCTTTTCCCCAAATTTGCCTGGGTTTTTTATCTGGTTTTTCACCTCTCCCAGGAGATTACATGTTTTCGGGTGGGGTGGAGCTGTAATACACAAGATATAGCAATTGTGTGGGACAGGCTCGATGTACCAACGGGTCTTTACCTCCTGTCATTGTTCCTATGATCTGTTACATCACTTCACTCATGATTCCTCATATATATTTTATATGTAATTTTTCCCTCCCATGTTTCTGATTGCATTACTATGCCTGTCCACCTCTTATTTTTCTATCTTAAAGAAGGATCTGCACCTGAAATGTAACTCTTCTCTCCACTGACTGATCTGCTATGTGCTTCTAGCATTTTTTTGCTGTTATTGTTTAACATTCAGCTGTGTTATACCATTATGGCATTTAGGTTGCACTGTATCCCAAACTTGTATTCAGCTATGCCAAGCCCCAGATTTCACATTCAGCCATGCTGGGTTCCAGGTTGAATGTGCAGAATCTAAACTTGTGTTTAGGCAAGCTGCATTCTAAGCTTATGTTCCATTGCACTGGACACCAAGCTCAATTTGACACCACTAGTGCTCTTCAGTGTCTTTATGGCCTCTGGGGTTGAAGCAGTATGTTATTTCCCAGAAAGATCCGACTGCACTATTAGGAGTGGATGTTCACAGAATCACAGAAACCCCACAGTGCAGATAGAGGCCATTTCGGCCCATCGAGCCTGCACCGACACATATCCCACCCAATCCCCGTAACCCCTACACCAACACATATCCCACCCTATCCCCGTAACCCCACATATTTTAATCCCCCTAACACTAAGGGTCAATTTATCATAGCCAATCAACCTAACCTGCACATCTTTGGACTGTGGGAGGAAACCGGAGCACCCGGAGAAAACCCACGCAAACACAGGGAAAATGTGCAAACTCCACACAGACAGTCACCCGAGGTCGGATTCGAACCCGAGTCCCTGGCGCTGTGAGGCAACAGTGCTAACCACTATGCCACCGTGCTGCACTATGCCACTATACCACTATGCAACAGTGCTAACCACTATGCCATCTGGTGTTCTACCAGATCTGAAATTTTGCAGGATTTGCAGCTTGTGGGAAGATTCACTGGGATAGAAACATGTGTGTGAAGGGTTTATTGCACAGGGTAAGGGTTCACTATCTCTTTCCCCAAGGGATTTAGTGACAAAAGGGAGTTAATGTTCTTCTATCACTGTATGCAGATGTGTGGGAGGCTTTTCTCCTGGGGTAGGTGTGTAAGTATGGGTTTTCTCTCCCCTGAAGTAAAAAGAAAGACTTGCATTTATATAGCGCCTTTCACGATCACCGGATGTCTCAAAGCACTTTATAACCAATGAAGTACTTTTTGAAGTGTAGTCACTGTTGTAATGTAGGAAACGCAGCAGCCAATTTGTGCACAGCAAGCTCCCACAAACAGCAATGTGATAATGACCAGATAATCTGTTTTTTAGTGATGTTGATTGAGGGATATATATTGGCCAGGACACTGGGGATAACTCCCCTGCTCGTCTTCGAATAGTGCCATGGGATCTTTTACATCCATCTGAGAAGGCAGACAGGGCCTTGCTTTAACATCTCATCCGAAAGACGGCACTGCCATAATAAAACTTACTACGCACTTGGTTCGAGTATAAAGCAAGGCTTTAATCAACTTGTTTCAGAACATGGAGGTCTAGTTGTACTTCACTAGTTCCTGTCTTACAAAATGTCCCTGGGCAAGCTGGGCCACGCCCGAGTATTTATACTCCTTGGACGGCACCACCAGCTGGCCGTCCAGTGTTATTTCATGAGTTGTTTCTTCATGATGATGAGATTTATAACAGGCACCTGTGACAGTGCAGCACTCCCTCAGTACTGCACTGGAGTATTAGCCTAGATTTTTGTGCTCAAGTCTCTGGAGTGGGACTTGAACCTACAATCATATGTTGTTGCTATACGTGGCAGGTTCAATACCTAAATGGAGACATGTGATGGATTTGCTGAATTGGAGCTGCTGGCTGCATGGAATGAAGGTGTGGATGTGATTCAAGCCTTTAGGTGGACTCCCTGCCCCTGCAGTATAAAGTTGCATAGAAGTAGTTTGCCTTCTGAGGGGTTACATAGAAACATAGAAGATAGGAGCAGGAGTAGGCCATTTGGCCCTTTGAGCCTGCTCCGCCATTCAATGTGATCATGGCTGATCATCCAAATTCAGTACCCTGTCCCTGCCTTTTCCCCATATCCCTTGATCCCTTCAGCCTCAAGAAACATATCCAACTCTTTCTTGAATATATTAATGAACTGGCCTCCACCGCCCTCTGTGGCAGAGAATTCCACAGGTTCCCCACTCTCTGGGTGAAGAAATTCCTCCTCATTTCAGTCCTAAATAGCTTACCCCTTATCCTTAGACTATGACCCCTGGTTCTGGACTCCCCGGCCATCAGAAACATCCTTCCTGCATCTAGTCTGTCCAGACCTGACAGAATTTTATAGGTTTCGAAGAGATCCCCTCTAAATCTTCTAAACTCCAGTGAGTATAAGCCCAATCGACACAATCTCTCCTCATACGTCATTCCTGCCATCCCAGGTATCAGCCTGGTGAATCTTCGCTGCACTCCTTCCATGGCAAGAACGTCCTTCCTCAGGTAAGGTGACCAAAACTGCACACAATACTCAAGGTGCGGTCTCACCAAGGCCCTGTACAACTGCAGCAAGACATCCTTGTTCCTGTACTCGAACCCTCTTGCTACGAAGGCCAACATACCATTTGCCTTCTTAACTGCCTGCTGCACCTGCATGCTTACCTTCAGCGACTGGTGCACAGTACAGAATGGAGTGCACAACACAGGGGGGATTTCCTAGCTCTCCAATATCCTGCCTGGCTTAAACTTTGTGACTGGATAGCTTCGCTTGTTCTTTTCTAATTGTGCTTTCCCCATCAACAGGTCTCAATTCGGAGGTCACGTATTCCCTAGTGGACTCGGCGAATGAGCACTTCTCCATCGATGAGCTCTCTGGTGTCATATATCTGGCAAAGTCTTTACACAAGGAGCAGCAGAAAGCTTTTAACCTCATAGTTCAGGCCACAGATCATGGTCTTCCACAGAGACTCTCTTCATTTGTCACTGTGGTAGTCTCAGTCATAGGCATTGAAGAGTTCATCCCTGTCTTCATACAAAGAGAGTATGTCGCCACCATCCCAGAGGATGTGAGCAACGGGCTGCAGATACTGAGTGTGTCAGCACTGACACGAGATGCCACTAATACTGCACAGATTGTTTACACCATTATGAATGGCAATGAGCATGGCAAGTTTCGCATTGATTCCAAAACAGGTAACAATTACATGTTTTAAAATCTGTTTGATGATCGTCATAATGTAGCCAACAGTATTGTGAATTATATTATTACTCCGCAATCGAACCTGCTGTTCTGTTATGAAAGCAACTGTTTAAATACTACAGGGTTTGCTGGGCATATATCAGGTGGTTGCTGGTAGTTTGTTATTTGCTCTTGTTAACGTCCAAGGGACACCTACAAATGAAGGGCTCATGGATATGTAGTTCTGCAGTGGAATAGAGAGATTGCATATTTCATGGGGAATTGGGTATACAGAAGGAGTTCACTCTGTTACGATGTATGCAGGTACACTGAAGAGCATTGTATCATACAAGTATATGGATTGGTATATGGGCTTAAAGAGGTTGTCACTGTACCACAAGGATATTTAAGCATACTGAAGCAGTTCACTGCTTCATAAGGAGTATCTCAGGTTAGTTCACATTCAGCATCAGAACCTAGTGCCAGCAATAGGTAGGAACTTGCTCTCCTAGCACTTACCACCATTTCCATTTGAGCCAGAACAAAGTTTGAAGCCAGATTCTGGGGTGGCTTTCAAACTGGCTCCAATGACACTTGCACCAACCAAAAGTGTTTTTTTTTTGTCATATTGAGATGCAGTGTGTCCAACACATTATTAAAATGCACAAGCCCTTATTGCATCAGTGATCAGATGGCTGATTTTAAACATGGCCAGGGGTAACCTCTGTAGATCGTAAAATTTGACTGAAAAACTGCCATGAGCTGGCTGTGATAGAATATCATTGGCCATAGCTTAACAAGGGCTTGGGCACATATTCCACAGAAACACAGAGATAATATCTGTGGACCACCAGTGTACCCTGAACCAAGGATGTAAATGTGTGTTGATAACCCAGTTGACCATGTTGACCACCTTGTACAGTCCACAATAACTTTTAGACATATTAGCGAACAGGTATTAAAGATGATCCTATAGCACTATTTGAAGAAAAACATTGAGTTGTCCTGGTAATATTCTTCCTTCACACGGTCTCCAAAAGTAGATTCGTTGGCCATTTATCTCATTGCTGTTTGTGAGACTTTGCCATGTGTAAAATAGATGCCGCATTCACTTACATCGTTTAGTGTCTGCACTTCGATATAATTCATTGTATCTGAAGTGCTTTAGGAAGTCCTGAGAGATGTGAAATGGTTCTCTATATGTCCAAATTATTTTGTTCTTTATCATGGATGGGCAGTGGAGAAAGGACTTGAAACAGATTTGAATTATTTCAATAAAGCAATCCATTGAAGTTAATCCATTTGTAAAACCAATGTCCAACTCTATGTGTAGGAGCCATGTATGTGAATGGGAGCCTAGACTATGAATCCTGCCAGGAGTATTATCTGTCAGTTGATGGCAACAGGAAAGGGACACCGTTGTTCAGTGATAGTACGACAGTGATCATCAATGTCACAGACGTTAACGATAACCTGCCCAAGTTCAGCCACAGCGTGCACACTGCTGAAATCAGTGAGGATGCTCCACTAGGGGAATTGGTCCTTAAAGTAAGTAAGAAAAACCTTTATTGTTCCATTATGATCCAAATAGAAATCAGACCGGGAAGTGAAAAAGAAACTGCGGTTGAAAATATCAGTGATAAGTTATAGCTACACAATTCATCCTGGTGATAAATCAGTTAGACACTGTCTCCTCCCCATCTGCCTCAAGCTTATATGCAGCGTGGGTATGTAAGAACTGACGAGCAACCCATAAAACTATGTTCTGCGTCTACTCACTGCACAGAGGTCAAGTGGCAATCTATTGTGCCAATGGCAATGCTTTCAAACTCTGTTAAAGTTACCCCTCTACTGTGGAATCAAATAAACTCTGTGACCCTCGTCCTAAATAATAAAATTATGATATCATGTCAGGTTGGCCTGAGTTAGAATTAGAATGCCAGACAGAATCTGCCATTAGGCCGATAGACCTGAATACTCTGCAGTATCATTTATTAGTTCAATAAGATGTGACAGGATGTCTCCCTGATCTTGTTCTCTCCCTTCTGTTTCCATTAGGTGACAGCTGCTGACAGAGATGGACCCCTAAACAACCGGATCCATTATTCAATAATGAGTGGAGATCCTAACCAGCATTTTACTATAAACTCAAAGAATGGGGAGATTTTGTTATCACAACACCTTGACAGGGAAGAGGTAAATAGAAAGTCTGTGACAGAAGGACTGGAAGATACAGTCGATAAACTGTTGTCCTTTCAGGAGGATAGATGGCATTGTCCTGTCAGGGGTGATTGATTGGCATATTGAATGAGTGGGGCAATGGGTGGCACAGTGGATAAGTATATTACCCTTCCTGATCAGAATGGGCAGCGCAGTGGATGAGAAAACTCTTCTACCTCTAGAACTTGGGTTCAAATGATAACCAGACAAAAATGATAGAGGTCCCTTTTTGGCGAACTGGTTCGGCAACAGTGGTAGGAAGTTCCTGGATTTCCGATCTCCAAAATCATGTTTACTGAACAGCTCACTTGCTCAGTCATTTGTGGTGGGGTTCTATTTCTTCATTTCAAAGGTTCACAATGATTCAGCAAAAGCACAGCTGAGTATCTTTTCCAGAATTCCACAGTTTGTGAATAGCCTTCATCCTGAAAACTGCTGCAAAATACTGTTGGCAAAAATTGGGATCTGTTAAAGCTGCCTGAGAATACGACATGGTCCAACAATATCTTCAGAATAGCATGATATGGAACACAGCCCCATGCATAGGACATTTTGTTCAAGTCCTTGTTGAAGGCATCCTGCGTTTGTTACTGTTGTGGGTGGATAAGGTTGTGGCTTCTGCAGTCATTATGGCAGCAGATGTTTACATACTTTAGGAAGAAATAAATACGGGCCATTCATAAGGAGAGTTTACTGATGTTTCGCTCAAAGGACTCTTATGCTAGGGTTATGTTTCTGGCAGGCCTCCAGTGTTCTGCCACATGCTTCATCGCCTAGGCAGTGAGTGCTGCCAGGCTGTTAGACTGCTGGCAATATCAAAGACTAGCTCAGTTTGCTTCTGGATCAGTGTCCATAAATGAACACTCTCCAGCAGTAGTCAACAGATAGGGATCAGGACCGGGAACGCTGGATGATTTTTTCTCCTCTCCCTAGCTCAGGGTTGTTGAGGCCAATTCTAACATCCGTCCCCTCTCCCACTGTTATCTCAGCACAGACTTAAGATAAAACTTGGGACCTTCCTGTATCTATATGATACATTACCACACTACAGAGTGCATTCACCCAGTGAACGCCAAAGGATTCTTTTTGTATCTGCTGTCACATGTGCAGAATGGTAGTATGGTAGGCTTGCGTCTGCGCTCACTCGGAGGTCGAACTCCAAACCATCGTCAACACCTTCACCGAAGCGTATGAGAGCATGGGCCTTACACTAAACATCCGTAAGACAAAGGTCCTCTACCAACCTGCCCCACCACACAGTACTGCCCCCTGATTATCAAAATCCACGACAAGGCCTTGGACAACATGGACCACTTTCCATACCTCAGGAGCCTACTGTCAACAAGGGCAGACGTCGATGACGAAGTCCAACAGTGTGCCAGTGCAGCCTTCGGTCGCCTGAGGAAGAGAGTGTTTGAAGACCAGGACATCAAACCCGGCACTAAGCTCATGGTCTATAGAGCAGCAGTGATACCCGCCCTGCTGTATGCCTCAGAGACATGGACCATGTACAGCAGGCACCTCAAAGCCCTGGAGAGGTACCACCAACACTGCCTCCGCAAGATCCTGCAAATTCATTGGCAGGATAGGCGCACCAACGTCAGTGTTCTTGCTCAGGCCAACATCCCCAGCATCGAAGCTTTGACCACACTCGCTCAGCTCTGATGGACGGGTCACATTGTCCGCATGCCCGATACGAGACTCCCAAAACAAGCGCTCTACTCGGAGCTCCGGCACGGCAGGAGAGCCCCAGGTGGGCAAAGGAAACACTTCAAGGACACCCTCAAAGCCTCCTTGAAAAAGTGCAACATCCCCACTGACACCAGGGAATCCCTGGCCCAAGACTGCACAAAGTGGAGAAGAAGCATCCGAGAAGGCGCCGAACACCTGGAGTCTCTTCGCCGGGAGCAAGCGGAAGCCAAGCACAGGCAGCGCAAGGAGCGCACGTCAACCCAAGCACCCCACCCACCCTCCCATTCAACCACCATCTGCCCCACCTGTGACAGAGACTGTAGGTCCCGCATTGGACTCATCAGTCACCTGAGAACTCATTTTTAATGTGGAAGCAAGTCATCCTCGGTTCTGAGGGATTGCCTAAGAAGAGTAAAGAAAGAAAGAATTCCATTTATATAGCGCCTTTCATGACCACCAGACATCCCAGAGTGCTTTACAGCTAATAAAGTACTTTTGAAATGTAGTCACTGTTGTAATGTAGGAAACGCAGCAGCCAATTTGTGCACAGCAAGCTCCCACAAACAGCATTGTGATAATGACCAGATAATCTGTTTTTAGTGATGTTGATTGAGGGATAAATATTGGCTAGGACACCGGGGATAACTCCCCTGCTCTTCTTCAAAATAGTGCCATGGGATCTTTTACATCCAGCTGAGAGGGCAGACGGGGCCTCGGTTTAACGCCTCAACTGAAAGACGGCACCTCTGACAGTGCAGCACTCCCTCAGCACTGCACTGCAGTGTCAGCCTAGATTTATGTGCTCAAGTCTCTGGAATGGGTCTTGAATCCACAACCTTCTGACTCAGAAGCGAGAGTAATACCCACTGATCCACAGCTGACACTGATATAAGTATCTTAAAGTTACATTTTTATAATTGTAGTAAGACCCGTGACGTATGCCATGTCTCTTCTGCAGATACCCAGTTACTCCTTGGTAGTCCGGGCTACAGACAATGGCGTGCCTCCACTTTTCAGTGACACTGCTGTGAGCCTCCAGGTGTTAGATGTGAACGACAACCCGCCTATGTTCTTTCAGTTCAACTACAGCGTGGTTATTCAGGTAGGTGTGAATGGATCAGAGCCATGACCTTGCAGAAGGGTGTACACAAGTGTCTTATTGCAAACAAAATACTAATAACAACAACAGCTTGCATTTATATACCACCTTTAATGTAGTAAAGCATCCCAAGGCGCTGCACAGGAGCGATTATCAAACAAAATTTGACACCAAGCCACAGAAAGAGATATTAGGACAGGTGACCAAAAGCTTAAACAAAGACGTAGGTTTTACGGAGCATCTTAAAGGAGGTAGAGAGAAGTGGAGAGGTTTAGGGAGGGAATTCCAGAGCTAAGGGCCTCGGCAGCTGAAGGCACGGCCACCAATGGCGGAGCAATGAAAATCGGGGATGTGCAAGACGCCAGAATTGGAGAAGCGCAGAGATTTCAGAGGGTTGTAAGGCTGAAGGAGGTTACAGAGATAGGGCCATGGAGGAATTTGAAAACAAGGATGAGAATTTCAAAATCGAGGCGTTGCCAGATCAGGAGCCAGTGTAGGTTGCCAAATTGTATTATTTGACCTAGTTAATGTTAGGTACAATATAGCTTTCCACAGACATTTTAAAGCTGGGCTAATGTAGGAAGCTGAGTTTTCTTGCTGTCACACAGCTTGTTTGGAGCAAAGAAGATCAGTTCAGTTAGCGACAATGACATCTTTGACCACTACTGCTCTTCACCTGTAGGATGTCAACTAGGTTCAATTCAAGTCCTCTTGGAAAGAGTCTAACATCTCTTCTCACAGGCAGCAACAAACGGTCAAATGTGAATTCCATTCCAAGCTGTATTGGACATTTTGGATTTCACTTTGTTTCAAAACTGATCTTCACTTTGAGCTTCTCACACTGAGGGTGTGTGTCTGCCAATACGGACCTGGGCGCCTAATTTACAGCTAACTTGTGTACAGGAAATAAATTAGAATTAAAGTGTCACTCTTTTACTGGAAGATTAAATGGGGAGGCAAGATCAAAAGGGAAAGGAATTGGTAAGCTGGATGTGGAGAATTGAACTCACACTGAACTAAGCCATGTGATCAGACTTGCTCAATGGGAGCACAGGTCAGAGAATCAGATGCAGAGGTCAGCGCGCACATGAAATTTCCCCCAAATTTCTGGTGAAACGAGAGTGGACCAAAGTGGGCCACATTTGTTACCTTTTAAATGGGTGACAACTTGATCACTATTGAAGTAATGGTGACTTATAATCCCACACGGACAGTCCTTGCAGTCTTATGTCAATGTTTTAGAGACTAAAAACAGTTTTTCCTTTCTCAGGAGAATGAGGCAATCGGCTCGAGTGTATTGCAACTGTTGGTAATAGACCGGGACTCCACCTCCAATGGGCCGCCATTCCTTTTCACGATTGCAGCCGGCAACGAGGGGGGCAACTTTCACATCGACCAACAGGGACTGCTGAAAACGCAGACTCGCCTCCAACAGAAAGTGAGGGATCAATACATTCTGCAGGTCCAGGTAAACTTTCTAAAACACCTTGCGCTCCTCTTAATCCTCTCCTACGGCACTGACTTTTAAGTAAAAAAAGAAACTTTAGGAACGTGAGGTTGGGTGCCAATTAATCATATCAGCATTTAAGAATGGAGGACTTGTATGATGTGCCCTCATGGTCTGACACTGCTGGTGATGAATAAACATTGGTCAACATCAACACATCTCCACTTCTGGCAGTGCTACTCACCTACACCATTAGATCCTCCAAGATACAGTTGAAAATTCCCTCTGCTGCAGGGAGCAGCATACCTCCTACCTGTTCAGACAAATCCGACACTTGGCACTGTTACAACATTAGCAAACAATGGCACCATTAATGTGACTCCCTACTTACCAACTGCCCTAACTTTGCATAATGAATGATCTCATTAGAGCGCACTATTCCATACACTACAGATATGAACTGCTCCAAACATCTTGTTTCAATAACAAGTATAATAAGACTTTGGTTGATACTTTTAATAATCCATTTAACTACACTGCTACAGACTGAGGCACTGAGAATGGGAGAGGCTTAAAGGCTGGTGTATGATATTACAAACGTCTGCTGGCTTAGCAAATGAAAGCCTCAAAGACTTGGGCACTGTCCCATATTGGAACAGATCCAGAACTGTTATCCAGCATATTTTCTCACTAAATCCTGTCTGCATACCTTCAGCAAAGAAAAGATAGCGCGAAGTTACGCAATGTAATTTTAAAAAAAACCTTTGCTTCCTTCAGGTCACAGACAGTGGTCGGCCACCTTTGTCATCTTCGTCTTTTATAAACATTCGCGTGATCAAGGAAAGTCGGTACCCGCCATCTGTGCTTCCGCTGCAAGTCTTCATTGTTACCTCCAGCAGCAAGTTCCCTGGAGGATTTGTTGGAAAAATCCACGCGACGGACCTTGACCTTCACGACACTCTTACCTATAGCACAGTCCCGGGGTTCATGACAGATGACGTGTTTTCCGTTGGCAGCGCAGATGGCAAAGTGTTGGCACGGCGCGCCTTAGAAGCGGGGCACTACCTGTTCAACGTCAGTGTCACTGACCGAAAATTCATTACCACAGTGGATGCGGAAGTACATGTCACGCGCGTGACACCGGGCATACTCGACCATGCCGTTCTGGTGGAGCTGGTGCAGGTTACGCCAGAGAAGTTCATCAGCGACCATTGGCGGAACTTTCAGAGATCCCTGGCAAGCCTCCTCCAGGTTAACAAGAAAGGCATTGAGCTCATCAGCATGCAGCCAGCGCAAGGCTCCACGAACTTAGACGTGCTCCTGGTCGTAAAGGAATCAGAAGACTCCTTTTATAAACCTGACGTTCTGCAGCAGAAGCTCACCTCCTCTGCTGTGGACTTGGAGAAGTGGGATGAAATTCGGATAGAGAGGGCGGTTCACCGCTGTTCCGATCACAACTGTCCCCGACAGCACTGCCAAGGGAAATTTCAACTGGACATGGGAAATGTATTAACATACACCACCGCTATTCTCAGCTTCATTGTTCCCCGGTACATTCACAATCAGGCCTGCTCATGTAATGGTAAGATTTCATTGTACGATCATTAAATCAAAGTGTTTAACCAGTTTTCTCTCGATCCTCTTCTGGAGGTGTCTGCCTGGGCTCAGTAGGTTGTGGGTTCAGTCCCCGCTCCATAGTCTTGAACACACAATCTAAGCTGGCACTTCAGTGCAGTACTGAGGGAGTTCTCCCAGTGTCCTGGCTGGCATTAATCCCTCGACCAACATCACCAAAACAGATTACCTGTTTGTGGAATCGTGTGAAAATTGGCTGCCATGCTCGCCTACATTACAGTGACCACAATTTAAAAAGTGCTTAATTGGCTGTTAAGTGCCTTAGGATGCAAATTTATACAACGCTTGTGAAAGGCGTTGTACAAATGCAAGATTGTTCGTTCGTTCTTTCTTTGGGTGGCGACTTGCGCTGAGGTACTGTTAGCCCTCTGATACCCCGCTCAAGTGCGATTCCTCATGCATGAGCCCAGATGGTGAATGGCAGGCGGATATTCCCCATGGGAGGCACCATGGTTGAGCCTGAGCCTGTCCTCACCTGATATCCACACATGTATGTATCTTGTAGCTAGGTTCCCTGTGTGGTGATTAGGAGCAGGAAACCCTATTGATTTGTTCCTTCCGTATTCCAGAGATCCTGAGGTCAATTATAGGACTTCTACAACCACCGCAGCTAACTCAGCATATCCCAGGAACTGATCCTGGGACATCTGTATCATTCCGTTCAATACCAGACAGTGTATTTACCCACTGAGCATTATGAGAGCCCCAAAAGTAAAAAGAAGCATCTTAAAATATGGCTAACATGATTTAAACAGACATCAAAATTAATTTAAATATCACTCCTTATGTCAAGAGGTGCACACACAATTCTTCTTTGAAAATGGTTTTGATCAGTGATTTATGCTTAATCTTATCAGCAGGTTAATGTACTGCCTTTACATGTTGTGCAGTGCAATTCAATCTATCGCAGTCCCATCTGTGCTATGTAGCATATCTAAACAAGTGATATTCACATCTCTAAAACAACAGCTGCCTCTCACCTATTCCCTGCGACTCAGAGAATCAACTAAGATTCTTGTCGTCATCTTCAAATCCCTCCATGGCCTTGTCTCTCCCTACCTCCATGATCTCCCAACAGCTCTGTGTTCCTGAACACAACCTCCGGCCCTTCAACACTGGCTTATTTCTTGTCTCTTGCTCCCTCCACTCCGCCATCAGTTGCCGCTGCTTCAGCCACATTGCCCCTGTCCTCTGGAACTCCCTCCATCCATCTTGCCACCTCCCTCCCTGACTTCAGATATCTCCTTAAGACCCTTCTTTTCAACTGTGGTTTTATCCGTGCCAACCCTCTTCCCCACCCTCTCCTTCCTGCCACCTTTATCAGTTCGTTCACTAGTCACTATCCACCGCCCTGTAGAGCTCTCCGAGACATAATGAGCACTATAGCAATGTAAGTTGTTTATATAAATTATCTGCTCATCCTGCAGAAGTCTATTAAGTTTTTCCCAAGACATGCTCATCATGGAGGACTTTAATAAGCTTTCTCCATTTTACACTCACACCAATATAATGTAACAAATCTAATTGGTGTTATCCAACATAATCAACATGTATCCTCTATCTGTTCTGACAAAGGGTCATCGACCTGAAACGTTAACTCTGTTTCTCTCTCTATAGATGCTGCTTGACCGGCTGAGTATTTCCAGCATTTTCTGTTTTTATTTCAGATTTCCAGCAACCGCAGTATTTTGCTTTTGCTCTATCTGTTTCTTGCTTACCCTATAGCAATCTTGCTGGCTCTATCTCACACTCGAGGTAGTTTCGCAGGCTCTATCTATCTGTATCTCATGCTTCTCTTGCATTAGTTTAATGGGCTTTACCCAAAATATAATTACAGTCTCGTGGGTTCCCTTTTACTCATGTTCACCATGTCTTGCACTACCAGTACAAGGTTAGTCAATCACCAAAACAGTTGAAAACCATGAACAACCTGCTCACATTAACCAACAGAAAATGTGCCTAACCAGTACCCCTTGTGTTATCGTGCTAGGAAACCAAATACTGACTGCTAACAACAACTTGTATTTATATAGCACCTTTAATATAGTAAAACATCCCAAGGTGCTTCACAGGAGCGTTATCAAACAAAATTTGACACCGAGCCACATAAGGAGATATATATATATATATATATACAGGAAACTTTGGCCTAGAAATTCAGTGGCCTGCGCCACCAGTTTGCGCCCAAAGAGGGCTTTTGCGCCACTGTCCAAACCTACCGCGATATTTAGTGGGGCGCTAGCCTGTAGCGCTGCGCCGCCACCGATGACGTCATCGATGTGCGCAGCGCCCCGCTATCGCCCCGCTGGCCATATTTGGTCGCTGCCGCCTCCTCCGTGCCGGCCGCAAACAGCGACCGGTACACAGGGGCCTACCTGTGCCGGTAGTGGGGCGAGTTAAGGTGGAGGTGCGGCCGGCCGCTTTTTCGGTGGCCGCCTGCCCGCACCTCCGTCCCCGGCCTCCTACACCCCCCCCCCCCCCGCGGCATTGCCGGCTGTTTCCCGAGAGCCCGGCACTTCTCCTTGGTGCCGGGCTCATTTGCCGGCACTCGCGAGTGGGGATCGCGCTGTTGCAGGCACCTCCCCCTTAAGAATGAGAGGAAGGCCTGCAGTACCGCAGGCTGCCGTGCCGCAGCGGGTGGCGCTGCGGCACTTTGCACGCCGATATTCAGTTTCAGCGCCCCAAGCGGGGCGCCGAAGCCCTTGTTTAGCGGCCGGCTTCCACTTGGGGCGCTGAAACTGAATATCCCGCTGGCGCAAGTGGCTCCGCGCGCAGCGGTAATTCCGGCGCCCAGGCGAGCTGGGCGCCCCAAACTGAATTTCTAGGCCTTTGTGCTATCCGGCACCGACGGGACCGAGCTGTTGCCGTTCCCTCAAAACTGCCGGACACTCCAGCGTTAATGTTGAAGCATACGGAGCTTTTCAGCTCTGTATCTGGCAACAAACACTGTTGCTTAGCAACAGCTTCTAAACAGTCAGCCGTACTCTCTGTAGCGTCTCTGTAGCTTAGCAACAGCTTCAGAGAGACTTTGCAGAGGCTGACCTAACAAAACGGCTCCTGATTTTTGCCGGTGGCTCGAGCTTGCCGGACATTTAGCCTCCGGATAACACAAAATTTCCTGTATATGGAGACGGAGGGATCTGAAGATAAAGACAAGAATCTTAGTTGATTCTCTGGGTCATGGGAAGGAGGTGAGATGCACATAAGATATATATGGAGTTAGGTCACAGATCAGCCATGATCTCATTGAATGGCGGAACAAGCTCAAGGGGCTGAAAGGCCTACTCCTGTTCCAATGTTCCTATTAGGGCAGATGACCATAAGCTTGGCCCCAAAGATGTAGGTTTTAAGGAGCATCTTAAAGGAGGAAAGAGAGGTGGTGAGGTTTAGGGAGGGAATTCCAGAGCTTAGGGCCTTGGCAGCTGAAGGCATGGCTGCCAATGGTGGAGCAATTAAAATTGGGGATGCTCAAAAGGCCAGAATTGGAGGAACACAGAGATCTCAAAGGGAGATTACAGAGATAGGGAGGGGTGAGGCCATGACAGGATTTGAATACAAGGATGAGAATTTTAAAATCGAAGAGTTGCTTAACTGGGAGCCAAAGTAGATCAGCTAGCACATGGGTGATGGGTGAACGGGACTTGTTGCGAGTTAGGACATGGCTAGCAGAGCTTTGGATGACATGAAGTTTACAGAGTGTAGAACATGGGAGGCTGGCCAGGAGAGCATTGGAATAGTCAAGTCTAGAGGTAACAAAGGCATGGGTGAGGGTTTCAGCAGCAGATGAACTGAGGCAGGGGTGGAGTCGGGTGATGTTAAGGAGGTGGAAATAGATGGTCTTAGTAATGGAGCGGCTGTGTAGTCAGAAGTGCATCTCGGGGCCAATATGACACCAAGGTTGCGAAAAGCCTGGTTCAGCCTCAGACAACTGCCCAGGAGAGGGATGGAGTCAGTTGCTAGGGAATGGAGTTTATGGCGGGGACTGAAGATAATGGCTTTGATCTTCGCAATATTTAGTTGATAGCCTTAAAGCAAAAGATTTATAGGATCAGCTCAACCTTCAGTCAGTGTACTGTAACTGCCTTCCAGTTCAGAGTTGTATTGCTCCAATATAGAATCATAGAATCATACAACACAAAAGGAGGTCATTCGATCCATCGTGCCTGTGCCGGCTCTTTGAAAGAACTATTAAATTAGTCCCACTCCGTGCCCTTTCCCCATAGCTTTGCAGATTTTTCCTTTTCAACTCTATATCCAATTCGCTTTTGAAAGTTACTATTAAATCTGCTTCCACCACCCTTTCAGGCAGTGCATTCCACATCATAACAACTCTCTGCGTAAAAAAAAAATCTCCTCATCTCCCCTCTCAGTTGGCGAACAGTTAAGAATAGCGTTCTCATTCCATGTTCATCTGCTTATGAGTCAGAAAGCCTGAAGTGTCACCTGAGCTAAATAAACAATACAGATTAGAGGTTTACTGAAGATCGAAATCTTTTTGTTAGCTTCAATGAGCTGACATGATCATTCGTCAGAAGCTGTACACATCTAGAGTCATCGGGCTGTGATTTTTTTAAAATAGTCATTCACGGGTTGTGGGCATTGCTGGCAAAGCCAGCATTTATTGCCCATCCCGAAATACACTTGAGAAGGTGGTGATGAGCCGCCTTCTTGAACCGCTGCAGTCCGTATTTGGTTTCCTAGCACGGTAATACTAGGCACATTTCCTGTTGGTTAATGTGAGCAGGTTGTTCATGGTTTTCAACTGTTTTGGTGATTGACTAACCTTGTACTGGTAGTGCAAGACATGGTGAACATGAGTAAAAGAGAACCCACGAGACTGTAATTATATTTTGGGTAAAGCCCATTAAACTAATGCAAGAGAAGCATGAGATACAGATAGATAGAGCCTGCGAAACTACCTCAAGTGTGAGATAGAGCCAGCAAGATTGCTCCAGGGTAAGCAAGAAACAGATAGAGAATACAGGTTGATTATGTGTTGGATAACACCAATTAGATTTGTTACATTATATTGGTGTGAGCTTATTAAACTCCTCCATGGTGAGCGTGTCTTGGGAGAAACATATTGGGCTGGATATTCCGACCCCCACGGGTGGATACGAGGTGTGTACGCACCCGTTGGGGCCTCGTAAGTACCAGTTTCAGGCATGCAAAGTGCATGCACTAAAAACCGGCACTTGCAATCTGTCAAGCATCCTCTTGACAGATCCTCTGCCTGCCCGGGAAAAGGGCCTCCGTGGGCAGATAGTTGCCCGTGAAAAATCTGATTAAAATCCCAGGCCAATTTGGGGAAAAGAATCTGGGAAATCCCTCTCCGACCCATCTAGGCGATCAAAACTAGTCCAGGAGATCACTAAGGCCCTGAATTCCCTGCAGTACCTACCTCTGTAAGAGGTGATCTCCGCCCCAGCCAGAAACGGGTCCAGTTCTCACTTGAAGGAATTCAGTGAATCAGCCTGTTCCAGAGGTCCACTGCTGTCTGGGAAAAGAACCAGCTCCTGACATTTAACCTAGATCTGGCCTTACACAACTTACATTTGTGACCAGTGGTCCTCCCTAACCTATTTAATTGGAATAAACTGTCAACTAGAACACAATCTATTCCCTTCATCATCTTATAAACCTCAATCAGATCACCCGTAAGTCTACACTTCCCTAAAATGTAGAGTCCCAACTCTTTAGACTATCTTGATAGCTAAGATGCTTTATACTTGAATTAGTCTAGTGGCCCTCCTCTGCACCCTTTCCAAAGCCTCACTATCACCCACCATGTGAGGAGACCAAAACCATATTCCAAGTGAGGCCTGACCAAGTCTTGTACAAGGACAAAATAGTATTTCTCGTCTTATAATCAATTGTCCTATGAATGCACCCCAACACCGTATTTGCTCTAGCTATCGCTTCACGGCATTGCTCATGTACCTCTAGAGATGTATGCACTAGAATGCTAGATCTAGATCTCTTTCTTTCTCCACCTTCTTTAAAGTTTTACCCTGAAGGGTATATGTATGTTGAGCATTCACCTCGCCCACATGCATAACACTGCACTTTTCCAAATTAAACATAATTTGCCAAATATGTACTGTATTTAATTGAATCAGTTTATTTCAGTTTATTGACTGGAAGTCTATTGGAGGAGATATTAGATTAGTAGTTGTCATGGTATTCTATATTTGCGGCTATTGGATATGAAGTTATTTTACCAACTAAAAGCAGAGTCAGATGAAGATGCGTCAAGAAGTTATTAATATTTCAGATTCTTCTCTGAGATTCACTGGTGACAGCTACATGAAGTATCGTTATCTGGGTGAAGAAGATCCAGTGAGCACAACGATCAGCTTCCGAATACAGACTCTCCAGTCAGAGGCAGTAGTGATGTACACCAATGGAACTGACTCCAGTCTTCTTGAGGTAAAAGCACAACCTATTCAATCTCCTTAGGATTCAATGACCATTTAAACATTAGGCCAGACAAACAACAAAGTTGAATTGTAGATTTTTTTGTGACAGAATAGGGAGTTTTGGTCAGTTGAGTTTCTGATGCATGCAGAACCCCATCTAATGCCTGACTTAGCTAATTCCAACTAACTTAGGTGCAAATTGGCAAGAATGAAAGCTTATGGACAAAGTCTATGTGTGTTTCAGGGAAACTGCTGATATTTAACCAGCTAAAGGCCATGCAGATAAACCACACGGAGCAATGTTAAGCTTGTTGCTATTTGCTCAGCCAGGTCTACTCTACCCTGTTATGCATGGTTATGCATGGTTATCTAAAGCCACATGAAAAAAATCTCAACACCTGGTGATGTCTACCCCTCCATGTCCCATTGATGAGCTGGGCTGACTGATCATTCAACATCAGTGTCCAAGAGTACTGCAGATCTGCCTGGGTCGGATATCAGATTACCAAGTTCCTCACTTGGAGCAAACTCAATTCCAACATCCATCAACGGATGTGTGATCTTAGAGCCATCTCAACTATCGGTCAAGGTTCTGCTTCTCACACATTCCCTCCTGAAGAGGATAATCACCAGGTAGTCATTAAGCAACTATCTAGTTTAGGTTTGAGGCTTTGCTACGTGTTTAACAGGTACTAGGAAATCCTCACAAGCAGCATCGTGAACAGAACACCTGACCACAAAAATATGTGAGTGTATTGCCACCACCCTGACCACAACATGGACACAACACAATATTTCATGGAACATTTGTTCCATCAATTGAAGGTACAAAGGTTCAGCAGCAGCCCCTTGATGCTCTGTAACCATGGATACTGAATCATGTTCAGTATATAAAGAGTAGCAATCAGGTTATTTAGTTCATTTTTGTTATATTTTTGAGTTTACTATAGGGCAAGACTCTGGGGATTAATGCTTATGATTGTTGCTCCTTACTCAATGTAGCAACTGAAGTCTTTCATAAGAACATAAGAACATAAGAAGTAGGAGCAGGAGTTGGCCATTCGGCCCCTCGAGCCTGCTACATCATTCAATAAGATCATGGCTGATCTTCTACCTCAACTCCACTTTCCTGTACTATCCCCATATCCCTTGATTCCCTTAATATCCAAAAATATATCGATCTCTGTCTTGAATATACTCAATGACTGAGCCTCCACAGCCCTCTGGGGTAGAGAATTCCAAAGATTCACCACCCTCTGAGTGAAGAAATTTCTCCTCATCTCAGTCCTAAATGGCCAACCCCTTATTCTGAGACTGTGACCCCTGGTTCTAGACTCCCCAGCCAGGGGAAACATCCTCCCTGCATCTTCCCTGTCAAACCCTGTAAGAATTTTGTATGTTTCAATGAGATCACCTCTCATTCTTCTAAACTCTAGAGAATATAGGCCTAGTCTACTCAATCTTTCCTCATAGGACAATCCCCCCATTCCAGGAATCAGTCTGGTGAACCTTCACTGCACTCCCTCTATGGCAAGTATATCCTTCCTTAGGTAAGGAGATCAAAATTGTACACAATACTCCAGGTGTGGTCTCACCAGGGCCCTATATAATTGCAGTAAGACGTCGTTACTCTTGTACTCAAACCCTCTTGCAATAAAGGCCAACATACCATTTGCTTTCCTAATTGTTTGCTGTTAACTTGCTAATTACCTGCAAGTTAACTTTCAGTGATTTGTGTACAAGGACACCCAGGTCCCTCTGAACACCAACATTTCCCAATCTCTCACCATTTAAAAAATACTCTGCTTTTTTATTTTTCCTACCACAGTGGATAACTTCACATTTCTCCACATTATATTCCATTTGCCATGTCCTTGCCCACTCCCAGACACAAGGCCTAGAAAAATGTGTGTTAGTTTTGTGGCACAGCATCTTTCACAGGCTGAGTGGCATCCTCGGTTACTGGATGGTTATTCATTGTTGTTCCCACTGCTGGTTATAAATCATCAAATGGCAGACTGTCTGCTTTTCTCATTCTAAAATTAGATATTGTTTCCTATGTCCACATAAAATAGCATAATAATCAATAATTATATTATTGGATGCCTGAGAACCCTGTTACTATCAGTGTAATTACTGTCAGCAAAATTAACACTGTCAAGAAGCTTAAGTGTGTTATTGGGGAAGGGGTGCACTAATGAGATTGGAGGCAAACTTGAGGTGACCAAGCAGGAAGGGCCACTGAGATCAGCGAAACCAAGGAGGAAATAGGTAATCAAAGCTGCAAGACCAATTGGGGAAGGACTGTTGTTGATACCTGAGGGAAGGACTGACACAACAACAACAACTTGCATTTATATAGCGCCTTTAATGTAGTAAAACTTCTCATGGCGCTACAGAGGTGTGTTATCCAACAAACTTTGTCCTGAGCCACATAAGGAGATATTAGGACAGGTGACCAAAAGCTTGGTCAAAGTGGTAGATTTCAAGGAGCATCTTAAAGGAGGAAAGAGAGGTAGAGGCGGAGAGGCTTAGGGAGGGAATTTCAGAGCCTAGGGCCTAGGCAGCTGAAGGCATGGCGGCCAATGGTGGAGCGGTGAAACTCTGGGATGAAAATCAAGATGCCAGAATTGGAGGTGCGCAGACCTCTTGGGGGGTTGTAGGATGGGAGGTGGTAACAGAGATAGGCCATGGAGGGATTTGAAAACAAGGATGAGAATTTTAAAATCAAGGCATTGCTGGACCGGAAGGTAGGTCAGTGAGCACAGGGGTGATGGGTGAACGGGACTTGGTGCGAGTTAGGATACGGGGCAGTGAGCACAGGGGTGATGGGTGAACGGGACTTGGTGCGAGTTAGGATACGGGGCAGTGAGCACAGGGGGTGATGGGTGAACGGGACTTGGTGTGAGTTAGGATACGGGCAACAGAGTTTTTGATAAGCTCAAGTTTATGGAGGGTGGAAGATGGGAGGGCAGCCAGGAGAGCAGTGGAATAGTCATGGCTAGAGGTAACAAAGGCATGGATGCGGGTTTCCGCAGCAGATGAGCTGAGGTGGGGCGGAGACGGGCGATGTTACGGAGGTGGAAGTAGGCGGTCTTGGTGATGGAGCGGATATGTGGTCGGAAGCTCATCTCAGGGTCAAATAGGACACCAAGATTGCGAACTGTCTGGTTCAGCCTCAGACAGTGACCAGGGAGAGGGATGGAGAGGAATACAGTACCAATATACTGAAGAGAGTGACTGATGGCAGAGTGAAAATGGTGAGAAAGGAGATGATAGTAGGAGCAACGCTGCTGAAACAAGAGAGGAAATGATGAGACTGGAAATTAGGCGATGGAATGGGGAAGGGCTGATGAGGCTGAATGGAAGGTACTACATTAACAAAAAAGAAATGGACAGAATCATTATTTACAGAAACCTAGTAGAGTGTACTGTGGCAGGAACACTTTTTTAAATCTCTCTTCTGATTATGTTTTATAGATTACCAATGGAGATCTGATGTTCACATATGTCTGTGATGGAAAGAGTAGGGTCTTGTCAGTGAACAACATACCAGTCAACAATGGGTTGTGGCATTCAGTTGTAGTTGAGGTAACTGAGATATCTGCAAAGCTGGTGGTAGACACAGTGCACATAGCCTCTGCTGCACTGTCAGAGACATGTCGCAGAAATCGTTTTGTGTTCTTCGGTGGTAAAGTTCAAGAGGACAACTTGGGACCCAATAATCACAGACGAGTCATCAGAGATTTCAAAGGCTGCCTTGGCTCCATTAGATTACAGAGAGGTAACGTCACAAAAGATGAAGAAACAAGTGAGGTTGAAACATCTGTAAGAATCGAAGCCTGTTGTCCCCTCATTGAAGTATGTTCGAAAGCACCATGTCAAAATGGGGGAATGTGCACTGAAAGTCCATCTGGAGGTGAGTAATGAGCACATCAGAAAAAGACACAAACAAAATCTTTGGGTGGGCATTTTACCCTGGCTGCAGTAGAGTTAAAGGACAACTCTTAAATTCACCTGATAGTTCAGCATGTTTATCCAGTGAGTAATACACCCCTGCCCTAGTTGAATCAACTGCTGACATTCATTGTCTAGGCTCACCTACGAAGAATGGCAGCTTGGGTGATGCCTTTGGATCCATATCCTAGTAGAAGTCCAAACTTTTGAGGAGAAGGATGAGGTAAAATTGGCAGAAAAAGGAGGGGAGAAAGCGACTATGGCGCAGGTTATTGTATATGGTTATAACAGAATACATAAATATTATTCTTTTATGTCTTAAATCCAGGATATGTTTGCAAGTGTCCAGCGAACATCCTTGGCGTGCACTGTGAACTAATCGATCATCCCTGCCTCTCACGTCCCTGTTTAAATAATGGGTCTTGCATCCCAGAAAAGAGTGGCTACACCTGCAACTGCACAAAGGAATATTCAGGACTAAGGTAAAAAAACAGTACCTGATCACACTTCCCTACATCTGCTCCTTCCATCTCCTTATTAACAATGAGAAGGACCATAAACTGTAGTGGACCCAAGTTCAAGTCGCACAGCAACTGGCTTCAGGCGGCATTTTTGTCTGAGGCCACTTGTTGCTTTATTGCTTGAAACATAGCACTACATTTCAGCATGCAAAGTTCCCTTCGTATATCCCTCAACTGATTATCTTACTAAATGCCTGTCCTACACCTACTTAAAATTACTGGTCCTATCAACCTCAATCAGATTTTGTAGACAGGAAGTGCGTGCAGACATTAAATTTGTAATATATTATAGATATTTTCATATGGACCAGCTGCAACAGAAGGCAGCAAACCAAATCGTTTTTTTTCCTTTTAAAATTTGTTATCTTCAATTGAAAAATTACTTCAAGTTTTACCAGAATTGAAAGGAAAAATTAAATAGGGTCGGGCTCTTTTGTCTGGAAAAGAGAAGACTTAAGTGAAGACCCGATAGAGGCCTTTAAAATTAAGAAGTGGTTCAATAGGACAGACATGGAGAAACTGTGTCCACTTTAGGGTGAGTCCAGAACAAGGAGGCATAAATGTAAGATAGTTACCAACAGATCAAATAAAGAATTTAAGAGAAATTTCTTTACACAGAGTGGGAAGAATGTGCATCGCTGCCACATGGAGTGGTTGAGGAGAATAGCATAGATGCATTTAAGGGGAAGCTAGGTAAGTACATGAGGGAGAAAGGAATAGAAGGATATGTTGATAGGATGGGATAAATTAAGGTGGAGGAGGCTTGTGTGGACACCGGCACAGACCTGTTGGGCCGAATGGCCTGTTTCTGTGCTGTAAATTCAATGGCCCAGAAATTCAGGTCGGGGGCTTCCCACGGGTGCAAGCCCCCGACCTGCACTTAACTAGCGCGCCGGCCATTGAGCTGTGGGCCCCCGTGGAATTCCGATCCTGGGCCTGCTCCAGCTGCCGGCATGCAGTGCTTGCATATCCCAGGGGCGCAGTTAGTTCGATGCGTCCCCTGGGATCACGTGGGCCATTGGGAGCCAATCGGAGCAGGGAATGCTCCATTCATAAGTTTGACAGGAAGAGCTGTCAAAACTTAGAATACTACAGGCCCCAAAACATCACTAAATCTTCAAATAAATTTTTTAAAAACATCACATTTTTAAAATAAACTATAAATTACATGAAATAACTATTTTAAACAATAATTTAAATTTTTGGAAAAAATAATTTTATTTTCTAACGGGGCTAAAAATAAACTTACCTTTCTTTAAAGTATTTAAAAATAATAAACCTGTGGAAAAAATGTTTTAATTTTAATTAATTCACCACTTACCTTGTAAAAAGCAGGCCTTACGCCTGCTTTTTATATGTGTAAATTCTGCAGACTTACCCTCCTGGGAAAACCTGTAAAAAAAAAACTAAGGTCGATGCGCACGCGCGGCCTCTCCCGCGCACGCGCGGCCTCTCCCGCGCACGCGTTCCACCTCTTAACCTCTTTGTTCAGGGGAATGGAAGTGCCGGTTTCCCGCGCATGCGCAGTGCATGCAGGAAACCGGCACTTTCATTGGGCTTACGGGTGAGTACCCCGCGCGTACTCACCCGTGGAGACCCGAATTTCTGGGCCATTGTAATTCTAGCAGGCTGGTCAGGTGCAGAGGGATCTAGATAGTTTTGAAAGTTGGACTGAGAAATGGCAAATTATTATTCAATATAAAGCAGTGCTAAATGATGAGACTACCAAAGGAGAGTAAACATTGAACTATAAACTAAATTTTGTTAATCTACAGGATTCAGTACATGAATTTTGGGTAGGGACAGATCAGATATGTCCTGTTGTTAAATTCCTATGTTCACATTTATAATGAAAATTGCCTATGTAACCTTGTCATGTTGTAATTACAACCTATACCCTTCTCCCTGCTCGTCCGCTTGTACTTCAGAGAAACTCCTATCCTCCAACAGAATCTACTTCTCTTCTTCCCAAATTGCCCTACATTTTGCTAATTAACAATAAATTATCATTGTACAAAAATAAAGACAGAATATACTACTTTAAAATGGGAATTTAAGTACGTCTGTGCCTCCGCCTTCTAACTTTGCTTCTCCTGAAAGCTATACTTGGTCTTGAATCCCCGTGTACAGTGCAACGGGAGATCAACTCGTATATATAATAAATCACACATGTGCTTAATGTTATATATTTTGCCTCATATAGATCCATTACTTTTAATCTCTGTCCCACCGGAGGTACGTCAATGACACCCATTGTCACTGATGTCACCAGAGTGATTCTGAAGTAAACAGACAAGAAATGAGGAATAAAAATTGAATGTTATTTCAATACTGATCATATACATAATTTTGCATGTAAAGCTGGAGGAATTCTCTGAACAGAAGACACTGCCCCTAGATGTTCCTTACCTTTAATAAGTACCTTTATAACTCAAGAAAATCAATTGAAACTCTTTCATTTATACTTTGTTACTGTGAAGTACATAAGAACATAAGAAATAGGAGCAGGAGTAGGCCACTTGGCCCCTCGAGCCTGCTCCACCATTCAATAAGATCTTGGCTGATCTTGGGCTCAAAGCCACTTCCCTGCCCACTCCCCATAACCTTTCACTCCCTTATCTATATTGAGCGCCTCCCTCCCACGTTGTTGCTGCTGATTCGCCTCTTCATCCTCCACTTCCTCCTCCTCCTCTCCCTCTTCCTGCTCCTGAGGTGGTGCACCAATCCCTAGTGGCAATGGCTGGGTCCTCATAATTGCAAGGTTGTGAAGCATGCAGCACACAACAATGAAAAGCGAGACTCGCTCGGGGGAGTACTGCAGGGCTCCTCCAGAGTGGTCAAGACACCGGAACCGTTGTTTCATTTGATTTCCTTTGCTCTCTATCCACACGTCTTATAAATCAGGATTATCTGGAGATGGCTCCATTCGCAAGTGGCTTTGGTGCTATTCTCTGGTGGGTTTTGCTGTTAATGTTTCTATTGAACTGTGGAGCACATCATGGCCGAGATCATCCTGTCCTCACACGACACCCAACGGAGGTCACTATGTAACAATCAGGAGGACAGACCCCGATCCATTTTTCCTTCCCTAACCTAGGGGAGCTGCCGTCAACCACGGTGGCCCACCTCCATCCTGGCTGAGGTTGGCACGGACTAGGGATGTTCCTTTGTCTGTATGTCTCAGACACAGTGACTTTAAATCTGAACCATTGGGTGGACCCCCGCCCCCCATTACCGTTTCTAACAGTTGTTTGCTTTGAATTCCCAGGTGCGAAGAGGATTTCAACGAATGTCTGACACAGCCTTGCATGAACAATGGGAGCTGTGAGAACGTCCATGGTTCCTTTAACTGCAGTTGCATGCCTGGACACACTGGCAGATTGTGTGAGACATTGCCGGAGGAGCACTTGCGGAGCTCTCCGATAGTCATCAGCCACTATGAAATTATCGAAATAGCAGTAGCGGTGCTGGTGGCCTGCATTTTAGTTGCACTGTTCATCGTCTTCCGTAAGTTCATGTGCAAAAAGAAGAAACAATCCCCCCTGAGCATCCTGGGCAGCAACGAGCTGTCGAAGAGTGACATGACAAAGAACAGTTGCTGTGACACGCATTCATCTGCACTCATCCCACTCAACATTCTCAAGGGGTCCGTGTATGACTTGGACAGAGATTCTTACCAAGGATTCGGATCACAGGGACATCCGGACCTCAACACATTCAGCCCGGCGCACAGTAAGTGCAGGCCAACCGTCGTGTGCAGTGTGGCACCAAACCTTCCTCCTCCTCCCTCATCTAACTCAGATAATGAATCTATACCAAAAACGACCTGGGAGTGCGAGTACGAGGGTGAGAACAATCAATGCTTTCTATCTTTGGGATCTTTTTATTTAATCGAGGCTTAAGAACAATAGGAGCAGGAGTAGGCCAACGGCCCCTTGGGCCTGCTCCGCTATTTAATGAAAGCATGGCTGATCTTTGACCCCAACTCTACTATCCCCATATCCCTTGATTCCCTTAAGAGTCCAAAAATCTCAGCCTTGAATATACTCAACGACTGAGCAGACACAGCCCTCTGGGGTAGAGAATTCCAAAGACTCACAACCCTGAGTGAAAAAATTCACAAGCCTCTGAGTGAAGGCTTAAACAAGTTATCAGCATAATTATTTCAAATTTATTTCAGAAGTCTTCTTCCCAGGGTCTCCTAACAGCTCAGAGAGTTGATCCAGTTTGTAGCTGATCCATGCAGATCAGGACATTTCCAGGTTCGGTGCCAAGTGTATGCTGAGTTACCTGATCTCAGCTAGAGCTGCAATAGAGTACTGAAATTGGCCTTAATGTCCCAATGGGCATAGAATGGGCGTTTACGGCCATTCCGTCATCGTCACTAAGTCAATGTCCTGGAATTCCCTACCTAACGCCATTGTTGGAGCACCATTACTACAAGGACTGCAGTGGTTCAAGAAGGAGACACACTGCCAATTTCTCAGGATAACTAGGTATGGCCAATAAATGCGGCCTTGCCAGCTGTGCCTACATCCCAAAAACAAATATTTAAAAAAAAGAAACATTAGAGGGATGCAACTTCATGAAAAAAACTTTTTTTGTTTGTTTGCAAAAAAATGCATCAATCTATATGGATTAAAATGGTGCACAACTCTTTTGGTTCTGCTCAAATAAAAAAGTTTGCCAAATACTTTTTTCATGAAGGCAGTTTCCCTTTAAATTCTGATTTTTATATTGTGCCTTAGAATAATTAGATTCCTGGGAGGCCTTAAATGCTTGCTGTACCTGACAGCCTTGAAGATCACACCTGCCCTGACCTGCAGCAGAGATTCCTAAAACTGGATTCAATCACAGTCAGTTCCCATGTCTCTGCTCTCTGCATTTAAACATCAAAGAGTATCTATTGGCAAAGAGTATCTAATGCCTTTGAGACCAGTAATGGACAAAAGGATTACGGGGTATTTTTAACCTCGCCACCTGAGGGGTAACCTGACCATGTGGCTCACCCGCCCATTATAGAACCCGCCCGGTCGTCGTTCAGCAACGAGCGGACAATACACTCCTCCAGGTTACCGCCTAGGTGGCGAAGTTGAAAATGACCGCCTTGAACTCTGCTGGCGTGTACCTATTCTATTGGGTGATGTAAGTTGGGGGAATTTTATTGAGGAAAAAAAATGAATCTGGTTCAGGAGGCCTATACTGAAGGTGTGTTGTGTTTCTTTTCTTTTAATCCTTGTCTCTTGTGTCTTTAAATATTTTGTGGACGGCCACCTAGTAATTGTGAAGTTGTTCATTTTTCCAAATGTTGGGGTTTAACAAAAAATACTATGTGCATGCACAAAATGGGGCCTGTCTGTGTGTGCATCCCAGTGTTTGAGTGATTTTCCCTTATTGCCCTACACAGCCCTCTGTGGTATAGCACTGCCGGGATCCTCCTTTTATTTTTCATAATTTTACAGGTGCCAGTCAGCCTCTAGTACCGCACGCAAAAACCATTATTCATGTGTGAGCCTTGACAATGAATGTTAGTAGGCTGTTTGACTGAAAAAAAAGGGCATTACACTAAGCCTGACATTGTCCTTAACCAACAATCACCAGGGGTCATGAGAAAGCAATCGGGAGCAGGTTCCCTGGCCAATTTTCCTCACCTTAAACCAGTGATAATGAGGCCAGTTCAAGCAACCCCATTCCCATTGGGGATCATAGGGTAGATAGAGAGAAACTGGATCATCTGGAGGGGAGAGTCCAGAACAAGGAGGCATAACATCAAAATTAGAGCTAGGCCGTTCAGGGGTGATGTCAGGAAGTATTCCTTCGCACAAAGGGTAGTGGAAATCTGGACCAGTCTCCCCCAAAATGATATTGAGACGAGGCCAAATTAAAATTTCGAAACTGAGATTGATAGATTTTTGTTAGGCAAGGGTATTAAGGGTGCTGGAACCAAGGCGGGTAGATGGAGTTAAAATACAGATCAGCCATGATCTAATCGAATGGCGGAACAGGCTCGAGGGGCTGAATGGCCTGCTCCAGTTCCTATGTTCCATCCAAGCTGATATCATCTTAAGTTTGGACAGGCCAGACGTCCAACCGGGACCCTCGGGTATGATACAGCGACATGATAAACTCATTGAGCCATTGGGCACTTACAACAGCCTGCATTTTTTTTGACAGTTCTTTAGCTGTTGCTCCACCATTATTACACTCCCTTTAGCTCCGCAGGGCTTGGTGTTACCTTTCTTGCAGGTCGGGTCCTGCCAGTGAATTGGAGCCTCCTTTATGGATTGTTTGAATGGAAGAGCATTGGCATAAACAAAAGGGAGAAAATAAAGGAAGTGGAAAAATAAATATAAAGACAGAAGCAAATGGAGAATATTAAACAAAAGATATAAAGCAGAAAATAAATCAGACGGATAGGCAAGTCATAAAACTAAAAAAATAAAAATATGAAATGAAAAGAAATCCTAAAAAATTGAAGAAAGGAAACAGGAAAATAAGAGAAAAAAAATCTTGCTGAGATCCTTCAGAGGGGAACTGGCAATATGTATCGGACAGTGTCGATCTGAAGTTTGTAACTATTATCGGATAGTTATGGGCCTGTTAAGATGGGTAGTCTGAGCTTGTCGGGTGGCACCCCGTAGAAGGCACTATCAGTTATCAACCTGCAGAGGGCAGTATGGTCCTATGAGTGAAGGATAGGAACGCATACACAAGGGAAGAGAAAGAACGAGCTGCGAAGTGATTAGGTGGAGAGCAGGAGATGGCTAACTAGCAGAGGTGATAATAGCATAAGACAAAAAGGAGGCACGATGAGAGAAATTAGACAAATAAAAGACATGTGCCAGACCCAGAGAATGTGTGAATAGTTCAAGCAGGTCAGCTATGTTGGAGAGGGAGAAGCAGGAAAAGCTGGCATAGTGGAGCAGGCTGCAGTGGCCCAGGAGACTGGTGGGAGGAAAAGACAAGTTAGCACCAGGGTTGCAGATCACCCCACCAGAGGTGAACTGTGCTGATGAGGGATCCCCATCCTAAGCACCAACCTCGGATCGGGGTGGGTTGGGTTGCTGGATCTAAACTGAGCAGAAGGGAGAAAATATATAGCTGAAGAAAAAACACTACGAACCATGTTTATTCCTTTCGAAGATGCCTCTTGATTATTTATACGTAGTTTGAATATCGTGCATCAAAAATCTTTGAACTTTATTTTTTTTTCAGTCTATCATGGCGATCCTCCGGTCTGGCCTCCCCAGTCCCAGTCACCAAGAATGCAGGAATATCCACGCTATGAAGGAATGGAAGAGAATCTCCCACGTCCAATGGGCAACGAACATTTTAGCATATACGACGGCTTCCCGTTCCCACTGGACCACTGTACCGCACGGAACAAGCGGGCACCCCTGCCTCCGCAGTACAACGATCAGGTCCTGGAGGACTTTCCCGACGGCGATCCGGCGGCTTTACTGACGACTCGTTGCCAGAATGAATACACTGCCATCAGCTACTACCCGGCAGAGCTGCTCAAAGCCCAGGTCCCGGGCATTCCCCTGCAGCCCGGCTACCAGAAGGTTCACGTCCGCCTCAGTGTTGCCCAGCCATCCTACGCAGACTGCGGGCCCGTGCACTCGCAAGCTGTGGTGCCCCATCTCATCATGCCTACCTGCTACGAGGACTCTGATCTGATGGAGAGTGACTATGGCAGCTGTGAAGAGGTGATGTTTTAATGAGAAGACTTTTTCATGTCTCTATCATGCACTACTATGACAGCTCAAGGCCACTGACAGCCATTTGATGCCCACTCTAAGACCACTGTAACAATTTCATTGTGGGTACAAGTGGAATGGTCGATTTGGCACCCTCTGGACAACGGGGCTGATTAACAATGCCCCAGACTGGCAGCCCTACCACTACAAGAATGCTGCAGCAACACTTTGACATTGCATTAGTAAGGCTGCAGCACTGAGGTGACATATGTCTGTTGATAAATTCAGACGAAATGCCACGGTAAAGACGGGCAAGACTTTGAGAAAACAAAAACATTATTGTAACTTTTATGATTGTAATGTTAGTGAGATTGTGAAAATCTAGTCTTTTTAGTAACACAAATGTAAACTCTCCCCAGCCATAAAAGTATTGAATTAATGAGAGACTGTGGACAATATTATGTATGCAGTCTGTTTACTAATGGATTTGGTGTTAATGGTTATGCACGTCTGAAAATACCATGAAAACCAACGTGATACTTGTTATGTTTCACTGACACAGTTTGAATTCAGCATGTTGTGGGGTGGGAGGGGTGTTTATAACATTGCAGCTGTTACTCATATGTTATTTTACATGGGAACTGACACCATCTTCATCGCCAGAGTCAATAAGCGTTACTCTACATCTACTTGTGCTATACCTGGCCAGGGAATGAATTTGTTGCCTGAAAGAGAAAATGTTCCATTCCCCATTTCTTTAAGCACACAATTCACAAACGGAAACGCTAATTATTCAATGCACGATAAATACAGGGAAGTCCCAAAAATTCTTTTAATAACAAGCTTTCCAATTAAAAAGGATAGAGATTTGATGAAGCAAACCCGTTTTGTGCCCGAAGTCCATTTCTATAAAATGGCTCCCGAGTGTCTTATGCAAATGTGAACAGCGTGAAGAACGTTTTCTGACATCTGGCAGATGTCCTTATTAAAGCAAAGAATTATATTCACATGAAGAATTCATCTCCGAGCAATAGTTTGGGGCAATGCAGGCATATTTCTGCGTGCTGGAGCTGGTGAGAATTGGTGGCAGTGTGAGGCTCTGAATCTGATATCCGTTCAGGGAAAAACCAAGAACAGGAGTCCCACAGAAAACACACCTGCCACGGGTCATACTGGACTAAAATGAGCTCTCCCATACAAGGGAAATAGTAGTTTGTCATCAAAAATCTAATCAGAATATTACTAAACATAACATTCTTTCCAACACTGAAACAAAAAAAAAAACAAGCAATACTTTCTCCTTTGCCTAATTGCCACCTTGGCACTGTGCCAGGAGAGCGAGCTGCATTTACACGTTCCTAGGTATTTGTTGGCTGAGCCCTCTTTTTAGCCTCAGTACTGGATCAATACCTTTATGCTACCTTGGAGGACTATAGGCCAAGGACTCGCCTCTTTGATGAGCTTCTTGTTATGTTTTGAACAGTATATTACTGGAGAAAAGAGTGAGGTCTCATTCTCTAAATACCGGAAGAATTATTGGTGAGAATTTCATTGTTGCGTTTCAAAATAAAATCCTGTCTAGAATCCAGATTGAACAGAAATGCTCATTTTATATTGTCAAGTGTTTCCTGTTCCATTACCAACATCTTCAGTTTTATTACACATTGAGCCAAGTCTTGGTTATGTTATACACCTCCACAATCAAACAGTCAGTAACAGTGAAGTAATAATGGTACACTCTTTCTCAAGCGCTCAGAACTGTGCGACACGCTGGTGTGGAACCATTCACTGTCATTATCCTCCGTTCCAGTCAAACCATTGGGCCAACTTGGGGTTGAATGGCATTGAGTATAAAGCGGTCTTCATTTGAGATTGCGATGACTTTCTGCCCCAAGAGTGACATATAAACTTGGCTATTGGGCTAAAGGGCCACGGTTAAATAACTTGGTGACTGTGTCTTTTAGGGTCATACATCTTATGGAGGGGAGATTTCAAATTAATTCTGTGTTAGTGAGGGTTCATGCACAAATCGTGCACATCAAAGAGAGTCTTATCTAGGGTCACGCTGTATAATGAACAACTTTCCAGAAGGTTGCCGATCTGTGTGAACACTGCAATGATATAACGACACTCTAATGTGATTTTGACATTGGAAACCGAAATTGTAGCGTATCCAGATTCCTCCCTGTTATAGTTGTGCAGACCTGTTGTGCTTTCTCCCCATTTGAGTAAAATGTAATGACGGTGTATTTTATTTGTGCGGCCAGTGTTTAATATATTGTTTCCTCTGTATGTGTTTGTACAGAAAGTGTTTCTCTTTTAATTTTGTATTAAATTCAATAAAATGTGGTTTTATTTTGATTACAGATCTTCAATATCTTGTATTTATTCCATTTATTTTTTAATAGGTTGGGTTCAAAAATGATTAACTCCAACGCAGTAAATTTTTCTTCTTCACAGAAACTATGGAGGACAGTGAGGAGACAAGGGGGTGGTCCTCGGATAAATAATATAGTGATCAGCGGGAAGTGATAGAGAATAGAGGAATGAAGAGTGTAGTGGGTGTGGGGAGAGAAGGTGAAGTAAGAGAGTGGGGATGAGAATATGAAATATTAGCAAACAAGTCATTGGCAAGATGGGAAAAGAAAAGAAAGACTTGCATTTATATAGCACCTTTCATGACCACTGGACGTCGCAAAGCACTTTACAGCCAATGAAGTACTTTTGTAGTCACTGTTGTAATGCAGGAAACGCGGCAGCCAATTTGCGCACAGTTAACTCCAACAAACAGCAATGTGATAATGACCAGATAATCTGTTTTTGTTATATTGATTGAGCTATAAATATTGGCCAGGACACCGGGGATAACTCCCCTGCTCTTCTTCGGAATAGTGCCATGGGATCCTTTATGTCCACCTGAGAGAGCAGACGGGACCTCGGTTTAACGTCTCATCCGAAAGACGGCACCTCCGACAGTGCAGCGCTCCCTCAGCACTGCACTGGAGTGTCAGCCTAGATTTTTGTGTTCAAGTCTCTGGAGTCGGAGGGGAGAAAGGTCAGGTGCAAAGGAGAGGAGGGGTGGGAAGAGTACATGCAGCTAGATGGGAGGAGGAAAAAGCAAGGCAGTAAGGTGACGGGGCACTAGGAGGATAAGAGAAAGGGAAAAGCCGGGGAAGGTCGAATCATAGAATCTTACAGCAGTGGTTCGCAAACTTTTTTGGTTGAAGGACCCCTTTTCAAATCGATTAGTAATCATGAACTCCCCATCTAAATTATAATACTGTACAATACTCTTAATTTGAAAGTGCTACATGTAAAGAGTGTTTTAATAATGCCTTTAAGAAAACAGGTATTTACTTACAGATATCAGTGAGATGGGTGTGCTGTAAGAATTCGCAATAATTTACAGTTCTGAAGATTCATTTTTTTGATTAAAGAATCCCTGGGCGTTGTGCTTTTAAATTTCCAGGGATAAAAATGGCTGTCACACCACATGGCCGAATGACAAAAGAGGCTTGGAATGCAGCTTTCTGTGTCTGGAAGTAAGGTTCAATGAAGACAAAGGACAATGCTTTGTTTACAAAGCAACTGAATGCTATTAGCATTTGTTTGTATATCGAGTGGATACAAAGGAAACTGCAGAAGAGACTTTTGCACCTTGAATGGGTATCGTTCAAGATTTGAATGGATTTTTAAATCACCCAGCGCTGGACAATAGAGTAGTGCATCCCCCTTTTGTTTCAGCACAGGGAGCTCTGAAAATCACATTAACTCAATCTAACCACTTTGAGTTAGCCTATCACAGCTTTGGGGAATTTTGCACACAGCCTGCAAGGCAGGACGGGAGGGGCTCACCAGGTATAAAGATAGATGCTGAAGCCAGCTCTCGCTCTCTTGACTTCCTGGGACCATAGGTGAGCTCTCTCTCTCTCTCTCTCTCTCTCTCTTCGCTGGACCACATGTGAGCAGAGTTTCTGGCTCCTCAACAAGGCAACCTAGCAGGAGTTATGGGGGGATGGTGATTTAAGGGAATTGCTAAGATTGTTTAAATAACATTGTAGCCATTGTATCCCTCGTTTTTGCCGTCTGCAACCCCCCTGTTATATAGTTTTACAATTTTACTGTGTTCGTGTGGGATAGTTTGATATTGTGATTATAGTTTCTTTTAGTTAATAAAGCTTGATTTTTTGCTCTCATCCAAACCACTTGTTCCGTTTTAATATCATTAATTATAAGTTCCTCCACTCAGAACTAAAGGGCCTAGAAATTCGGTATTGCCGCGCCAGGTCTTTAGTGCCCGAAATTTTGCGCTCGCCCGGATTCCCGTAGCGCCCGCCTGAAATTCAGTTGCGCCGCCCCAAGACGGAGGCGGGCGCTATTGCAGGGTTTGGCCGCCTCGTTTGGGGCGATGAAAGTCAGTTTCAGGCGTCCAGCTGCCGCTGCGGCACCCGATGCGGTGCAGCAGGCTGGGGTACTGCAGGCCTCCTCCTTCTCTTAAGGAGGAGCTGCCTGCAGCCGTGAGATCGCCGCTGGATTCCCCCGGCAAATGAGCCCGGCACCACGGAGAAGTGCCGGGCTCGCGGGAGTCGCAGACACCAATGCCGCGGGGGGGGTGGTGCAGGAGTCCAGGGAGGGAGGTGCGGCCAGGTGGCCGCCGGGAAAGCGGCCGGCCGCCCCTCCACCTTTATGCGCCGGCCTCTCGGAGCTGCAAGGCACCGTTTTTCAAACGCTGTTTGCGGCCGCTACGGGCGAGGCGGCCGCAACTGAATTTGGCCATCGGCACGGAATAGCATTGGAACCGGGGCGCTGCGCACACCGATGACGTCATCGGTGCCGGCGCAGCGCTACCGGCTAACGCCGATGTTAGGGACCAACTGAATTTCGGGCGCTAAAAAACTTCCGGCGCAAACCACTCTATAGCCAATAAGTGGGCGCAAACGCGACTGAATTTCTAGGCCAAGGAGGGGTAGCGATTCAAAACCGCTGTTTTAAAATTGGTTTAGAGTGCAGCAGCAAAAAGACTGCTGGCCAGGTAGATTACCTTAAACCAGTTAAAAGAAGCCCCGAAAATCCTTACAGTGCCTGCTTCTCACACTAATTCTGGGTACTCCGCAGCAGCAGATGACCACTAATAGCCACTCAGTGCTGGACAATTTTTAAAGCTGTCAGCAGGCCGGCCAAGGTGAGCGAGGGCACGAGCACCCATGTATGTGCTGGGATGCTGCTGGAAGCACGACTCATCGCCATACTGACCCACCGGCATGTTCTGTAACAGCTGCACCATGGGATTGTACGTGTTTGCGTGAACATGTTCAGGCACACGTATGAAGGGCCCCGCAGGCGTTCTAATCACGTGTTGGGAGGATGGCACAGGATCGCGGCGTCAGTGAGTGGAATTGGCTCGACCGGGAGGGAGCGCTCGTTGCAAAGCGAGTGAGAGCTGTGGGCCTCTGTGTGGAGGTGGGCCCAGCTGTTGAGATTAATTCACAAGAAATGAATGGATGTCAGTTTTATAAAGAGGAGCAGGCTTGAAATTACCTCTGGCCATGGACCCCGCTGGAAAGTCTCTACGGACCCCAGTTTGAGAAACACTGTCCTACAGCACAGAAGGAGGCCATTCAATCGGTCGTGCCTGTGCCGGCTCTTTGAAAGAGCTATCCAATGAGTCCCACTCCCCAGCTTTTTCCCCATAACCCTGATTCCACCACACTTTCTGTACTCCCCTCTCCTCTACTTCAACAGTAACTTCATCACCTTTTGTGAATACAAAGCATTCATTCAGTACCTGAGTCATGCCCTCTGCCTCCACAAGAAGATTTATTTTTTGGCCCTAAACGGCCTCACCATTCCTTTAACTATCCATTTATCTTTTACTAGCAAGTGGTGCCTGGCGTTGCCAGGGCAATTTTGGGGCGCGCGGTCTCCCTGCCCTTGTCTGTCCCCCCTCTCTCTCCCTCTTCCCCTCTCCCTGTGCTGTCCTCTCCGTCTCTCCCCTCCCCCTCCCTCCCCTCTCCCTGCCTAGCGCCTGAGGCCCAGTGCCGTTGTGATAGCGGCCATGCGGGGCTTAGCGCTTGAGGCGCGGCCGGGATGTCGGGCCGAGACGGACCCGAGCTGAGCTCCACCGGGGATCGCGCGGCTGACGGCCGGCCGCTGCCGGTCCCCCGACCGCTGTGTGTGTCGGGCCGAGTGGTTGCGAGGCACGGCCCGAGTGAGGCTAACTTACCTGCCACTCCGGCGGGGCGGGAGCAGGATCGGGAGGCACAATGTGGGGGTTTCTTTTGCTGCTGCTGTCCCTGTGGGGATGGAAAAAATGGCGGCAAAGTTTAGGGAGACTGGAGGATTAGGACCCGCCCGTGACGCACTGATTGGTCAACCATCAGGTCAGTGAACTGTAGGATTGGTGAAGCAGCACGTCACTCAACGGTAATGAGAGGTAGGATTAGTCATCCGCTAATGTGTGGATTTTTGAGGATTTCTGAAAGTTTTTTGTATACTGTCCAAACAATTTTTGTCTGACGAAAAAGTAAATACACCTACAAGAGTCCCCTAATGATAAGCTTTCTTTCGATATAACATATGTGTAGGTACGCTCTATAACTTTTGATTGTATAGCCAGACAGACAGACAGACAGGGAGACAGACCGGTTTATATCACACAGAATCACAGAATCCCCACAGTGCAGATAGAGGCCATTTCGGCCCATCGAGCCTGCACCAACACATATCCCACCCTATCCCCGTAACCCCACGTATTTAATCCCCTAACACTAAGGGTCAATTTATCATAGCCAAATCAACCTAACCCGCACATCTTTGGACTGTGGGAGGAAACCGGAGCACCCGGAGAAAACCCACGCAGACACAGGGAGAATGTGCAAACTCCATACAGACAGCCGCCCGAGGCCGGATTTGAACCCGGGTCCCTGGCGCTGTGAGGCAACAGTGCTAACCACTATGCCACCGTGCCTGTGTGTATATATAAGATAGATATACAGGAGTGTTATACCCAGTAACACACAGTGTGTTATTATATAATATACTAGCTGGAGTGCCTGGCGGTGCCGAGGCTTTTTTGAGGGCATGTTGTTGGAAGAGAGAGAGAGAGCGACTGGGGGGAAGAGAGAGAGCGACTGGGGGGAAGAGAGAGAGCGACTGGGGGGAAGAGAGAGAGCGACTGGGGGGAAGAGAGAGAGCGACTGGGGGGAAGAGAGAGAGCGACTGGGGAAGAGAGAGAGCGACGGGGGGAAGAGAGAGAGCGACTGGGGGGAAGAGAGAGAGCGACTGGGGGGAAGAGAGAGAGCGACTGGGGGGAAGAGAGAGAGCGACTGGGGAAGAGAGAGAGCGACTGGGGGAAGAGAGAGAGCGACTGGGGGGAAGAGAGAGAGCGACTGGGGGGAAGAGAGAGAGCGACTGGGGGAAGAGAGAGAGCGACTGGGGGGAAGAGAGAGAGCAACTGGGGGGAGAAGAGAGAGAGAGACTGTGGGGAGAAGAGAGAGAGAGACGGGGGGAGAGAGAGAGAGACTGGGGGGAGAGAGAGAGAGAGAGACTGGGGAGAGAGAGAGACTGGGGGGAGACAGAGACTGGGGGGAGAGAGAGAGGGGGGAGAGAGAGAAAGGGGGAGAGAGAGAGGGGGAGAGAGAGAGAGGGGGAGGGAGGGGGAGAGAGAGGGGGAGGGAGGGGGCAAGAGAGAGGGGGAGGGAGGGGGGAAGGAGGGAGGGAGGGAGGGAACAGAGAGAGGGGGAGAGAGAGAGGGGGAGAGTGTGTGAGGGAGGGGGCAGGGAGAGAGGGTGAGGGAGGGGGCGGGGAGAGAGGGTGAGGGAGGGGACGGGGAGAGAGGGGGAGGGAGGGGGCAGAGAGAGAGGCGGAGGGAGGGGCAGAGAGAGAGGGGGAGAGAGGGGCAGAGAGAGAGGGGGAGAGAGAGAGGGTGAGGGAGGGGGCAGGGAGAGAGGGTGAGGGAGGGGGCGGGGAGAGAGGGGGAGGGAGGGGGCGGGAGAGAGGGGGAGGGAGGGGGCAGAGAGAGAGGCGGAGGGAGGGGCAGAGAGAGAGGGGGAGAGAGGGGCAGAGAGAGAGGGGGAGAGAGAGAGGGTGAGGGAGGGGGCAGGGAGAGAGGGTGAGGGAGGGGGCGGGGAGAGAGGGGGAGGGAGGGGGCGGGAGAGAGGGGGAGGGAGGGGGCGGGGAGGGAGGGGGCAGGGAGAGAAGGGGTGGGAGGGGGCAGGGAGAGAAGGGGTGGGAGGGGGCAGAGAGAGAGGGGGAGGGAGGGGCAGAGAGAGGGGGGGAGAGAGGGGGAGGGAGGGGGAGAGAGGGGGAGGGAGGGGCAGAGAGAGAGGGGGAGAGAGAGAGGGGGAGGGAGGGGGAGAGAGAGAGGGGGAGGGAGGGGGAGAGAGAGAGGGGAGGGAGGGAGGAGAGAGAGAGGGGGAGGGAGGGGGGAGAGGGGGAGAGGGAGGGGGAGAGAGAGGGGGAGGGAGGGGGAGGGGGAGAGAGAGAGGGGGAGGGAGGGGGGAGAGAGAGACAGGGAGGGAGGGGGGAGAGAGAGGGGAGGGAGGGGGGGAGAGAGAGGGGAGGGAGGGGGGAGAGAGAGAGGGGGAGGGCGGGATGAGAGAGAGAGGGGGAGAGAGAGAGGGGGAGAGAGAGAGGGGGAGGCAGGGGGGAGAGAGAGAGGGTGAGGCAGGGGGGAGAGAGAGGGGGAGAGGGGAGAGGGGGGAGTGGGAACGGGGGGAGGGGGAGGAGGGGAAAGGGGGGAGGGAGGGGGGAGAGGGGAGGGGGAAGTGGGGAGGGGGGGAGGAGAGAGAGACAGAGGGAAGGAGAGAGAGAGGGTGAGTGGCCCACGGCCGCAAATGGAGCCAAGCCCTGGGAAGGGGCGTGAGCCGGCTTGAGGCTGTGAGAGACGGCCGGGCCTGGTTGCCGGGGTAACCCGCCCCCTGCCCCCCCGAGCCCCGCCCCCCGCCCTCCCGAGCCCCGCTCCCCGCCCTCCCGAGCCCCGCCCTCCCGAGCCAGCTTCAAGACTTCCGATTGCGGCTGGGTCTGCGCTGGAGCCAAGCCCCGGGAACGGGCATGAGCTGGCTTGAGGCTGTGAGAGAGGGCCGGGCCCGGTTGCCGGGGTAACCCTTACCCCCCCCTTCCTGCCCTCCCGAGCCCCGCCCCCCGCCCGAGCCGGCTTCAAGACCGCCGATTCGATCGTGCTCCAGGCCGACGTTGACGCGCGCGCTGACTCCCGCCCCGCCCGCCTTTACTAAGATGGCGGTGAAGGCTACGCTCACCTCAGTCCCGCGCCGCCAGCCTTTAGAAAGATGGCGGCGATCGCGGGCCGCTTGTTGAGCGGGACGGGAGGTGCGTAGCTCGGGAATCGCTGGGCAACAGAGGCCCAGGCTTCGAGGCCTACCTGCAAAAACGGTGAAAGGTAGGAAAATTATAGAGGTTAGAGAAAAGATTTACAAATTAATTAACTTTTTTTAAAAAGAATTTGTGTTTTAAAAGCAACTTTTTTTTGCTGGAAATGTAGATTTGAAAAGAAACACGCAGAAAGTGGGAAAAAGAAATGAAGAGTTTGGAATCAAGATGGCGGCCACTCACCTCAACTCAGAAGCATTAGGCCCGCCCACACATGCACCGATTGGTCAATGGTCAGGTCACTGAACTGTAGGATTGGTCAATCGTCACGTCACTCGACTCTAGGATGGCCCGCCCGCACACGCAATGAACCTTCACGTCACTCGATGCTAATGAGCGGATAATGAGCGGAATTTTGAACGATTTTTGGATACCGTCGGCACAATTTTTGTCCGACCAAAAAGTAAATACGCCTATGAGAGTCCCCTAATGATAAGCTTTCTTTTGATATAACATATGTGTAGGTACGCTCTATAACTTTTGATTGTATAGCCGGGCAGACAGACAGAAAAACAGACAGAGAGACAGACAGACAGACAGACAGAGAGACATACTGTTTTATATATATAGATATGTTGATAAAAGATTTCTGGGTTCCACTTTATGTTACCTGCTAATCTTCTTTCATACTCTAAAATTTTCCCTTATATTCTTTTACAATTTTGTCCTGCACACTCTGGTACAGTGGGATTGCAAGAGACAGGAGAGGGTGATAGTCATAATAAAGTAAGGCAGTGGCTGAGTAGAAGGCACAATGAAGAGTCTTGTGATATTTATTATCATTGTTATCAAGAGCACTCACTGTTTATTTTTCGGAACCAGCTCTCAGACAATATGATAACTGGCTTGAAGAATTTCAATGCAAAATGAAGACAGCCTTATCTCAAAATTTAGCTCTAAGATTGAGAATGAGATTAGTCTGAAATTATGCTTGTGCTGCAGTATATTTAAAATCCAGCCAGGTAAAGATTTCTATTCTGTAACGATGAACAGCCACATAATCAGGAATTAGAAACATAATTGTGTAAGGTGGCAGTGCTGTGTTCCCACTGTGCTGCAGGTAGATACTGAGCGGAGGTCAGGCTAGTAATGGCTCAGTGGCATACCAGTAGGACAACTCCAGCAGCAAGTGGACATCAGGCATCTTCCATTTAAGGAGGGGGCAGCCCCACTAGGAAACTTTCACATGCTTGCTGGTAGCCAACCAAGGACAGCATTGATCATGGTCTAGGAGCAGGCTTCCTACCCTGCCTTCAATAATGTAAAAGCTACATGATGTGAAAGAGAAAAAGTAGATAGAAAGACAATAATGTGGCCTAACAGGAGGCATGTGTCCTTCAAAATACTATATAATAAACAATTTTTAACATAAAAATGACTCTTCATGAATTGACAAAGAAATGGGTTAAACTTAATAAAAATCCAAGTTAACTGCAGTTACTGAGACTTACTGCATTTAGGAGGATATCATGAGAACTCTACCAAGTATTTGTAGATGAGGAGTTACGCCACATAATCAGGGATGCTCAAGAGGGCAGAATTAGAGGAGCGCAGATACCTTGGGGGGGTGTTGTGGGGTTGAATGAGATTACAGAGATAGGAAGGGGTGAGGCCATGGAGGGATTTGAAAACAAGAATGACAATTTTGAAATTGTGGCATTGCTTAACTGTCAGCGAGCACTGGGGTGATGGGTGAAGACAGAGATCGATAGGTTTTTGGACACTAAGGGAATCAAGGGATATGGGGATAGGGCAGGCAAGTGGCGTTGAGGAAGGTCAGCCATGATCTTATTGAATGGCAGAGCAAGAGGTTGAACGGCCTATTCCTGCCCCTATTTCTTATGTTCTTATGAGTTAGCTTGTGTCACTTCAAATCCTTAGGAGTTCCTTCCCAAGTTCCACTTGGGGCCAACATCTTGGCTTTGCTGAGGTGTCCTAATACTGTGTTCATTGGTTTTCATCGGTCTTGATGTCAATTTAAATTCCCAAGAGGTTCAGCTTTAACACAGCCCAACTGATTTGACTATGGTTTGCATGGCTGGAGATACATAGAAACATAGAACATAGGAGCAGGAGTAGGCCATTTGGCCCCTCGAGCCTGCTCCGGCATTTAATGAGATCATGGCTGATCATCCAAATTCAGTACCCTGTCCCTGCTTTCTCCCCATATCCCTTGATCCCTTTAGCCTTAAGAACTATATCTAACTCCTTCTTGAATATATTTAATGAATTGGCCTCAACCGCCTGCTGCACCTGCATGCTTACCTTCAGCGACTGGTGCACAAGGACACCCAGGTCTCGTTGCACTTCCCCTTCTCCCAATCTATTGCAGTTCAGATAATAATCCACCTTCCTGTTTTCGCCACCAAAAGTGTGGTAGAGAATTCCACAGGTTCACCACTCTGGGTGAAGAAATTCCTCCTCATCTCTGTCCTAACTGGCTTACCCATTATCTTTAGACTGTGACCCCTGGTTCTGGGCTCCCCCGCCATCGGGAACATCATTCCTGCATCTAGTCTGTCTAGTCCTGTTAGAATTTTATAAGTTTCAATGAGATCCCCTCTCATTCTTCTAAACTCCAGCAAATATAAGCCCAATCGACCCAATCTCTCCTCATACGTCATTCCTGCCATCCCAGGCATCAGTCTGGTGAATCTTCACTGCACTCCCTCCATGGCAAGAACATCCTTCCTCAGATAAGGCGACCAAAACTGCACACAATACTCAAGGTGTGGTCTCACCAAGGCCCTGTACAACTGCAGCAAGACATCCTTGCTCCTGTACTCGAATCCTCTCGCTATGAAGGCCAACATACCATTTGGCTTCTTAACCGCCTGCTGCACCTACATGCTTACCTTCAGCGACTGGTGCACAAGGACACCCAGATCTCGTTGCACTTCCCCTTCTCCCAATCTATTGCTGTTCAGATAATAATCCACCTTCCTGTTTTTGCCACCAAAAGTGGATAACCTCGCATTTATCCACATTATACTGCATCTGCCCAATCACCCAACCTGTCCAAATCATACTGGAGTTTCTCAGCATCCTCCTCACAGCATACACGCCCACCCAGCTTTGTGTCATTTGCAAACTTGAAGATAATACATCTAGTTCCCTCGTCTAGATCATTTATATATATTGTGAATAGCTGGGGTCCTAGCACTGATCCCTGCGGTACCCCACTAGTCACTGCCTGCCACTTGGAAAAAGAGCCGTTTATTCCAACTCTTTGCTTCCTGTCTGCCAACCAGTTCTCTATCCAAGTCAGTACCTTACCCCCAATCCCATGTGCTATAAATTTACACGCTAATCTCTTATGCGGGACGTTATCGAAAGCCTTCTGAAAGTCCAAATACACCACATCCACTGGTTCTCCCTTATCTATTCTACCAGTTACATCCACGAAAAATTCCAGTAGATTAGTCAAGCATGATTTACCTTTTGTAATTCCATGTTGACTTTGTCCAATCCTGTAGTGTATGTACTTTGCAGAAGGAACTATATTCTGCAGCCCCTGTATACTGCAGTACCAGTAGTGACCACCCCTGTATATAAGCCTGTGTAGTAACTTTTGCATAGTAGTTCCAGGTTGTCTCCACTCAGTAAAGACCTGTTATAACCAACTCCTGCAGTCCGTGTCTCAATTATACACGGACATAATACTGGCGACGAGCAGATCCGAACTTACCTACAGTCTGCACCACCTCATGGGGATCCATCCCTGAAGCGAAGTTATCAGAGGTCGAGGCCAGAAGGAAAAAAAAAATAATAATAATAAAACGAACAGAAGAAACGGGCGTCGACCATGGGCATCCACCTCTGATTCATCGGAGTTGAAGATTTGCAGGAGAGGCTGTCGAGAGCGGGGCTTGATTATCCTGTCGATGGTGTTTCAGCTAATCGGGCTGGTGGCAGGTAGTACACTGATCCTTCCTGGGCTGCGGCGGTCTAGAGCTCGATCAGGTTGCTTTTCAACGGAGCCGAGCAGCGTTGTCGGGAAGAGGAGAGAGAGAGAGGGTGGAGCACACAGGGCGTGGCCGGTGCTACGAAGCCGGGCAGAGTACAGACCCGAGAAGAGGGAGGCAAGTGTCCCGCAGGGTTGCTACGACGACGGGGAAATAATTAAAATTAGAAGCGCAGAAAGCCGCGAGGAGCTGCAGCTTGCCACGGGAACCGCAGAGAGCGGCGTTAGCAGCAGCGCGGGGGGGAAGTGCGCGAAGACCATAGGGCATCACCATCAAGGCATAAAACGCCAGCAACAGCGCTAGCAGCAGCGGAGAAGACAGAAAGCGCGGGAGGCGCCATCTTAATCCAGCGGGGAAGAAGGCAAAGCACGGGAGGCGCCATTTTGTTAAATCGGGGAAGAAGGCAAAGCGCGGGAGGCGCCATCTTAGATTTCCAAGATGCCGAAGACTGGCAATATCATTGCCTTCGATAATGCAATAGACCACGTATGTGGAAAGAGTCGAGGTATATTGCGAGGCAAACGAAGTAGCCGATGAGAAAAAGGCATCGGTACGACTAAACTTAATGGGCGCAAGAACGTACGGCCTATTGCGGAACCTGATTACTCCAGCCAAACCGAAGGTGAAGAGTTTTAACGAAATTGTTGATATCCTACAGGAACACCTAAATCCTACACCGCTGCTGATAGCAGAAAGATTTAAATTCCACAGGAGAAATCAGCATAAAGATGAGAGCAATGCTGATTACCTTACGGAACTATGCAAGCTATCAAAACACTGCCAGTTCGGAGCAGGACTGGCAGATACCCTATGGGACAAATTTGTCTGTGGACTCCTGAGTGAAGGAACCCAGAAGAGGTTACTCTCAGAGAAAGAGCTGACGCTAGATAAGGCTTTCAGCATGGCAGTATTGTACGAAGCAGCAGCAAGGGGAGCTGCGGAAATACAGCAAAAGCCACAGGAATACGGCACCCACGAAATGACACGGGGATTTGAAAAATGTTATCGCTGTGGCAGAACAACCCATGACCAGAAGGACTGCTGGTCCAAGGACAAAATATGCAGGCAATGCGGAAAGATGGGACACATTGCACGAGTTTGCAGGTCTGGGAAGAAGACTAATGACAACAAAAAGGCTACTAAGGAACAGTACAGGAAAGTACAAAAGATGACGGACAGTAGTTCCGAAGACCAGATGAGCGATAGTGAATCCGGGAACAAGAGACTAAGCTGTCTCAAACTTCACAACGTAATCGCAAAAGAGGATCACCGAACCATTTGGGTCACCCTCACGATAGCAGGGTCCCAAGTCAAAATGGAATTGGATACAGGATCAGCTCTGACCATCATGAATCGACGAGACTACGAGCGGCTATTCTCACACATACCCTTGAAAGAGGCATCCATTGTCTTGAAGATGTATACGGGGCAAAAAGTATACCCCAGAGGAAAAATAAGAGTGCCTGTCGAATACAACGGCAAGGAAATACAGAAATTGTATCTGTACATACTGCAAGATGGTGGACCACCGTTATTGGGACGTGAATGGATCAGAAAGATAAGTTTAGACTGGCACTCCATTCAGGCACTGACAGTGGCTGGTAAATAGGATGACGACGTCACTCCTGGACGATTGTCAACAATCTTAGCTAACGCCAAAGAGGTATTTCAACAAGAACTGGGAACTCTTAAAGGCGTAACCGCCTCGATAAAAATAGAAGAGAATGCAATTCCCAAGTTTTTCAAAGCAACACCGGTACCATATGCAATTCACCCAGCCGTCGAGGCAGAGCTGGAGAATCTGGAGAATGCAGGCGTGTTATCTAAGGTAGACTGGAGCGAGTGGGCGACACCCATTGTTCCTGTCATGAAGAAAACGTTAAACAATAAGTCTGAGGAGCCAAGGAAGGTTCGCATCTGTGGGGACTTCAAGGTGACGGTGAACCCAGTCCTTCACACAGTACAATATCCTCTCCCGAGGATAGAAGATATTTTCGCCTCACTATCTGGAGGGAAGCGTTTTACAAAAATTGACCTAGCACAAGCATATTTGCAGATGGAGGTTGAAGAATCCTCTAGGAAGTATCTCACGATAAACACTCACAAAGGTCTTTACCAGTATAATCGACTGGTATTCGGAGTAGCATCAGCTCCGGCGATATGGCAAAGAGCGATGGAACAAGTCCTGCAAGGGATTCCGGGGACTCAGTGTTACTTGGACGACATCCTAGTGACAGGTGAAGATGAGAGTGAACACCTTGCCAACCTAGAGCAGGTGCTCACTAGACTAAGAGAACATGGGCTACGAGCCAATCGCCCCAAGTGCGAGTTTTTTAAGAAACAGATATTGTATTGTGGCCACGTGATTGATGAAGAGGGATTACATAAGTCCCCTGACAAAATTGAAGCGGTAGTTAAGGCTCCAGCGCCTGAAAATGTGTCGCAACTGAGGTCATTCCTCGGATTGGTGAATAACTACCATAAGTTTTTGTCAAATTTGTCCACAATTCTGCACCCACTGAACGCCCTACTACAAACTGGAGTAGCATGGAAATGGAGCAATGAATGTAAGCGGGCCTTTCAGAAGAGTAAGGACCTAATCACTTCAAGAGAAGTATTGGCTCACTACAACCCATCACTACCGATAAGACTGGCGTGTGACGCGTCTCCCTACGGCATTGGAGCGGTACTGTCACATAAATTCCTTGATGGTTCAGAGAGGCCGATAGCTTTTGCGTCACGCTCGTTAACTTCAGCCGAGCGTAACTACGCCCAGATTGACAGAGAGGCCCTCAGCCTGGTGTGGGGGGTGAAGAAGTTCAATCACTACCTGCACGGTCAGAAATTTACTCTACTAACTGATCATCAACCTCTTGTCTCCATTTTCAACCCTCAGAAGGGCGTACCGATAATGACAGCACAACAGCTACAGAGGTGGTCCCTTTTCCTAGGGGCACACCAATATGACATCGAGTACAAAGGAACTAAACAGCATGGGAATGCTGATGGATTGTCGCGCCTACCGTTGCCGACGGTGGAAGAAGCACCTGCAGTGGATCCAGTGGAGATATTCCACTCGACTATAGTCGAAAGTCTCCCTGTGACGAATGCAAACATAGAAAAGGAAACACGAAATGACCCGACACTCTCCTGGGTCTATGATTTAACGGTGAAGGGATGGCCAGCACATGGCGAACCACTGCTGCCAGCATTCTCGCCGAGAAGAGAACAGCTGTCAGTGTGCAGAGGAACCTTGATGTGTGGATCCAGAGTAGTAATTCCACCCAAATTGAAGGATAGAGTGCTCAATGAGCTTCATGAGGGTCATCTGGGAGGGGTAAAAATGAAGAACTTAGCCAGAGCGTTTGTGTGGTGGCCAGGGATCGATAGAGAAATTGAAGAGATGACCAAGAGCTGTACAGGATGCCAGAAGGTCCAAAACGCCCCACCACAAGCCCCTCTACATCCATGGGAGTGGCCCTCCATGGCAAAGGGTGCACATTGATTTTGCTGGTCCATTTATGGACTCGATGTTTTTAATTGCAGTGGATGCACATTCAAAGTGGCCAGAGGTAATAAAAATGTCCTCAACCACCACAGAAAAACTATTACAGTCTTACGAACCATATTCGCCAGAAATGGGCTGCCTGAACAGATTTGCTCCGACAATGGACCACAGTTTGTGTCTGAAGAGTTCCGGAGGTTCTTAAAGAACAATGGTGTTAAGCATTACACATCCGCCCCATATCATCCAGCCACCAATGGGTTGGCTGAGAGGTTCGTTCAAACATTCAAGAAGGCTATCAAGGCAATGTGTAATGAAGACATACCCCTACAACACAAGGTGGATAACTTCTTGTTTGCCTACCGGAATGCGACACATGCGGTTACCAACCAAACTCCAGCCATGATGTTCTTCAATTGAAGACTACGATGCCGCTTGGATTTGGTTAAGCCAAACATCAGAAGAGATGTGGAGCACAGGCAGTTTCAGAATATGAATGAAAGGCCGACCAGGAGTTTTAAGATAGGTCAACCAGTTTTGGCCCGGGACTACCGCACAGAGAAATGGTAGCCAGGAACGATCTGTACACGGCAAGGACCTCTAATGTATACCGTGGACATTGGAGAGAGCATTGTAAGACGCCATGCTGACCAGATTCTAGAGTCACTGGAAAACGTCAATTCCACACCACGATCCGATACACCTGGTGATGAAACCAAAGTACCAATTGCATCTGCCTCAGAATCGGTGATATTGGAAGCAGACAAACCAAACAACGACGTTGATCCCGAATCAACTTTGCCAGAAGAACCTGATACCCCAAAGTGGCGTTATCCAGACAGAATCAGGAAGCCTCCTCAAAGACTGAACTTATAATTGCTTAACTTCAACTAATGTATCTAGCAACTGTAACTGTAAATATGTTATTTAATTATTAATCGAATGTTATGTACTGTTTAGCTAAAAGGGGAGGAATTGTAGTGTATGTACTTTGCAGAAGGAACTATATTCTGCAGCCCCTGTATACTGCAGTACCAGTAGTGACCACCCCTGTATATAAGCCTGTGTAGTAACTTTTGCATAGTAGTTCCAGGTTGTCTCCACTCAGTAAAGACCTGTTATAACCAACTCCTGCAGCCTGTGTCTCAATTATACACAGACATAATAAATCCTGTCACTGTTTTCCAAGTGTTCTGCTATTACATCTTTTATAATGGACTCTAGCATTTTCCCCACTACCGATATCAGGCTTACCGGTCTATAATTTCCCATTTTCTCTCTACCACCTTTTTTGAATAGTGGGGTTACATTAGCTACCCTCCAATCCATGGGAACTGTTCCAGAGTCTATAGAATTTTGGAAGATGGCCAGCAATGCATCTACTATTTCTAGGGCCACTTCTTTAAGTGCCCTAGGATGTAGATTATCAGGCCCTGGGGATTTATCGGCCTTCAATCCCGTCAATTTCCCTAACACCATTTCCCTACAAATACTGATTTCATTCAGTTCCTCCCTCTCATTAGACCTTATGTTCCCCGACATCTCTGGGAGGTTATTTGCGTCCTCCTTTGTGAAGACAGAACCAAAATATGTATTTAATTGGTCTGCCATTTCTTTGTTCCCCATTATAAATTCCTCTGATTCTGACTGCAAGGGACCTATGCATGACTTCATCAATCTTTTTCTCTTCACATATCTATAGAAGCTTTTACAGTCAGTTTTTATGTTCCCTGAAAGCTTACTCTCATATTCTATTTCCCCCCTCTTAATTAATCCCTTTGTCCTCCTTTGCTGAATCCTAAACTGCTCCAAATCCTCAGGTTTGCTGCTTTTTCTGGCCAATTTATATGTCCTCTCCTTGGATCTTTTGCTATCCCTAATTTCCTTTGTTAGCCATGGTTGAGTCACCTTTTTTGTTTTATTTTTATGCCAAACAGGGATGAACAAATTTTGTAGTTCATCCATGCGATCTTTAAATGTTTGCCATTGCCTATCCACCATCAACCCTTTAAGTAACATTCCCCAATCCATCCTAGCCAACTCGCACCTCATACCATTGTAGTTTCCTTTATTTAAATTCAGGACCCTAGTCTCTGAGTCAAATACTTCACTCTCCATCTTAATGAAGAATTCTATCATATTATGATCGCTCCGCCCCAAGGGGCCTCGCACAACAATATTGCTAATTAATCCTTTTTCATTACATAATACCCAGTCTAAGATGGCCTGATCTCTAGTTGGTTCCTCGACATATTGGTCCAGGAAACCATCCCGTATACATTCCAGGAATTCCTCCTCCACGGTATTGTTACTAATTTGGTTAGCCCAATCTATATGTAGATTAAAGTCACCCATGATAACTGCTGTGCCCTTATTGCACACGTCTCTAATAGCTGTTATATTGCCAGCAGAGATGTAATTTCATTCACTACATAACAGAAGTGAAATGGGGGCTGAATTTTAGTTTTCTAAATAGATTGAAAAGCAATGGGCAGTGCCCTCTTTCCTGTGAGCTTACTCATATTCCTGTGAAATAGCTCAGGTTAGCTCCAGATGGCTATGGGCAACATCACATCTACGTACAATGATTCAGTCAGCATGCAAGTGGCAGTGGAATCAGTTCACAAACCTTGTTTTTAGCTCAGACTGGCTGCAGGTGACATTAGGGATAGTTCATGTATCTATCCAATAACTCAGAAAGGCTGCAGGTCATACTGGGGCAGTGCATGGATCTGTCCAATAACTCAGGGAGGATACAGGTGGTACTGGGGCAGTGCATGGATCTGTCCAATAACTCAGGGAGGATACAGGTGGTACTGGGGCAGTGCATGTGCCGGTCCAATAACTCAGGGAGGATACAGGTGTTACTGGTGGCAGTGCATGTGCCTGTCCAATAACTCAGGTAGACTGCCGATGGTACTGGTGGCAGTAATAACAACAGAAAATGCTGGAAAAACTCAGCAGGTCAGGCAACATCCGTGGAGAGAAATTTGAGTTGACGTTTCGGGTTGGACCCTTCTTCAAAAGTTTTGAAGAAGGGTCCAACCCAAAACATCAACTCAAATTTCTCTCCATGGATGTTGCCTGACCTGCTGAGTTTTTCCAGCATTTTCTGTTGTTATTTCGGATTTCCAACATCTGCAGTATTTTGCTATCGTACTGGTGGCAGTGTTATGTCTCTGCAATAGCTCATATAAACTGTGGACTACTTGCACATCCTTCTATCAGAGCTCAGACAGGCTGTGGAAGGTACTGAGGGGTACTCCATATCCTTTAGAATGGCTTAGTATGCCCACAAATGGCATTGGAGACTGTTCCATGTCACAAGATCACAAGATAGATTCAGATGAGGTAGGCATTCAGCCTACCTTAGGTCACCCAGAAAGAACCTACAATTTCCCCGTCACATTATCTAAGGTTTCTTAAATGATCCCAGGATTTTTCCTCCACTATCTTCTTACTTGAAAATCTATACCACATTGATCACTCTTTGAAGAACGTCCTGACACCAGTCCCGAATTTGCATTTCACTTGTTTGAACCATTGGTCCATTGTCCTTTTTATGATTTAATTTGAAGTCGTATTCCAGGTCAAGCTTTCTATAATATTTGCTATTGTAGGAACGGAGGCTCCTAGCTGAATAAAGTATTCGACTTGATGAATCAAATCAACAGGTTTTAATGAACAACGAAGTTAGCAGGGAAACTACAGGAGAAACGGTATACAGGTCTATACAGCTTGCTGGGCACTCAACGACTACTGGAAGATTCTGGAAGCTGATGTCATGATGTCATCACGTTCTTCGCGCCACTGGTGGTCACGTGAGCAGCGTCATGACGTCATCACGTGGAGTGCAGGAAAACACCATACAGTACAGTTAACAGGCAGTTTAAAGGTGCAGTCCGCGGTTGCACTATACTGTAGTTAAAGGGATTATTAATAATTGTTCTGAGACCCTTGGTGGCTCTGCCACAGGCGCCCCCCCAGAATCCACTTTAACAGACATTGTCAACCGAGTAGGAGGCTTAATGATCCTGGTCGAACGGCGGCGAAACTCAGGCAACGGAAACGGGGCGTTATTCGAAGAACCAGTGCCGGATTGCGACAGAAGCGGCGTCTTGGGCGAGGCAGAAACGGTGGTCAGAGGTGCAGGCGCGTCGGAGGACGAATCGGGCTGTTCGACGGTGGGTTGATGCACAGCTGGTCTGGTGGCTAACGGCGGTTGGCCATGGCGAGGCGGCTGGGCAGCCACGACAGGCTCAGTCCGATCCAGGTGGGCTGGTTTGAGCCGGTCGACCGAAACAGTATCAGACTTTCCACCGACTTCGACTGTGAAGAACTTTTCCCCTGATGAGATGACACGAAAGGGTCCGGTATACGGCGGCTTGAGTGGGTCTCTGTGACCGTCTTGCCGAATAAAGACATAGTCCGAACTCATGAGCTCTGTCGGAAAGTGAGGCCTCTGCAGGTCGTGCTGCGAGGTTGGGATGGGCCGGAAATTCCTAGCCGCCTCCTGATGCAGTAGGAGCTGTTGAGTTGCAGACCATGGTTCGGTGTGTGGAGGTAGGAAGTCACCTGGCACTCTGAGTGTCTGGCCATAAACCAGCTCAGCCGATGAAGACTGAAGATCCTCCTTTGGTGTTGTCCGGAGGCCTAGCATCACCCATGGGAGCCTATCCACCCAGTTGGGTCCTCGCAGGCTGGCATGGAGGGACGCTTTGAGGGGCCGATGAAACCTTTCGCACAGGCCATTCGCCTGCGGATGATACGCGGTGTTACGGTGCAGCTTGGTACCCAGGCCTTGTGCCACTGTGTTCCACAGCTCTGAGGTGAATTGCGGACCACGGTCCGAGGAGATGTCCGATGGCACCCCGAAACGAGCTACCCACGACGAAAGAAATGCCCTGGCTACGTCTGCTGCGGTGGTGGCAGCCAATGGAATCGCCTCTGGCCACCTGGTGGTCCGGTCTACGACTGTCAGGAGGTGTGTGAATCCACGTGACCCGGGAAGGGGGCCTACTAAATCCACGTGAACATGGTTGAAACGGCGCTCAGGCACCGGGAAGTTTGCCAGCGGGGCCTTGACGTGACGGTGAACTTTGGACTTTTGGCAATCGACGCAATTGTTTGTCCAGTCCCGGACGTCCAGATGCATGCCTTTCCAAACGAATTTGCGGGACATTAGCCGTTGAGAAGCCCGCATTCCTGGGTGAGATAACCCGTGGATTGCCTGGAATACCTTCTTGCACCATTCGACCGGCACGATGGGCCGGGGCACTCCCATGGATGTGTCGCACAGGAGTGTGGTTCCTGCCTCTTGAAACGGCACGTCTGCAACCTGCCAACTGGAAGGCGTGGTCCTAAACGCTTGTACTTCTGGGTCTGCCAGTTGATCCCCTGCCAGTCCGACGAAATCGATGCCCAGGTGGACTGCCTGGACTGGGACCCGGGAAAGGCAATCCGCCACGAGATTATCCTTGCCCGACACGTGCCGCAAATCCGTCGTGAATTCGGATATAAACGTGAGGTGGCGCTGCTGCCGAGCTGACCAAGGCTCCGCCGCTTTGGCCATAGCGAAGGTGAGCGGCTTGTGGTCCACGAAGGCAGTGAACAGGCGGCCTTCTAGGAGAAATCGGAAATGCCTGATGGCCAAAAACAGGGCTAGCAGCTCTCTGTCAAAAGTGCTATACTTTTGCTCGTTCTTGCGCAGTTGGCGGCTGAAAAAGGCTAACGGCTGCCAACCCCCGTCGACCCATTGCTCTTGAACTGCTCCGATGGCGTAGTCGGAGGTATCCGTAGTGAGGGCCACAGTCGCGCCCGGACGTGGGTGTGCCAGCATAGTTGCGTCTGCCAACACTGCCTTGGTATCGCGGAACGCCTGGTCCATTTGCAGTGTCCAAGTGAGAACACCCTTGCCCGACTTTCCCTTTAGTGCTTCGTACAGCGGTTGCATCAACCGGGCCGCTTTGGGGACGAAACAATGATAAAAATTTATCATCCCCAAGAACTCTTGCAGGGATTTGACCGTGCGAGGCTGCGGGAGTGCGGTAACTGCCTCTACCTTGGTGGCTAGTGGAACGGCGCCTTCTGGGGTAATCCTGTGTCCCAGGAAATCAATGCAGGATACTCCGAACGTGCATTTGGCTGGATTGACAATAAGGCCGTGTTGGCTGAGTCGGGCGAAAAGTGTACGTAAGTTGGCCATGTGAGCTGTCGAATCCTTACTGGCTATGAGGATGTCGTCCAAATAGACAAAAATGAAGGGTAGGTCCCGTAATACAGAGTCCATCAAACGCTGGAATGCTTGAGCTGCATTTTTCAGACCGAATGGCATGCGGAGGAACTCAAAAAGGCCGAACGGAGTGATGACTGCCGTTTTGGGGACGTCTGGAGGGTGCACCGGAACTTGGTGATATCCACGAACGAGATCCACTTTAGGAAATATAGCGTTTCCAGCCAGATGAGCCGAAAAATCTTGGGTGTGGGGAATCGGGTATCTGTCCGGTGTCGTGGCATCGTTTAAGCGTCTGTAATCCCCGCAAGGTCGCCATCTGCCGCCTGGTTTGGGGGCTATGTGCAGTGGGGAAGACCAAGGGCTGTCCGAACGCCGGATGATCCCGAGGCGCTCCATGGTCTGGAACTCAGCCTTTGCGGCTGCCAGCTTGCCGGCTTCTAACCGCCGCACCCGAGCGTAAACTGGTGCTCCGGTCATGGAGATATGCTGCTCCACCCCGTGCCGTGTGCTTGAAGCCGAAAAAGTGGGCCTGGTGAGCTCCGGGAATTCGCCGAGCAGGCGCGTAAAGCCGTCTTGCGACGGAACCGTGCAGGCCACCGACCAGGACACGGCGGTGCTGCGGTGGCAGGGCACTGCGTGGAATGTGGACGCATTAATGAGCCGGCAGCGTTGGACGTCGACCAGCAGACCGTTGGCGCAGAAAAAATTGGCCCCCAGGATGGCCTGTGAGACCTTGGCTGTAATAAAGTCGCAGACAAAACGTTGACCGGCGAAGGTTAAGTTTACCGTCCGTTTCCCGAACGTACGCATGGCCGCGCCATTTACTGCCACGAGGGAAGGCCCTTGGCTGCTGGATAGTAGGTCCAGCTTTGAAGCTGGGAGGATGCTGCACTGTGATCCAGTGTCGCACAGGAACAGGCGGCCCGTAACGGAATCCGTAACATAAATGAGTTTGCCCGCTGAGCCCGCCGCCATGGCTAACTTGCTGTGCTTTTTAGACCTTGTCATCCGTCCGGGAGGACGCAGGCTTGTTGGAGTTTTTTTTTTTGTTTGTTTTCTTGAGGGAAACTGCAAGGAGGCCGGCAGCATCGAGCTTTGGTGTCAAAATGGGCGTGGTACGCGCACCATCCTGCTGGGGGCGGGCTGGCTTACTCTCGCGTGGGAGGAAAGCGCCTCGCGGCTGCACAACATTGCTGAGTAACAGTAAATATCTTGTCTGCCTCTGCAGCGAGTTCAGCACCGTCTGTGATGGCTGTGTTGGCCAATGCCGCCTGAACCGGTTCGGGTAGCTGGCAGAGGAAAAGCTCACGGAATAAAAAGCATTGGGGTTCCGCACCCAACAGCGTGAGCATTTGACTCATCAGCTCTGACGGTTTTGAGTCCCCGAGGCCGAGCATGGAAATAAGCTTGCGAGCCCGCTCCGACTTATTAAGATCAAATACCTGTAGCAAACGGGCTTTAACCGCTTCGTACTTGCCCTCCTCCGGTGGGCTTCCAAGGATGCTGATGACCCGCGAGGCCGTGGCACTGTCGAGAGCGGCAACCACGTAATAATAACGGGTCGCATCCGTTGTGACCTCCCGGAGAGCGAACTGTGCTTCTGCCTGGAAAAACCATGCTGCTGGCTGCTGTTCCCAGAACTGCGGCAGTTTAAGGGAGACGGCGTTCGTGTTCATCCTCGACGAAAGTTGTCCGACGAGATCGGGGTCACCAATGTAGGAACGGAGGTTCCTAGCTGAATAAAGTATTCGACTTGATGAATCAAATCAACAGGTTTTAATGAACAACGAAGTTAGCAGGGAAACTACAGGAGAAACGGTATACAGGTCTATACAGCTTGCTGGGCACTCGACGACTACTGAAAGATTCTGGAAGCTGACGTCATGACGTCATCACGTTCTTCGCGCCACTGGTGGTCACGTGAGCAGCATCATGACGTCATCACGTGGAGTGCAGGAAAACACCATACATTACAGTTAACAGGCAGTTTAAAGGTGCAGTCCGCGGTTGCACTATACTGTAGTTAAAGGGATTATTAATAATTGTTCTGAGACCCTTGGTGGCTCTGCCACACTATCCTGTATACCTGTTGAGATGATGATGATCATTAGCTATGCCACTTCACAGGCATAAGGGGGACAAAAAGCCAAGTTTGTCCAGCTTTCCCTCACAACTCAGTCCTCTGTCATCTGCGTCACCTCCAGGGCTTCAATGTTTCCCTTGGTGACCAGTACTGGACCGAGCAATTGCGATGTGATCTGATCAGAGTAGTGTACAGTTTTAACCAATGCTTCTCTAACTTGTTTTCATTATATGGTTCGTCATTCTATTTGCTTGTATAACTGGTTTGAGTTTTGTCTGAGACGGGAATCAGTTTCCTAATTTAAGAGGACTGTGGATAGGTAAATGTAAACAAATGCGTAACTATTAAAAGTATAAAAGGAGCAGTCTTGTATCTGCCAGCACTCAGCTCGTTGGCTTTGATAACTGATGGCCTGGGGCTCAGCTCTGATTAAATAATAACACCTTTGCTAGCACATCTGTCAGTATATCTTAAGCACATATATATGTGGTGATATGCCTCCAACAATGCGTGTACAGCTCGTACCAGTGTGCCTGCAGCTGGTAACACTGCACATGTGGCTGTATATCTGTAGCTGCTGTGCTGGCATTTACTTTAAGGGAGTTCTGATGACACTATTTGCACTGAAATGTGCCAGGATCTGAATCCCATCACATTCACTGGTGCTGTACCTGTTCAAATTAAATACACAACAAGCATTTACCGTTGATCTCACCCCATTTCCAAATTCACACGTCAATCAGTCAACTAAATAAATCTTTTCTTTACCAGAGCAGGTTAAAAATTCTGTCTGCATATTCTATACATCTCTAGTCTCGTTTTGGACATTATTATTGGGAGGTAATTGAGAACTTCCTGCGTGTCAGGCAATGACTAAAGACAGCCAAATAATTGTCACAGATCACAAACCTGACGAGCACTCCGCAGCATTTTAGATGTTCAATCATTCAGACACAGAAAGTGCACTGCTAGTTACTTCTTCACACCTATACCTGGACCCATGGCTCCAAATGAAAACTGTCAGATAAACAGATAGCAGGCAGACAGCTGCTGACAGAGGACACTGGTGTACAGTAAAAAGCAATGCTCCTCTGATGTAATGCTTCCAGCAGCAGCAGAGGAGGTAGACAGCTTGCAAACAATTACCTATTTCGCACTGAAGTATGCGAGGAACTGAATCCCTCGCACAGAAAAACCTCATTAGTGCAGTTCCTTACCATTCAAATGAATTACTACAAAGGCCGCTTGACTGGGATCGTACAAAAGCTCTGAATGTTAGCCTCAGTTACTTCAGCTAAATAAACCCTCTTTATAAGACCAACTAAAAAGCCTAACTGCAAACTGGAGATACCATTCCCATCACAATTTATTACACATTGTTGTAAATTTAAAAAGAGAAAGGCTACATGTTCTTAAAGCGTGACTCTGAAGCACGTTTGAGACTCAGAGAAAATTGGAACTTCAAGCAATAACCTAAATCATCAATAATACAAAAGCAAAATACTGCAGATGCTGGAAATCTGAAATAAAAAGAGAAAATGCTGGAAATGCTCAGCAGGTCAGGCAGCATCGGTGGAGAGAGAAACAGAGCTAACATTTCAGGTCGATGACCCTTCGTCAGAACTGGAAAATGTTGGAGATGTAACAGGTTTTTAAGCAAGTGTAGGGGCAGGGAGAGGGGGGAGGGGAGGAAAGAACAAAAGGGAAGGTCTGTGATAGGGTGGAAGGCAGGAGAGATTAAGAGACAAAAGGGATGATGGTGCAAGGCAAAAGGAGATGGTAATGGGACAAGTTAAGAAACAAAAGATGACTCTAGATGAAGTGTAAATGGCACTGGCAGAATGATCGACAGCTGCCATGTGAGAGAGAAAAAAAATGAAAAAAAGATAGGGGCAGAGCTTATGGTCTGTAATTATTGAACTCGATGTTGAGTCCGGCAGGCTGTAAAATGCCTAATCGAAAGATGAGGTGCTGTTCCTCGAGCTTACGTTAAGCTTCATTGGAACATTGTAAGAGGCCGAGGATGGAGAGGTCAGAGTGGGAGTGGAGCGGAGAATTAAAGTGACAGGCGACTGGAAGCTCGGGGTCACCCTTACAGACTGAACGGAGGTGTTCCGCAAAGAGGTCACCCAATCTGCGTTTGGTCTCCCCAATGTTGAGGAGACCACATCATGAGCAGTGAATACAGTATACTAAATTGCAAGAAGTACAAGTAAATCGCTGTTTCACCTGGAAGGAGTGTTTGGGGCCCTGGACAGTGGGAAGGGAGGAGGTAAAAGGGCAGGTGTTGCATCTCTTGCTCTTGCACGGGAAGGTGCCGGGCGAAGGGAAAGGGATGTTGGGGGTGATAGAGGAGTGGACCAGGGTGTCGGCGGAGGGAGCAGTCCCTTCAGAATGCTGAAAGGGGAGGTGAGGGAAAGATGTGTTTGGTGGTGGGATCACGCTGAAGGTGGTGGAAATGGCGGAGGAGGATCCTTTGAATGTGGAGGCTGGTGGGGTGAAAGGTGAGGACAAGGGGAACCCTATCGTGGTTCTGGGAGGGAAGGGACAGGGTGAGAGCAGAAATGCGGGAAATAGAATGGGCACGGTCAAGGGCCGTGTCAACCACAGTAGAGGGGAATCCTCGGTTGAGGAAAGAGGTAGACATGTTGGAAGCACTGGTATAGAAGGCGGCATCTTCAGAGCAGATGCGGCGGAGACAGAGAAACTGGGAGAATGGAATAGAGTCCTTACAGGAAGCGAGGTGGGAGGAAGTGTAGTCCAGGTAGCTGTGGGGGTTAGTGGACTTATAGTGAATGTTTGTCAATAGCCTGTCCCCAGAGATGGAGACAGAGATGTCAAAGAAGGGAAGGGAAGAGTTGAAGATGGACCATGTGAAGGTGAGGGAAGGGTGGAAATTGGAAGCAAAGTGAATGAAATTCACCTAAATCATCAATCGCAAGGAAAGATTTTGAAGTGATTTTAAGGAAACTAGCAGGTATACACTTGGAAAAGCATCGTTTGTTTAATGGCAGTCAGCACGGATCAATGAAGGAGAGTACACACCTCACTAACCTAAAATAAGCAATGTAGCCTGTTATATAAGAAACAGTAAATATTTGGGTTGTGTCCAATATTTTTTCTTCAGCTCTCTTCAGACCATGTGTGTGTGTGTGTGTGTGTGTGTGCGACTTGCTGTTTGTTTTCAACTGTTTTTATCTTGCTTTTAATCTCTGGTGATCTGAAGTATCAAAATATGTTTTAGAGCTGCAGTATCACTACTGAATCAGCTGAGGGCGCTCCAGTATTATACTTACACTGTTCCAATGAAGCTCAACATAAGCTCGAGGAACAGCACCTCATCTTTCGATTAGGCACTCTACAGCCTTCCAGACTCGACATTGAATTCAACAATTTCAGACTATAACCTCGGCCCCTAACTTTTTTTTTCTCATATGGTAGCTGTTGACGATTTTGCCATTGCCATTTACACCTCACCTGGAGTCATCTTTTGTTTCTTAACTTGTCCCATTACCTTCTCTTTTTGCCTTGCACCATCATCCCTTTTGTCAGTCAATTTCCCCTGCCTTCCAGCCTACCACAGACCCTCCCTTTGTTCTTTCCTCCCCTCCTCCCTGTCCCTGCACTTGCTTAAAAATCCCTCTTCTCTAACCTTTTCGTTCTGACAAAGGGTCCTCGACCCGAAACGTTGACTCTGTTTCTCTCTCCTCAATGCGGCCTCACCTGCTGAGTGTTTCCAGCACTTTCTGTTGTTATTTCAGATTTCCAGCATCTGCAGTATTTTGCTATTGTCTTAGTGTTTGGTTCACTGCCACCTCTCTTCTAGGAATGCCCGCCTTGAAGAAGTTCTGCTCTTCTCTCCGACGGGAGTTCCGTTCGTCTCTTCAACCTTGTTCATCTTCATTGCTTTCTGTTTCCCTTCTCGTGTTTGATCAGTTATCTGCTAGGACTCGTTTTTACAGCCACACCTCTTTCCTCAGCAACTGTCTCTGGTTCCGACTTATTCCACGTGGATTCCAACTGAAATTCCACCCTTCGTGTTTCGGATCCACCCAGGATTACAGATATCTCCAAGATAATCATCGGTCCTCGAACTACTGCTCTTGCCTCATCCTGAGATCCACGCTCAACGCCATGCGGCGCCACATGAACACACTTGACCTCTCTCTTCAGCAGCACCGACGCACTCTATCTCAAAGCTGTCCTGGGCCATTTCATTTCATCCTTTGACTCATCCGACGCTTCAACAAAAAACTTTTTTTCTTTCTTTCAGTTGTCAAGGATCGCAAGCTTCAACAACTCTTGGACACCAACGCCCCTCCGGAACTTTCTTCCCCTTCACTTTCTGCTGACCCCATCCCTTCTTCCAATCTCACCCCCTGCCATGTTTTCACTATCCCCTCTGACCTACCTCTCTCTGACCCCGAACGATCACTCCTTAGCAAAGGCCTGAGCTTCATCCCCTTACGCCCCCATCTCACTGAATTTCGAGCTCGGCACGATGCTGAGCTCTTTTTCCATCGCCTTCGTCTCCATGCCCACTTCTTTGACCAGGAGCCTTTCCCCCGCACAGAATTCTTTCTCCTGCTTTCAGAATTCTCGGTCTACCTGGACCCCTCCCTCTGGCCTTTTACCCTCTCTAGATCTTTTCATTGTTAACTGCCAGTGTGACATCGGCCATCTCAATTTCTCTGCTCCCCTCACTCACTCCAACCTACCTCCCTCTGAACTTGCAGCACTCCATTCTCTCCGATCCAACCCTAACATTGTCATTAAACCTTCTGACAAGGGTGGTGCTGTTGTTGTTTGGCGAACCGACCTCTACCATGCGGAGGCTGAATGCTAACTCTCTGACACCTCCTCCTACCTCCGCCTGGACCATGACCCCACTACCAAACATCAAGCAATCGTTTCCAAGACTGTCATTGACCTCATCTCCTCTGGAGATCTTCCCGATCTTCCCTCCATGGCCGCCAACCTCATAGTCCCCCAACCCCGCGCAGCCCGCTTCTACCTCCTTCCCAATATCCACAAACAGGACTGCTCTGCCATCGTTTCAGCCTGTTCTTGCCCCATCGAACTGATTTCTTCCTATCTTGACTCTATTTTTTCTCCCCTTGTTCAGTCTCTTCCCACCTACATTTGCGACTCTTCCGACGCCCTCCGCCACTTAAACAGTTTCCAGTTTCCTGGCTCCAACCGTCTCCTTTTCACCATGGACGTACAATCCCTCTACACCTCCACCCCCCACCAGGATGGCCTGAGGGCGCTCCGCTTCTTCCTTGAACAGAGGCCCAACCAGTCCACATCCACCACCACCCTCCTCCGCCTGGCTGAACTTGTTCTCACATTGAACAACTCCTTTGACTCCACTCACTTCCTCCAAACTAAAGGTGTTGCTATAGAAACCCACATGGGCCCTAGCTATGCCTGCCTTTTAATGGGATATGTGGAACATTCTTTGTTCCAGTCCTACTCAGGTCCCCTCCCTCACCTCTTTTTCCGATACATTGATGACTGTATTGGTCTCATTTCTTGCTCTCGCCCTGAACTAGAAAGTTTCATTCACTTTGCTTCCAATTTACACCCTTCCCTCACCTTCACATGGTCCATCTCCGACTGTTCCCTTCCCTTCCTCGATTTCTCTGTCTCTATTTCTGGGGATACGCTATCGACCAACATCCACTATAATCCCACTGACTCCCACATCTACCTGGACTAAACTTCCTCCCACCCTGCTTCCTGTAAGGACTCTATTCCATTCTCCCAGTTTCTCCGTCTCCGCCGCATCTGATCTGACGATGCCACCTTCCATACTAGTGCTTCCAATATGTTTTCCTTTTTCCTCAACCGAGGATTCCCCTCTACCATGGTTAACATGGCCGTCGACCGTGTCTGTTCCATTTCCCGCACTTCTGCTCTCACCTCTTCCCCTCCCTTCCAGAACCACGATAGGGTTCCCCTTGCCTTCACCTTTCACCCCACCAGCCTTCACATTCAACAGGTCATCCTGCGCCATTTCTGCCACCTCCAGCGTGATCCCACCACCAAACACATCTTCCCCTCCCCCCCTTTAATTATTTTGAAGGGACCGCTCCCTCCGCGACACCCTGGTCCACTCCTCTATCACCCCCAACACCCCTTCCCCTTCGCCCAGCACCTTCCCGTGCAAGAGCAAGAGATGAACACCTGCCCTTTTACCTCCTCCCTTCCCACTGTCCAGGACCCCAAACACCCCTTCCAGGTGAAACAGCGATTTACTTGTACTTCTTGCAATTTAATATACTGTATTCGCTGCCCACGATGCGGTCTCCTCTACATTGGGGAGACCAAACGCAGATTGAGTGACCGCTTTGCAGAACACCTCTATTCAGTCCGTAAGCGTGACCCTGAACTTCCGGTCACCTGTCATTTTAATTCTCCGCTCCACTCCCACTCTGATTCCCTCTGACCTCGGTCTCTTACTGTTCCAACGGAGCTCAACGTAAGCTCGAGGAGCAGCACCTCATCTTTCGATTAGACACTTTACAGCCATCTGGACTTAACATCGAGTTCAACAATTTCAGACTATAACCTCGGCCCCTAAATTTTTTTCCCATTTTTTCTCACATGGTAGCTGTTGATGATTCTGCCATCGCCATTTACACCTCATCTGGAGTCATCTTTTGTTTCTTAACTTGTCCCATTACCTTCACTTTTTGCCTTGCACCATCATCCCTTTTGTCTTTTATTCTCTCCTGCCTTCCAGCCTATCACAGACCTTTCCTTTGTTCTTTCCTCCCCTCCTCCCTGTCCCTGCCCCACACTTGCTTAAAAATCTGTTACTTCTCTAACCTTTTCCAGTTCTGACGAAGGGTCCTCGACCCGAAACATTGACTCTGTTTCTCTCTCCTCAATGCTGCCTGACCTGCTGAGTGCTTCCAGCACTTTCTGTTGTTATTCCAGTATTATATTTACTTAGTTACAATTGTCCTTTGCTTAGGAATCTAGGATCTACTTCAACACTTCAGCTCTTCCTTGTCCTGAAATTAGTCCCAAATGTCTGAAAACAAATGTTTTTAACAAGATTTGAAACAACACTTTTCTACAAGGGCACAGATTTTCCTGTAAAACACAGATTTTCCATGACGAAGGGTCAAATACCTGAAATGTTAACGTTTTTCCTTTTTTGACGGATTTTGCCTGTTGTTTCCAGTATTTTTCTGGTTTTGTTTCAAACCTACTACATATATGATTATTATTATTAAGCTAGAATGAGGTGGGAGATACTTTATATACAGAGAGCAGTTAAGACATGAATGCCCTACCAGAAATGGTGGTGGAAATAAGACAAGAAAGAACTATCATTTATATAGCACCTTTCATGACTTCAGGACATCCCGTGCACTTCACAGCCAATAAAACACTTTTGAAGCCTAGTCACTATAATATAATATAACAGTAATATAAGGAAACCCAGTCGCCGCTTGGGCAGTGCAAGGTCCTATAAACAGCAATGAGATAAATGACCAGGTAATCTGTTTTTGATGGTGTTGTTTGAGGAATAAATATTGGCCAGGACACCAGGAAACATTGCTTAATCTTCTTTGTAAAGTGTCACGGCTTTAATTCAATATTTCGTCCCAAAGACGGCATCCACCGACAGCGCAGCACTCCCTCAGCACTGCACTGGAGTGTCAGCCTAGATTATGAGCTCAAGTCTCTGGAGTGGGGCTTGAACCCACAACCTTCTGAGTCAGAGGCGAGAGCAACAGAGCAAGTCTGACAGTAGATCCATGATAGCTTTTACAACGGAAGTGGATAAATATTTGAAAAAGAGAAATGTAAATAGTATAGGGAAAGGACAGTAGAATGGGACTGAGTCGACAAGTGTGATGGGCTGAATGGTTTCCTTCTGTCCTGTAAAATTCAGGTATAATTTTAACCTATCACACCGGGCGAGGAACTCCCGGGATCAGGTGGAACGCCGGTTTTACACTCTGCCCAGTATTACCCCCACTGATTCCAATGGAGAGTAAAATCAGGCGGGGTATAAAACCAGCGTTGAACCCGATCCCACCCATTTCCCAACGGGCGGGTTATGTTAAAATTGCCCTCTATGATTCTATGAAATTACTGTTTCCAATATTAGCAAATCAATGTTTAACACGTTTGTACAATGTTCTTCAGTCAAGTTTTTTTAATGCAGCCATTGGTCCATTTATTTTAAAGCAACGGACAAAGGACTATTGTACCGATGTGTTAAACATCCTTCTGCTAATATTGGCAGCAGTCATTTCTAGCCTGTTATCCCAAATTCTGAACTGTGCATTCATCCAGTCTCTAGAGGTTCACAGCGTTACTTGAGTGGCACGACCGTAAGGGGCCTTTCAGTGAATCTTTTTATGATTAATGATTCAATTTCTGAACTTGTCACCGCGAGTACTCCACCAACAAATTCAGCAAACCCTATGCACAGGCAAAAAAGAATTTTGGATGGGGAAGTGATTGTGAATTGCTATGAGGTGGTCATTTTGGGTATGATAATTAATCCAATGATGATGAACACTATAAAATGGCATATACAGTAATCCCTCCCCAACCACGGGGGAAAGGTCCCTGAAAACTCCCGTGGTTAGTAAAACCGCGTTTGGCAAATACAGTGTGTGTATAAACACAATAAAAAAGAATATAAAAAGCATAAAAATCATGTTATTTACCTTATTCCTAAATTAAAAACTGCGGATACGTGAAATTCACTGCCGCGGTTGGCAAAAATTGTCACAGAAAGGAAACCGTGTATATGTGAAATCCGCATATGGCAAAACCTCGGTTGGGGCGGGATTCCTGTACTTGGTGGGCATGTTTCTTAATGATAATGGAAAACTATTTGGTGAAGTTGGTTACCCTTTTCTTTTCAGTAACAGTAAGTCTTTTTCCAGAGGTTTTTCCCCACACATTTGCTTGAGGCCACAATCTATTTTTTCGTCCATTTCTCGGAATTGCTATTAACATTGGTGATTCTTTCCCGTGATCTATGACCTAAACATATGGGGGTAGAGTTTACGCTTTGGGTGCAAGCGACAATCTGGGCGCAAATTGCGCTGAAAATCGCGCTAGTTTTCCAAAGTGAAGTTATGGCTCAAGTTTCCACTGAAACTCATTTGCAGAATTACAAAACGTAAAATCTTCCATGAACCAGCGCAATCGGGCAGCAGTTTAGAATGTAATTGTTTATTTTTCTTCCCTTGCATTACAAAATATTCCGTGCCATATTGATAGTGGTAATCTGGAGTAGTTTTATTAATAGAGCCGAAAATTGGGTTTATCACAAAAAATAAGCATTTTTAATAAGAGTGTCAATCCACCACCTGTGAGTAACTTGATTTTAAATCACTGAAAATGATTTTTAAAAAACACACAGAACCATTTACTAGTTTCACTGTACACTAGTCAATTTCTTAGTAAATTAAATATTTTTTAATATTTAAAATCTTTTAAAAGGTGCCCTTGCGCCTAAAAAAAAAGCTTAATTTTAAGAGCCTCCTCGAAGGGCTGCAAACAGGCACAATTATTGGAAAGTCGCCATGCTGATGAATTCGATCTGGGGGCGTGGCCAGTTTTGTGGGCGGGGCCGGCTTCCAGCACCATGATTTTTAAACCAGCGCAAAAGATCGTGGAAACTCGATTTGAGCTGGGCGTAACTTGCACTTGAAATTTCTCCCTCATTTACGGCGGTTTGACCGATTTTGAGCGGGTTGCACAGCCTAGCAGAATCTCTACCCCATGATGCCTACTTGACATCACGACTTGTTGAGAGTTCTTACGACATCACTATGATGTTAAATGTATAGACGCTCTAAGATTTTAATACACTTTTAATGCACTTGCGATGAAGTGTGGTATTCAGGTTATCTTTCTTACACAGAGGTAACTTTCCAACATTGCGCCGCTAGTGAGGAGCCTTGCTCGTTGGCAGGGGATATCAGAAATTCACGTGCACATTTGTCCCATTATTTTGAATTGAAATCACATGCAGGATGCATGTAAATTTCCAAGATGCTCTGCCAGCAGGTGAGACGCCCCACCGACACCAGGAAGTCAGAGACTTACCCCTTAAATGACATCTTCTCATCGTTCCAACCAGGCCGAATTAAGGCAGACTTTTTAACAGGGTAGATTTCCGTCTGGGACTGAACCAAGAGGCCCAAGGATCGCCGGGAATTTACATACCCAAAAATACAAATTGCATCCCTTGAGGCCTCAGCTCGCTACAGTTCACATGTTGGTACATGCCACTTTAGCAAAGAATGTGTGAATATTCAAGTCTGGTGAGGCGGCCAGACATTGAGGTCTGTTTAAAAGTTACAAAGCTGTTGGTGTTGCCGAGATTAGTAATTTAGGCAGATTTTGGTTAGATAAGAGTTTCAAGGGATATGGAACAAAGGGGGGCACGGTGGCATAGTGGTTAGCACTGTTACCTCACAGCGCCAGGGACCCGGGTTCAAATCTGGCCTCGGGCGACTGTCTGTGTGGAGTTTGCACATTCTCCCTGTGTCTGCGTGGGTTTCCTCCGGGTGCTCCAGTTTCCTCCCACAGTCCAAAGATGTGCAGGTTAGGTTGATTTGGCTATGATAAATTGACCCTTAGTGTTAGGGGATTAAATACATGGGGTTACAGGGATAGGGTGGGATATGTGTCGGTGCAGGCTCAATGGGCTGAAATGGCCTCTATCTGCACTGTAGATTCTGTGATTCTGTGAAAGTAAATAGAGTTGAGGTACAGTACAGATCAGCTATGATCTAATTGAATTGCAGAACAGGCTTGAGGGTCCAAATGGCTTAGTCCTGTTCCCATGTCACTAACTATTAGTTTACCAAATCTGATCAATAAATAACAGCTGTGAGTGGGGTCTATGCCAATGCCAACATGCAGTCAGGTAGGCACACAGCTTTTGCTATTCTCCTTGAAATGTTACAGGAACAAATATGTTTCTTCTGCACTAGCTCGCAATATAAAATGGATCCGTGAAACCCATTAGCTTGCTTCTTAGCTGGTGAACAGAACTATGGAGCCACTGATTTAGTCCAAACTTTCTGCTGGCTTCAGATTTAATGCTATAAAATCATTTTTGTCACAAGGCGCAGTCCTCTTACTGCATGGGGTTGTTGTACCAGCATTCTTGCATGAATCCTCCTCCTCTTCTTCCTCTAAGTAATCCAAGTAAAGAAGGATTCTCATCGGGATACCCATAGTCCAAAGTGCTAGGGAGTTTGCAAAATTGGGGCCACCTCATATAAATCTCATTCACACACAGAAATGGAATACAGTACCAAAAGTATATTCAGAAGAAGAAAACAAATGTTACAAACACATCTGATAATAGCAGCTGGTCCCTTGAAATGCTTTGGCATTCAATCGGTAATCCTTGTATCTATGGATTCCCAGATTATATGAGTACGATGAGGAACAAGTATAATCACATTGCAAACTGTGCAAAATTACATTGGCATCTAGATGATATAACTTTCTCCTCATTTTTATATTCTTATGAAGTTTCCTCCTATTTTGGATGGGAGATTCTGCCACCTATCCTAATCCCCACTGGCTCGGGAAGTAGGCAAAATGCGAGGTAAACTGTCGAGATTAATCTCAGCCCATCTTTACAATCTGTTACTTCTCATCTGTACCAATTTCTGTGGTATTGCAGGCACTAAAATTGGTGCGAGTGTCTCTGTGAACTGGGATAGGGAGTGGGAGTGGAAAACTTCTGTGAACGTGGAAGTTGGAGAGGGAGACTCCTTCTGTGAACTCACGAGTTGGAAGGGGAGAGTGTCTATGTGACCTGGAGAAAGACATAGAGAGTGTCTCTGTGATGGGAACGGCAGATTGTCTCTGTGAAGGAGAGAAGATGACCTGTGGTAACTCTTGGGCAAGTGGAATCTGGATAGACAAAAACAAAAGAAAAAACAAAACTTTTTTTTTAGATTAAAAATCTATCAATTCTGAAGTTAAAAAATGTTTAGAATTGACCATCAGTTAGTATGGGGGAGATGGGAGTGGGGGAGGAAACAGGCATTTAGAAGGTGTATATACAATTCTAAATCTACTGCCTGCTATATTGCCAGCTCCTTTTGAATGGATTGACAGTATATTTGCTCAACGAAGCCAGCTCCAGACTGGACTCCAGTCACAGCATTTTAAGATCCCTTCAAATCTATGAGTAAACTCCTAGGGGGGAAAATTCGGTATCGCCCCGTTTAGGGCGTCATTATCGGCCGTGCGCAAAGTTTAGCGCCTGGCGCTAATTATTGCCTTTGACTGCAAACTTGGCTTTTATCACCCCTGGAGGTGATTAGAGCGCTAAATCAGGTGCTTCACACCTGTCTTAAGGCGCAAAGGCCGAGCAGTGAGGCGCTACCTCAGCGCGCTGGCGAAGCAAGGAAGGGGAAATCAAAATGAACCTGCAAAGTGCTGCTCAGTACTCAAAACTACTTCACACAGCGTTGAATCTCTCCAGAAGTCTCTCTCTCTCTCTCTCTCAGAATGCGTGGTGCAAAAATGTCACCAACAAAAAAAGGCAGGAAGTGGTCGCTTTTAAATAGCGCTCCCCCAGTCCCTTTCTGACTGCAAAACGCTGCCCTCAACCTGTCGTTGCTAGCGGCAGGTGGTAAGGCAGGGGGCGCCACTCAATATCCAGTCCCGGGTGCTACCGTGGCGTTGTGCACTCGACTGGCATCACGATCTGCCGGCGCAGGAGATCGTGGCGGTAGTGTTTAGCGCCACCACAAAATGTCTAGTTAATTTCGCGAGCGGCGCAAATATCGCGGCGCCTGGACACTAGTTGCTTTGCGCCCCATTGACGCCCTCTTAAGGCGCTGCCGGGAGGCACAAACAACTGAATTTTTCCACCCTAGTCTTCAAACTCAAAGCTGTCAAACTTGAATGAGGAAAATTGTAATGTATATATCTTTAAGGGGGGAACTACTTTTTACAGCTCATGTATACTGCAGTACCGGCAGTAACCACACCTGTATATAGCACTGAGTAGTAATCTGTACAGTTCAGTTCCAGAGTGAGCCACGTTGAGTAAACACCTGTTGTACCGTTCCCCTGCATTCTGGTGTCTTATTACTTTCGGACACAACATTGGCGACGAGACAAATTCGATCCTACCTGCAACTCTGCATCACCTCCCAGGGATTCGTTCCTGGAGACCAATAGATTGGAAGTCAAGGCCAGAGACACGGGCGTCGACCACGGGCAACTGCCCAGTCATCCAGCAGAGACTCGAGAATTGCGGGGGAGGCTGTTGAGAGCCAGGCTTGGCTTTCCAGTCGCGGTGGTCCAGCGAAACGGGCTGGCAACAGGTAGTGCGCAGACCCTTCCCGGACAGCGGCGGGCTAGAGCCCAACCGAGCGGCACAGCAAAGGGCCGAACAGCGTCGACGGAGGAGAGAGAGAGAGGGCAGAGCACACAGGGTGCAGCCGGTGTTCAGGGGCCGAGCAGCGTCGAGGAGAGGGAGAGAGAGACGCGCAGAAACCCGCGAGGCGCCGCCATTGCCACGAGGACCGCCGAGAGTGGCGTTGGCAGCAGCGCAGGAGAAGTGCGCGAAACCTACAGGGCACCACCATTGCCACGAGGACCGCCGAGAGCGGCATTGGCAGCAACGCAGGAGAAGTGCGCGAAACCTACAGGGCACCGCCATTGCCACGAGGACCACAGAGAACGGCATTGGCAGCAACGCAGGAGAAGTGCGCGAAACCTACAGGGCACCGCCATTGCCACGAGGACCACAGAGAACGGCGTTGGCAGCAGCGGGGGAGGAAGGAAAGCGCGGGAGACGCCATTTTAAGCCATTTTAAACCACACCCAAAATGCCGAAGAGTGGCAGTATCACCGCATTTGACAATGAAGTCAAAGATTGGACTACATATGTCGAACGAATAGAGGTATACTGCAAGGCAAATGAGGTGTCAGATGACAAGAAAGCGCCGGTATTGTTAAATTTAATGGGTGCAAAGACGTATGGCTTATTATGAAATCTAGTAACCCCAGCGAAGCCAGTGGAAAAGAGTTTTGGAGACATAGTGACGATACTACAGGAACATTTAAACCCCACACCGCTGCTGATAGCAGAAAGATTCAAGTTTCACAAACGGAACCAGCATAAGGATGAAAGCAATGCTGAATATTTAACAGAACTGCGCAAACTATCGAAACACTGCCAGTTTGGAATGGGACTGGCAGATACCTTAAGGGACAAGTTTGTGTGTGGGCTTCAAAGTGAAGGAACCCAGAAACGGCTTTTATCTGAAAAGGACCTTACGCTGGACAAGGCTTTCAGCATTGCAGTATCATATGAAGCAGCAGCACGGGGCACTGCAGAGATACAACAGAGACCACAAGAATATGGCACAAACGAAATGTCATATAAAACAGAGAAGTGCTATCGCTGCGGCAGAACAACACACGACCACAATGATTGCTGGTTCAAAGACAAAGTGTGCAGACAGTGTGGAAAAGTACGACACATAGCATGAGTCTGCAGGTCGGGAAAGAAAACCAGCAATAAGAAATCTCCAAAAGAAAAGTACAAGAAGGTACATAAGGTGACGGAGAATAGTTCAGATGAACAAAAGAGTGATACCGACTCCGAAAACAGGGAGCTGAGTTGTCTGAAACTACATAATGTGATCAAAACGGAGGATCGCCGAACCATTTGGGTCACTCTCAAGATAGCAGGAGTCCAGGTAAAAATGGAATTGGACACAGGATCAGCCCTAACAGTCATAAACCGATGGGACTACGAGCGACTATTCTCACACATACCCTTGAGAGACACAAAAATTATTTTGAAGACGTACACGGGGCAAAAAGTCTAACCCAAAGGAAAAATAAGGGTGACCATTATATGTAACATAGAAACATAGAGATAGGAACAGGAGTAGGCCATTCGGCCCTTCGAGCCTGCTCCGCCATTCAATGAGATCATGGCTGATCTTCGTCTGAGATCATAGCTGATCTTACCAGTTCAGTACCCCGTCCCCGCCTTTTCTCCGTAACCCTTAATCCCCTTAGCCTTCAGAAATATATCCAATTCTCTCTTGAAAATATTTATTGAATTAGCCTTCACAGCCCTCTGTGGCAGGGAATTCCACAGGCTCACCACTCTTTGAGTGAAGAAATTCTTCCTCATCTCTGTTTTAAATGATTTGCCCGCTATTTTTAGACTGTGGCCCCTGGTTCTGTGCTCCCCTGCCATTGGAAACATTCTCTCTGAATTCAGCCTGTCCAGGCCTGCCATAATTTTATATGTTTCGATGAGATCCCCTCTCAATCTTCTAAACTCCAGTGAGTACAAGCCCAAACTATTCAATCTCTCCTCGTAGGTCATTCCCGCCATTCCAGGTATCAGCCTGGTGAATCGCCGCTGCACTCTTTCCATGGCAAGAACATCCTTCCGCAGATGGGGCGACCAAAACTGTACACAATACTCCAGATGCGGTCTCACCAGCACCTTGTACAGCTGTAGTAAGGTATCCCTATTCCTATACTCGAACCCCCTTGATATGAAGGCCAACATACCATTTGCCTTCTTAATCGCCTGTTGCACCTGCATGCTCTCCTTCAGTGACTGGTGCACAAGAACACCCAGGTCCCTCTGCACTTCCCCATCTCCCAATCTATTGCCATTTAGATAATAATCCACCCTCCTGTTTTTACCCCCAAAGTGGATAACCTCGCATTTATCCACATTATAGTGCATCTGCCACGTATCCGCCCATTCCCCCAACCTGTCCAAATCGCACTGTAGCCTCCTGACATCCTCATCAGAGCCCACCCCTCCTCCTAGTTTAGTGTCGTCAGTGAATTTGGAAATATTGCATCCAATTCCCTGATCCAGATCATTTATATATATTGTGAACAGCTGGGGTCCCAGGACAGATCCTTGCGGCACCCCGCTGGTCACTGCCTGCCACTCCGAAAACGAGCCGTTTATTCCAACTCTCTGTTTTCTATCCGCCAGCCAGTTCTCTATCCACGTTAATACTTTGCCCCCAATCCCATGAGCCTTAATTTTGCATGATAATCTTTTGTGTGGAACCTTATTGAAGGAAACACCAAAACTAGACCTGTATGTATTGCAAGATGGAGGACCACCATTACTGGGACGTGAATGGATCCAGAAAATACAGCTGGATTGGCATTCCATACAAGCACTGACTGTGGCTGCCAAAAAGGATGACGACGTCACACCTGGGCGACTGTCAAAGATCCTAACCGACGTGCAAGAAGTGTTCCAGCAAGGACTCGGAACACTAAAAGGCATGACAGTAACAATTAAAATCAAAGAAAACGAAAGCCCAAAATTTTTTAAGGCCAGACCGGTACCTTATGCGATCCGCCCAGCCGTCGAAGCAGAGCTGGAGAGTTTGGAACATTCAGGAGTACTGTCCAAGGTAGACTGGAGCGAGTGGGCTACACCCATCGTCCCTGTGATGAAAAAGTCATTGAGCAGCACGCCTGGGGAACCAAGGAAGGTTCGCATCTGTGGGGACTTTAAGGTAACAGTGAACCCAGTCCTTCACACCGTACAATATCCACTTCCGCGGATTGAAGATATTTTCGCCTCGCTATCTGGAGGGAAACGCTTCACTAAGATTGATCTGGCCCAGGCGTATCTGCAAATGGAGGTAGAAGAAGCATCAAAAAAATACCTCACAATCAACACCCATAAAGGTCTCTACCAATACAACCGGTTGGTATTCGGGGTAGCATCAGCTCTGGCTATTTGGCAAAGGGCAATGGAACAAGTCCTGCAAGGGATCCCAGGCACCCAGTGCTATTTGGACGACATCCTGGTCACGGGCGAAAATGACAGTGATCACCTCGCCAACCTGGAGCAGGTGCTCACTAGATTGAAGGAGTATGGGCTCCGAGCTAACCGCCCCAAATGCGAGTTTTAAAAAAAAAACAGATCTCGTATTGTGGCCACGTTATCGATAAAGAGGGGTTACATAAGTCCCCAGAAAAGATTGAGGCAGTAGTCAAGGCTCCAGCACCGGAAAACGTGTCACAACTGAGGTCGTTCCTCGGGCTGGTAAACTACTACCATAAGTTCTTGCCAAATTTGTCTACAATACTACGCCCACTGAACACCCTACTGCAAACTGGGGTGCCATGGAAGTGGAGTGACGAATGTAAATGAGCTTTCCAGAAGAGCAAAACACTAATCACATCGAAAGTGGTATTGGCCCATTTCAACCCAGCACTACCAATTCGTTTGGCGTGTGAGGCGTCACCCTACGGCATTGGAGCGGTGCTGTCGCACAAATTCTCGGACGGCTCAGAGAGGCCAATAGCCTTTGCGTCATGATCACTAACCTCAGCCGAGCATAACTACGCCCAGATTGACAGGGAGGCCCTCAGCTTAGTGTGGGGAGTGAAAAAGTTCAATCACTATCTCCACGGGCAGAAATTTACCTTGCTGACTGACCACCAGCCTCTTGTCTCCATTTTTAATCTGAAGAAGGGCGTTCCGGTGATGACTGCACAACGACTACAAAGATGGTCACTCTTTCTAGGGGCGCACCACTATGAGATTGAATATAAGGGCACGAAACAGCATGGAAATGCTGATGGGCTATCACGCCTGCCACTGCTTACTGCGGAGGAAGCACCAGCAGTGGATCCTGTCGAAATATTTCATTCGACTATAGTTGAATACCTACCGGTAACTAACGCTCGTATAGAACAGGAGACCCGAAATGACCCGACACTGTCTCGGGTATATGATATGACGGTGAAGGGGTGGCCAGCACATTGTGACTCACTGTTGCCAGCATTCTCAACAAGAAGAGAACAGCTGTCAATGTGCCGGGGGACCTTGATGTGTGGATCCTGAGTGGTAATTCCACCCAAGTTAAGGGATAGAGTGCTCAATGAGCTTCATGAGGGTCATCTGGGCGGGGTAAAAATGAAAAGCCTTGCCAGGGCTTATGTGTGGTGGCTGGGAATCGATAAACAAATTGAGGACCTGACCAAGAGCTGCTCAGGATGCCAGAAAGTCCAAAATGCACCACCACATGCCCCTCTACACCCATGGGAGTGGCCCTCATCTCCATGGCAACAGGTGCATATTGATTTTGCTGGTCCATTCGTGGACTCTATGTTTTTAATAGCCGTGGATGCACACTGGAAATGGCCTGAGGTCATCAAAATGCCCTCCACCACCACGGAGAAAACTATTGCAGTCCTACGGACCATTTTTGCCAGGAATGGCTTGCCAGAACAGATTTGCTCCGATAACAGACCACAGTTTGTGTCCGAAGAGTTCCGGAGGTTTATGAGGAAGAATGGGGTAAGGCATTACACATCCGCCCCGTATCATCCAGCCACAAATGGATTGGCTGAGAGGCTCGTACAAACCTTTAAGAAGGCAATAAAGGCTATGTACAATGACAACATTCCGCTGCAGCATAAGGTGGACAATTTCCTGTTCGCCTACCGGAATGTGACACATGCAGTCACCAACCAGGCCCCGGTGTTCTTTAACCGAAGGTTAAGTTCTCGCCTGGATTTGTTCAGACCAAACGTACGAAGAGATGTTGAGAGCAAGCAATTCCAGCATATCCATGAGAAGCCAACAAGGAGCTTCAATGTAGGGCAACCAGTCTTGGCCCGCGACTACCGAACAGAAAAATGGCAGCCAGGAATGATATGCACACGGCAGGGCCCACTAATGTACACAGTGGACGTTGGGGAGAGCATTGTGAGATGCCATGCTGACCAGATCCTAGAGTCACAGGAACAAGTCAACCCCATGCCTCGCTCATATATACCTGGTGAGGAACCCGATGTACAGGTCGCATCTACCCCAGAAACAGTAGCATCGGAAGCTGATGACCCAATCGACGACAGGGTGCCAGAATCGCCTCCGCACCAAGAGCGAGACACTCGGGAAAGGCGCTATCCAGAAAGGATCAGGAAGCCTCCCCAAAGACTGAATATATAAATGGACTATTTTCAGCTAATGTTGTATGTTAAAAGTGTTAATTGTTAAATGAGTGTTATAGTACTGTTAATCTAAAAGGGGAGGAATTGTAATGTATATACCTTTAAGGGGGGAACTACTTTTTACAGCTCATGTATACTGCAGTACCGGCAGTAACCACACCTGTATATAGCACTGAGTAGTAATCTGTACAGTTCAGTTCCAGAGTGAGCCACGTTGAGTAAATACCTGTTGTACCGTTCCCCTGCAGTCTGGTGTCTTATTACTTTCGGACACAACAAAAGTGATTTCATTTCACAACATGCAGCCACCTCGCAGCTTTGCTGCTGTTATTGTTGATGCAGTAGGTGCCAATAATAACTGGTATTTTCATCAATAATTACAAACCGGAGAACCCAATAGCAAGGAAATTCAACACAAGCTTTATTTTCATAGGGGGAAAAATTCAGTTGGTAGCGTCACCCATGAGCGCCTTAAGAGGGCGCTAAGTGGGGCGCAAACCAACTAGCGCCCGGGTGCGGCGATATCTGCGCCTCTCGCGAAATTGACCAGACATTTTGCGGCAGCGCTAAACACTACCGCCACGATCTCCTGCGCCAGCAGATCGTGACGTCAGTCGAGTGCACAACGCCCCGGTAGCACCCCGGACTGGAAATTGAGTGGCGCCCCCTGCCTTAACGCCTGCCGCTAGCAACAACAGGTTGAGGGGAGCATTTTGCAGCCGGGAAGGGACTGGGGGAGTGCTATTTAAAGGCGACCGCTTCCTGCCTTTTTTTGTTGGTGACATGTTTGCACCACGCATTCTAAGAGAGAGAGAGAGACTTCTGGAGAGATTCAACGCTGTGTGAAGGAGTTTGGGGTACTGAGCAGCACTTTGCAGGTTCATTTTGATTTTCCCTTCCTTGTATCTATTTAGAAGAGACTGTGGGGGCTGCACTCTCAGCTCTTTCCCTGGGTCTCTCCATTGTTCTTTCCAGCAGATTTGATGTTCAGGTCTCTCCAGGCCGAGACTCAAGGCTGCAATGAACAGGATGTAGATGGAGACCAAGATAAACCCTCCCCTTTAAGGTAAAAACAGAAAATGCTGGAGAAACTCAGCAGGTCAAGCAGCATCTGTGAAGAGAGAAACAGAGTTAACGTTTCAGGTCGATGACCATTCATCAGAACTCCCCTTTAAGAATTGGCCGGTGCCAGTGTGTCTGTGTTCCATTGCTGACTGACATCACATGAGCTTCGCCAGCGCTGTGAGTTAGCGCCTCGCTCCTTGGCCTTTGCGCCTTAAGACAGATGTGAAGCGCCTGATTTAGCGCTCCAATCACCTCCAGGGGCGATAAAAGCCAAGTTTGCAGTCGGAGGCGATAATTAGCGCCAGGCGCAAATCTTTGCGCCCGGCCGATAATTGCGCCCCAAATGGGGCGATACCGAATTTCTCCCCCATAGAATCTTACAGCACAGAAAGAGGCTATTCAACCCATTGCGCCTGCACTGGCTCTTTGAAAGAGCTCTCCAATTAGGCCAACACCCGGCTCCTTCTCCATAGCCCTGTATTTTGTTTTCCTTTTCAAATATATACCCAATTACCTTTTGAAAGTCACTATTGAATCTGCTTCCACCGCCCTTTCAGGCAGCGCATTCCAGATCATGACCCACTGTTCATCTTCTTTTGTGTAATAGAAAATCTCAATTTCATGTTGTAATGTTCATTGTAATGTTGCAATATATTAAAATATTAAACAGATAATGACTTAAAGAGATACCCAACAAATGGAGATATATACATCTAGGGGTATGTTAAATAATTTTGTGAACATTTTATTACAGTTCATAGGATTTAAAGGGGGAAAGGCTTGGAGCCAAAAATAGCATGCGGCTGGCCCTCTGGTACTTTCATGCCTCACTTTTGCATGTCCAAAAGGTGCAATAGTAACACCAATTTACAATTATATAGCACCTTTAAAGTTTTGGACTTCCAGCCCCAAGGTACTTCAGAGAGGGGTAGGTCAGACACTGAGTAGAAATTGGGAGTAGGTTGAGGAGTTGACCAAAGGAGCAGTCAAAGAGGCAGGTTTTGAAGAGGCTTTTAAAAGTTGGGCTGGACATAGCAAGGCAGGGGGCATTTGGATGGTGTCATAACGGCTGAAAAGTTTGCCACCAATGGTGAAGATTGGGAGGGGGGGTTGCACAGTAGTCGAGGCTCAGAATGACAGAGTGTGAGCTGGGGCCTAGGCCCAGAGGAGCTCGGAGAGTGAGGGTGGAGTGCAGCCATTGAGGGATTGTTAAATCAAGATGAGGGTTTTGAAATCAATGTGTTGCAGGATCAGTAACGATGAGGACTCAGATGATGGGTGAATGGGACTTAATATGGGATAGGACACTGGCAGCGGAATTCTAGATGAGATGGAGATCAGAAGGCCAGTCAGCAGGACACTGAAAACTGAGAGCCTGGAGGTGACAGAGAGGTGGATGAGGATCTTTACTGGTGCTGAAGTAGGGACAAAGGCGGCAATGTCTCCGAGTTGGATAAAGATCGCCTTGGTGATGCGGGATTTGAAACTTAGCTGAGGATTGAGTAGGCGACTCGAAGCTGCGCACTAGCAGCACAGACATCGGTCAGCTCCTCCTTCCACATGCTTTTTATGATGAGATTGTGAATAATAACATTGGGCCAGATTTTGCTCTAGCAGGGCATCTAACAGCATTTGACGTTAGTTAGACTTGCCCCTGCCCCCTACAGCTGAAAACATTTTTGCTCACTCAGTTGCTGAAAGTGAAAGCTGTTAACGATGCAACAGGGGAAACAGGGCATCTGGGACTTGAGTGAACAGGGCAAGCAACTGTGCATCTCCTGAAGCAATCAGATTGAAGGATTCTGAAATCAACAGCAGAAAGACTGAGGAGTGAGGGAATTCAATGTCAAATCTGGTACAGAAAGAGAAAAAAAGAGAGGAATAGATGGAGAAGGATGATGTAGGCATAGAAATCAGGCAGGGGGATTGTGATATACTTGAACAAATTAGTATTGAGAGGGAGGAGGTACTAGCGGTTTTAGCGGGCTTAAAAGTGGATAAATCCCCAGGCCCAGACAAGATGTATCCCAGGCTGCTGTGTGAGGCAAGGGAGGAGATTGCCGGGGCTCTGACACAAATTGTCAGAACCTCTCTGGCCACAGGGGAGGTGCCAGAGGACTGGAGGACAGCTAACGTTGTACCATTGTTCAAGAAGGGTAGTAGGGATAAACCAGGGAATTACAGGCCAGTGAGCCTAATATCAATGGTAGGGAAATTATTGGAAAAATTTCTGAGGGGCAGAATTAGTCTCCACTTGGAGAGGCAGGGATGAATCAAGGATAGTCAGCATGGCTTTGTCAGGGGGAGATCATGTCTGACCAATTTGATTGAATTTTTCGAGGGGATGACTAGGTGTGTGGATGAGGGTAGTGCAGTTGATGTAGTCTACATGGACTTCAGTAAGGCTTTTGAAAAAGTCCCACATGGGAGACTGGTCAAGAAGGTAAGAGCCCATGGGATCCAGGGCAATTTGGCACATTGGATCCAAAATTGGCTTAGTGGCAGGAGGCAGAGGGTGTTGGTCGAAGGTTGTTTTTGTGACTGAAAGCCTGTGTCCAGTGGTGTACCGCAGTGATCGGTGCTGGGTCCTTTGCTGTTTGTAGTGTACATTAATGATTTAGATATGAATGTGGGAGGTATGATCAGTAAGTTTGCAGATGACACGAAAATTGGTGGAGTGGTAAATAGTGAGGAGGGAAACCTCAGGCTACAGGACAATATAGACGGGATGGTTAGATGGGCAGGACAGTGGCAAATGGGATTTAACACTGAAAAGTGTGAGATGATGCATTTTGGGAGGACTAACAAGGCAAGGGAATACACAATGAATGGTAGGACCCTAGGAAGGGCAGAGGATCAGAGGGACCTTGGTGTGCATGTACATAGATCCCTGAAGGCAGTAGGATAGGTAGATAAGGTGGTTAAAAAGGCATATGGGATACTTGCCTTCATTAGCCAAGGCATAGAATATATGAGCAGGGAGGTTATGATGGAGCTGTACAAAATGCTAGTTAGGCCACAACTGGAATATTGTGTGCAGTTCTGGTCACCACACTATATGAGGGATGTAATTGCATTGGAGAGGGTGCAGAGGAGATTCACCAGGATGTTACCTGGGTTGGAGCACTTCAGCTATGAAGAGAGACTGGACAGGCTGGGGTTGGTTTCCTTAGAGCAGAGAAGGCTGAGGGGGGACCTGATTGAGGTGTACAAAATTATGAGGGGCATTGATAGGGTAGATAGAAAGGAACTTTCCCCCTTAGTAGAGGGGCCAATAACCAGGGGGCATAGTTTCAAGGTAAGGGGCAGGAGGTTTAGAGGGGATTTGAGGAAAAACTTTTTCACCCAGAGGGTGGTTGGAATCTGGAACTCACTGCCTGAAAGGGTGGTAGAGGCAGGAACCCTCACAACATTGAAGAAGCATTTAGATGAGCACTTGAAATGCCATAGCATACAAGGCTACGGACCAAGTGCTGGAAAATGTGATTAGAATAGACAGGGCTTGATGGCCGGCGAGGGCACAATGTGCCAAAGGGCCTCTTTCTGTGCTGTATAACTCCATGACTCTAAATATTGGATTAAGAGAGAAAGAGAAAAGAGACAGAAAGGAAAAGTTTAAAAAACATTATTTTAAATCTCCAATAACAATTAAAACCAGAAGGAATGAGACTCCACACTTGCAATAGTTCATTTTCAGTGCCAGAGAGGCTGATTGGCAGTAATTAGCAATTATCTCGTTGTTAAAAGGGTACTTACACTTGAAATGACAAGACTTAACTTTCTGTGGCGAGTTTAGTTCGTATCTACCGCGCAAATATCGCAACTTCACAACATTCAATGCATGTCAATGATGAAGCAGACAGAGAGATGCCGTTTCTGCGAAGCACAACTCGGACAGCAACTTTTGGGTATTGGCATTTAACCACTTCTGCCCCTTGCCTGAAGTTGCTGTACCATTTTCACATTGGTAACGGCTAGTGCATTAGCCTCACCGTTATTTCGACAGAAAAATCTGGCCCATTATCCACTTTTCATCTTATAGAGGACACTTATGTGAGCGACAATGCATGAAGGCGATACAAATAATAATTCCATAAGTGCATAACCTTTTTGAGTACAGTAGTAGACATTTAAGCAGTTCTGTGCCACTGAACAGGGGCCGCACTCAGGGATGAGGTGGTGTGCCAGGAACATAAAGGATTGGGCAGGACTGAATGGCTGAAAAACAGTCATGTCGGTGGATATAATTATTAAAATTAACATCTCTCTTACACTGCCACCGCGAATATAATGGAATGTCGATTGGATCCAATTTGCTTTCCAACCCTGCAGAATTAATGGTGGCGATCTGGAGTCGGGTCCTGATATAACAGAAGTGCAGCGACGTGAAACCCCCCTTCTCAGCTGCACACACTCTCTCTCTCTCTCTCGCTCGCATCCCTTTGACTTGACACTTCTATTAACTGCTCGGGGGATCTGTTCCAGCTGCTGGTCCCTTCATAAACTGAAGCAGATTTTTTTCCCCCAAAAAATATTTTGAGTCTAGACACATTGCTGTCGCGTTCTCTGAGCGTAGAGCGGCAGATGTGCGCAATTACAGATGTTGGTGGTGGGAGTGCGATACGATTCCACTTGACCAATTCTGCAGTAATACAGGCTCAGCCACGCGGGTCCTTATAGGGGAATTGATCTGATAATTGTTCCTCTGAGGCATGATTTTATTAGACATCTAGACTAATCGGGCACATCCCTGAGCAGAGATATGGTCAAATCAACGATTATAACCAGATATTTTTAGTTATAGCGAAGGAACATCCACTCCCTGGTGTAAAGGAACTTCGTACAGTTAGCAGTGACATCCGTACTATAAATTAGCCCCATTCTTTTCTCACACATGGGGCGGATATCAAAGACTGGATGCAAGGGATTTTCAGGACTTTAAGCAGGAATTATACGGTTTTAAAGTTATTTCAAATCACAGGAGAGATTATTAACCTGCCCAATAGTTTCTCAGCTACAGGTTTTGGACTTCCAGCCTCACCATTGCACCAGCGTTCATTACAATCCGGGTGCTAAAGTGAAACACACAGGACGCTGTGAAACTTCGAGTCAGGAGACCCCGTCCTGAAACTGCAACACTATTACCGATTAAATTTATATTAAACTCTGTGGTTCAAAGCGCCGCTATCTTTAGACACTTGCCATTCACACTTGAGTTTGAGAATTTGAATTGCGTTTATTACTTTTCATTTCATTTTTAATTTTTCAATCTGAAACCCACTACATTTTCTGCGGCGCGATAATTTAAGTTTAACATCTGGCCGCGGAAAATGTAGTGAGCTATACATATACATATATACACGCATGCACATATACACAACAACTTGCATTCATATAGCGTGTTTAAGGTAGAAAACGTCCCAGGGGGGCTTCACAGGAGCTTTATCAAACAACATTGGACACAGAGCCACATATAAGGAGATATTTGGACTGGTGACCAAAAGCTTGGTCAAAGAGGTAGGTTTTAAAGAGCTCGTGTGTGTATACATATAGATGGGTGTGTGTAAATATGTGTACATATGTATATGTGTGTGTATATATACACATGTGTGTGTGTCTATATGTGTATACATATGTGTGTGTCTATATATATGTGTGTCTATATATATGTTTGTGTCTATGTATATGTGCATACATATGAGTGTCTATGCATGTGTGTGTGTCTATGTGTGTGTGTGTGTGTATATATGTGTGTGAGTCTATGTGTGTGTGTGTGTATATGTGTGTGAGTCTATGTGTGTGTGTCTATGTGTGTGTATATGTGTGTGAGTCTGTGTGTGTGTGTATATATGTGTGTGAGTCTATGTGTGTGTGTCCATGTGTGTGTGTCTATGTGTGTGTGTGTGTATATGTGTGTGAGTCTATGTGTGTGTGTGTGTATATGTGTGTGAGTCTATGTGTGTGTGTCTATGTGTGTGTGTGTGTGTATGTGTGTGAGTCTATGTGTGTGTGTCTATGTGTGTGTGTCTATGTGTGTGTGTGTGTATATGTGTGTGAGTCTATGTGTGTGTGTGTGTATATATGTGTGAGTCTATGTGTGTCTATGTGTGAGTCTATGTGTGTGTGTGTGTATATGTGTGTGAGTCTATGTGTGTGTGTGTGTATATGTGTGTGAGTCTATGTGTGTGTGTGTGTATATGTGTGTGAGTCTGTGTGTGTGTGTGCATATGTGTGTGAGTCTATGTGTGTGTGTCTATGTGTGTGTGTCTATGTGTGTGTTTCTATGTGTGTGTCTATTTATGTGTGTGTGTGTATGTGTGAGTCTATGTGTGTGTGTCTATGTGTGTGTATGTGTGTGTGAGTCTATGTGTGTGTGTCTATGTGTGTGTATGTGTGTGTGAGTCTATGTGTGTGTGTCTGTGTGTGTATGTGTGTGTGTCTATATATATGTGTGTGTTTCTATGTGTGTGTGTGTCTATGTGTGTGTGTCTATGTGTGTGTGTCTATGTGTGTATGTGTGTGTGAGTCTAGGTGTGTGTGTGTATATGTGTGTGTGTCTATGTGTGTGTGTCTATGTGTGTGTTTCTATGTGTGTGTCTATTTATGTGTGTGTGTGAGTCTATGTGTGTGTGTCTATGTGTGTGTATGTGTGTGTGAGTCTATGTGTGTGTGTCTATGTGTGTGTATGTGTGTGTGTGTCTATATATATGTGTGTGTTTCTATGTGTGTGTGTGTCTATGTGTGTGTGTCTATGTGTGTGTATGTGTGTGTGAGTCTATGTGTGTGTGTGTGTATATGTGTGTGAGTCTATGTGTGTGTGTCTATGTGTGTGTGTCTGTGTGTGTTTCTATGTGTGTGTCTATTTATGTGTGTGTGTGTATGTGTGAGTCTATGTGTGTGTGTCTATGTGTGTGTATGTGTGTGTGAGTCTATGTGTGTGTGTCTATGTGTGTGTATGTGTGTGTGAGTCTATGTGTGTGTGTCTATGTGTGTGTATGTGTGTGTGTCTATATCTGTGTGTGTGTTTCTATGTGTGTGTGTCTATGTGTGTGTATGTGTGTGTGTGTCGATATATATGTGTGTGTTTCTATGTGTGTGTGAGCCTATGTGTGTGTGTCTATGTGTGTGTATGTGTGTGTGAGTCTATTTTTGTGTGTCTATCTGTGTGTATGTGTGTGTGTGTCGATATATATGTGTGTGTTTCTATGTGTGTGTGTCTATATATATGTGTGTGTTTCTATGTGTGTGTGAGTCTATGTGTGTGTGTCTATGTGTAGCTGTTGCACAGAAGCCCACTCTACATTCCCCACACCCCACACCATTCCTGGATGCCGCCCCACCCCCCCCCCCCCCATTCTTCGTGGCACAGAGATGGTTAAACGCCAGCTCCTGATCCCAGCCCAGTCTGATTCTTAGTTTTTTTCAATCATAATCGCAGTTCAGGAGTCGAATGTGAACCGCGCGATCCACGGCAGAGGAGCGAGGCAGAGAGGAGCGGAACGAGGCAGATGCCGCACCTGGCCAGAAAAAGGGGACAGAGAAGAGCGGCATGTTTAGCTAACGGGAGAGGAGCCGACCCGAGTGAAGTGTAGAGGCACAGGTGGAAGCACTTCCAAAGGACAGAAGCTGCATCAAAAGGACACCTTCCAGCAAAGAGCCAGCGGGGTCATCCGCAACAGAGCACGTTTAGTGTGTTGCCAAAGTGTCTGGAATTAACGCCCACTCCCCATTCATTTTATATATTGATATTTCTGTCAGTGACTCCACTAATACGATGTGACGTGCGATGAATGGGAACAGGATTTTGCCGAAGAATCTCTCCATTGCAGAGGCAGAGAGGCTCCCTGACAGGCGCCTCTGGGTGATTAGCACTCTGGCGAGTGTCCTCATCTTCACCATCGTGGTCGATATTCTGGGCAACGTACTGGTCATCGTGTCAGTGTTCAGAAACAAGAAACTGCGGAAAGCAGGCAAGTTCTTACTGCTTTAACTTTGTAAGGAGAGGAGAGGAGGGAGTGGACTTTGCCCAATATCATGCCACAGGCTGATTGTAGGGAGCCGGCACCGCCCCGCCTAAACCAGTGCCCGTTAACACAGCTCCGAGTGGAAAGACAAGTGTTTGGGATATAGCGAGGCCCTGGATCATCAAGTTGGCCCCTCCCACCCCTTTACTCCCCATCTCCCTCTCCCCTACTCCCCTCCATCCACCTCTTTACTCCCCACCTCCCTCCCTCCCTCCTACCCCTTTACTCCCCACCTCCCTCCCCCCTACTCCCCTCCCTCCCACCCCCCTGCTCCCCTCCCTCCCATCCCTTTACTCCCCACCTCCCTCCCTCACTCCTACTCCCCTCCCTCAATCCCCTTTACTTCCCTCCTACTCCCCTCCCTCCCTCCCTCCCATACCTTTACGCCCAACTCCCCCTCTATCCTACTCCCGTCCCTCTATCCTACTCCTTCCCATACCTTTACTCTCCACCTCCCTCCCTCCTACTCCCCTCCCTCCCACATCTTTACTCCCTACCTATCCCCTCCCATCCACCCCTTTACTCCCCTCCGACACCACTCCCTCCCTCCTTCTCCCCTCCCTCCGCCTCCCCTCCTTCCCTCCCTCCCTCCTTCTCCCCTTCCATGTTTGCCTCAGCAGAGTGTTACACTCAGATGCTGACCCAGAATAAATAATTTGATGATCTTTAACCCCCTTTGATGAAATGAAGCACAAGTTAAGAAGCAGCTAAAGTGGTTATTTCCTAATATTTTAATTAGTAATATGTGTAAACGGGCTGCCACATTACCCTACATTACAAGAGTGACCGTGGGGGGAATTTTAACATCAAAGAGTGAGTGGGTTTAGGAGAGGGTGGGTAGTAAAAGTGTTGAAATTGACAGCGCGTCGGGAAGCCGACTCCAACCGCATTTCACTGGAGCATGGTCGGCAGTGTGCGAGAAATCCTCTCGGAGAGGCGGGCTACCAATTGAAAGCAGTTAAGAGGCAGTTAAGAGATAGTCAATAGGTTTTTAAACAGTTTTTTTTTAGCTTTCTCTGTGAGTCCACAGGTTTCCCGAGCTTCCTGGACCCTGCCAGTGAAAGCAAGGCGAGAACACAGCGGCTGAACAAATGACAGGGAAAAAATCGCATAAGTACTGAGACCTCACACCTCCTTCCTTACCTAAGTGAAAGGCTTTTGTTCACAGCACTTGTTCTGAGAGTTTGCTTTCAGTACGTTGCAGGTGACCTCAACAACTTTGGAGGTGGTTTCTACAACTTTGGAGCTGAGTTTCACTACATTGGAGGCCACTCTCACTGCTTTGAAGGTTTGTGTGTCTGATCTCCACTTTAAATCTGTCATATATCACATCAGCGTGGGCGCCACTTATGCTGTTTCACTTTGGACCTCAGATGTGGACCAAGATGAGCACCAGCATCAACAGCACCAGCAGCAGCGCACGTTGCTACCCTGGGATGGACACATCATGGCAAGATTTAGTTAGGTTGCACTACTGTACCCATCTGGCAGCCACATACTGAATACATTTGCTTCCCTCTCCCCCAGCACAAAGCAGTCCTGCAATCAACAAAGCATCCTTTTCACAGATACCCATTGCTCAGATTTAAGTCCTGTCTTATCATTTATCAGAACTGATGAAAAGGTCAGTTGCCAGGCTGCAGGCAAAAATAGGCAAGACTGGAAAGTGGTGCAAAGAAATAATTTTATATGCGGATCAAAACTTATACATTAACTTATTGTGACATGTCTAACACACCCATGTGCAAACACTTGTGCAACTAATAATCTTTTATCTTTCTTTTCCTATAACGCCTACGACATGCAACCCCCATGGCTTCAGCAGAGGTAGAGGCGGGCTGCTCATATCCCTGCTCTGACTGCTCAGATGCTCTTGGCCGACGTACTCTGGGTTTTGGAACCCATCAGGGTTTTACCAAAGATTGCTCCACCTGCTCCTGTGCAGTGGCAGACTCAGCCATCGGGACATGAGTCAGCATGTGGGGCATTGACTGGGGGGGAGGGCAATGGGTGAGAAGTGGAAGCGCTTTGAGCAGAGTCCCCATTTTTACATCGTAAGAAATAGGAGCTGGAATAGACCATTTGGCCCTTCGAGCCTGCTCCACCATTCAACAAGATCATGGCTGATCTTCTACCTCAACTCCACCTTCCCGCACTATCCCCATATCCATCAATTCCCTGCGTTCCCAAAAATTTAACAACCTCTGTCTTGAATATACTCAACGACTGAGCATCCACAGCTCTCTGGGGTAGAGAATTCCAAAGATTCACAGCCCTTTGAGTGAAGAAATTTCTCCTCATCTCAGTTGTAAATGGTCTAACCCTTATTCTGTGACTGTGACCAAGTGTTCTAGATTCCCCAGCCAGGGGAAGCATTTTCCCAGCATTAACCTTGTCAAGCCCTTAAGAATTTTAAGTGTTTCAATCAGATCACGTCTCATTCTTCTAAACTCTAAGGAATATAGGCCTAGTCTACTCAATCTTTCCTCATTGGACAATCCCCTCATCTCAGGAACCGGTCTAGTGAACCTTCGCTGCACTCCCTCTAAGGCAAGTATGTCTTTCCTTAGGTAAGGAGACCAGAGCTGTACACAGTACTCCAGGTGTGGCCTCACCTCTCTCATGGCCCACCCGCACTTCTCTGCTAGCAATGAGCTGGACAGCAGTTTGCTGCACATCAGTGAGGCGCTGAACGGCCAAGGCCATGTTTTGATCCATCCTAGTTAAGGTGGCATTCAGAGTGTGCAAGTCATTGGTAAGGGCAAGCATGCACTTGTTTGACTGCCGCGTTTAATGCTCCATGCTGGTGGCCACTCTGTCCATGGATGAACACTATAGCTAAGGCCTGCGATATCATGCCAGTCATGCTTAAGATAGACTCCTCCATTCTTTCTGCAAGTGTGCACATCACGGCTGGAAATCCTGCCAGAGCTTCGCGCATTTTTTGCTGCTGCTCCAGAATCATCCTCTTGTCGACGGTCCCCGAGGTTCAGCATCTGTGTCCAGCTGAGCAGAGCTTGGAGCATCCTGCACCCTTCGACGAGGACTCTCCACTGCAGTCCCTGTCTCCACCATCTGCTCTTGCTGACATGTGGCCTGTGAGACACCAGGTGACAACACAACTATCTGCATTGATGGTCCACCGATGTGCATTTATCTGCGGTGGTGCTTGGTATTCATGCGTTCTGTGACAGTGCATCCTCAGAGTTAGTGACCTCCTCTGAGGAGTCATCCTCCTCCTCTGGCTCCACTGCCTCTGGGACACTTGCTGGGCCTGTGGGAGATTAAAGACATGAATTAGAACTGTCATGGTAAGAATGTTTTGAGTTAACATTATGCACAAGATCATATTTCACTGGCTGTTGACATCAAGTCAACATGAGTGACTGTTGTATGCCATGTGGCTGTGTGATATTTAGTTCTGTCACCAGGTATCCGGGAGGTCCTCATCTCTCCATCTCCCACCGCCAGCCACTCCGACACTCCGCTTATTTTGAGTGCATCCTCCTCTGCAGCTGTGAGCGTGGCAATGACTGGAGGGCCACCTCCAGTTCTCTGCCTCTTCCTGATGTTCTGTGCTTCTCCTGCAAGAAGGGAAACAAGAGACCTTTGAGTGAGAGTCATGGAGTAAGTGGAACAGATGGATGGACAACATCTGTTGAGGGTGACTATGAGGGAGAGGCGTGACATTGCATTAAAATGAGGGTGAGTGTCAGTGGTGGATGGTCAGATGGGGATGTGAGGAAGTGCATAGACAGAGAGGGATGGGTGCATCTGCAAGTTACGTTGGTGTGAGGAGTGATGTGCAGGAGAAGGCTTGGGAAGGCAGGGTGAGGGGGTTGGGGTGACATGCACATCAGGATGTAGTTGAATGTGCCATTGTACTCACCTTTCCTGCCCTCCTGAGGTCATTAAATCACTTCCTGCACTGTATCCAGGAGGATGGCAGCACACTCCTGCTGCTAACCTCCTCTGTCATCTCCAGCTATGCCTTATTCGTCAGTGAGGCTGGCTTCTTCCTCCCATCAGTAGGCAATAAAACCTCCCTGCGGGCCTTTACACCTCGCAGCATGAGGTCCGGGGAAGCGAGGGACAGCTTTGGAACATTGAGGCGCCATTGTATGCAGCTAGCTATCCTTCGCCCACTGCCACAATCCTTCAACTGTCATCTTTGCAGTGTTCCTTTAAATACCTCAGCTGAAATAGACCCATGCGTGTCACCATCACGCCTGCTCGCGTTAATTGGTCGGGAAACCTGGAAGCCAGATGCAAGTACAGTGACTGGGTTAAAAAAAGCCACTGACAGATGGGCTATAGCTACTTTCGGGTTTCCCATGCGCTGCCGGAAACCACCCCCCTCACTCCCAGCACGCCGCCTGGTAAATATTCTGACCTATACTTCAAAAGTATTTCATTGGTTGTAAAACAGTTTGGGACACCCTGAGTTGGTGAAAGGCTCAATATAAATGCAAGTCTTTCTTAATGATAATGAACTTTATTGAATTGGGTACAGAGATGGTGTAATTGCTACTCCTGGGCAATTTCAGCAGATTCTGTCAATGAAGCCAAGAGACTTCATTGTGACCAGGATTACGATCTTTTACATGTAGGATGGCACATTGGCTACATCTCTTGGCAGTTCAACACCCCCAAAGCTGGGGTGTTAGTGCTACTAACTGCTTGTGCTTACAACAGAAGTAACTTGTTGTGTTCCAAACTTTACATATCACCCGGTTTCTTGATCAGCACAAATAATTTGGTGATAACAGCAAAGGGGAACGTCACAGTAGAGGTTAGCTTTAAAAATGGTACAGAAGCAAAATACTGCGGATGCTGGAAATCGGAAATAAAAACAGAAAATGCTGGAAACACTCAGCATCTGTGGAGAGAGAAACAGAGTTAATGTTTCAGGTCGATGACCATTTGTCAGAGCTGGAAAAAGTTAGAGGTGTAACAGCTTTTAAGCAAGTGTGAGGCAGGAAAATGGCGGAGGGGAGGAAAGAACAAAAGGGAAGGTCTGTGATAGGGGGGGAAAAATTGGGTCGCGTCCCCTCTGGGGTGCTAACTTCGCCAGGGCGCTACTTTTAGTGCCCTGAAAACATTAGCACCCCCATGCCTGAAATTCACTGGTAGTGCCCCAAGAGGGAGGCGGGGCGCTACTGGAATTCACTGGTAGTGCCCCAAGAGGGAGGCAGGGCGTTACTAGAAGTGCCTCCCTCTTGGGGTGCTGCGAGTGAATATCATGGCACTACGTGCTGCGGTACTGCAGGCCTTCCTCCCTTTATTAAAGGGGAGGGGCCTAGCGCAGCATGACCCGGGGCCCAGCTGAGCCACCAGGGATCGTAGGGCCGGCAAAAGTGCCCGGCACTCAAGAGAAGTGCCGGGTTCATGGAGCGCAGCTGGCACTCTGCGGGGTGGCGGCACAGAAGGCCGGGGACAGCAACGGGGGCGGGTGCTGGTAGGCGACCAGCAACAAAAATGGCCACCTGGCACCTCCCTTTTAATTTGCGCTGCCCCGGCCGCAGGTAGGCCTCCCTGACCCTGTTGGACATAGCGTCCGGCAGTAAGTCAGGGGGTGCTACCGAAGATTGCGGCCAGGGCGCGAACGGGGCGCTGCGCACGGCGATGATGTCATCGCCGGCAGCGCAGCACCGCAGGGCGCTAATGGTTACCACTGCTGCTAACCTGCTGCTGAATTTCGCGGGAGGCGTTGGCGGTGCCGCGCCCAGGTGCTAGTTGCTTTGCCCCCGTTGGTGCCCTCTTAGGGCGCTAATGGGAGGAGCTAACCAACCGAATTTTCCCCCCTAAATGGCAAAAGGGATGGTGGTGCAAGGCAAAAGGGGGTGGTAATGGAACAAGTAAAGCAACAAAAGATGGGTCCAGAGGAGGTGGAAATGGGAATATCAGAATCATCAGCAACAGCTGCCGTCCAAAAAAATGGGGACAGAGGTTTTGATCTGAAATTGTTGAACTCAGTGTTGAGTCCGGAAAGCTGTAAAGTGCCTAATTGAAAGATGAGGTGCTGTTCCTCGAGCTTTTGCCTGTCCTAGCGCTCGTTACGAAGCACTACCCCAGTGGCAGCAGCATGGCTGGTGGAAAGCTGCTGACTCTCAGCGGGGGCGACTGCAGATGGCCTTGCAGGACGGCCTTGAGCAGCTCTGGGTCTAGAAGACCCGGCTGCAGACTGCGCCACCTCGGCATGGGTGGCAGCAGTCTGGGCTGGCTGGCTGACATGCAACAGCAAGGGCACTGGCGGAGTGGCAGTGGTGGGAGGACGAATGGTGTCATCCAGAGAGAGGACAGCAGGTTTGTGCTCCACGGAGCCGCTGTCACCCCCCCGGGCGGTGTCTTAGCATTCCTAGCCATCTGTTGGAGGACTGATTGCTGGAATGCTGTGAAACCCTGCAAGCTCCTTGCCACACTGGTAAACACAGCTATGATGGCAGCAGTCTAAGCTTTCGTGACAGCAAGCTGAGCCTGCATGAGAGCAGTCTGAGCTTGCATGACTTCAGTCTGAGCTTCCACTGCAGCACTCAGACGTTTGGTGGCCTGTGCTTGTGCTGCAATGGAAGCTGAGACATCAGCCATCAGAAGCTGCATGATGGTTGGGTCTGCAAGTGTGCTAATGGATCTGCCCACCCCTTCATGCAGGAATGGATGGGCTCCAAGATCTGTACAAAGCCCTGTGCAAGGTTTGCACTGGACTCCTCTATACTCCTTGACATTTCACTCAGGCATTCTGACAGGCCTGCCAATGCACCAAGCCTTTTGTTGTGCATACCCGTCAGCATTCTTCTGTAGGCCGCCCCATCGAAGTTCTCATCTGAGTCCTCTGCAGCAGAACCTGTGTGTGACCTCACTCTCCGGGGAGCTGGCACCTGCTCTACCCTTTCCCCTTGGGCTGGCTGTAGCCCACTCATGCCCGATGTCTCACCACATGCAGATCCCGCCTCTAAGCTGGTGGCTGTTATTGTCAGATCGAGTGATGGTGTTTCTTCTTCTTCACCACTCTCCTCTCCCTCTTCTTCTATAACCACTGCCTGGGCAAGTTGGATTTCTTGGCTATCTGAAATGAGAAAGGCACATGGGTAAGGTTGTGGTGAGAGGAGGGGGGGAAAGCAAGAGGTACATGGTTACACCAGATTGTAAATTGGAAGAGATTGTGGGATGAGGAGGAAGTGGGATGTGAGAAGGAGGATAACGTATGAGGATACTGGCATCTTGTACTCTTTCAGCCCTGCTGCTGGTCACAGGCTCAGCCATGCCCCTCCCAAGAACGGCCAGCACCTCTCCTCCAAGGGGGGAAGGTGAGGTGATGCAGGCGAGCCTGTTCCCCGTCGGTTAGGTGAAGTCTGTCAGTGAGTGTGGTACAATGTGTTTGGGTGATGTGCCTGTCATGGTTGAATAGCTGGCAGTATGTGCAAGCTGTGAGATGTGGGTGTGAGGCTTGCAGCAGTGGTAAGTGTGTGAGGGTGAGGTGAAGCTATGAATGTGAGGTATGAGTTGTGCTTGGTAGAGATTGTTGGTAGCTGAGTGATGGGGGCATGCTGCACTGAGCAGTATGTGAGGCCTGTGGTGCAGATCATGGTATATAGCATTTGAAGATGAATTCATAGACCTTGACCCTCATGTGAGGTCATTAAATTTCTTTCTGCACTGAGTCCATGTCCTTGGGGCAGCACTGCTGGCATTCACCACAGTGGCTATCTGCTCCCATTGCACTTTGTTCTGTTGCCTGGAGGCCTCTTGGCCTCCGAGAGGACCTCTCTCCTCTTATTGACCTCCTGGACCATGACCTCCAGTGCTGCCTCTCCCCTGTTGTGCCATCATGAATTGATTTTTTGCACTGTCTTCCTCAGCCAGTTGAATGATGATCTGCAGGCAGAATGCACCTCCCCTTTAAGAGGTGCAGTCTGCTTTTAAGTAGTGCAGGCTTGATGCGCCATCAATTACTCAAAAGACTGAGGTTAAGCGAGTAACAACCAGGCTTTTATTAACTAAAGAATGAAGGTCTAGTCTCGAGTGGTCGACCCGTCCAGAATACTAAGGGACTGGGAGGTAGTCACTTATATACCTGGAATAGTGGGAGGAGTCAGCCGAGGCATGTCCAGACCTGTACCTAGTGGAATACACATACACATACAGACAGGTATCACAGTGGTTTACCACATTCACCCCTTGTTTAAAAATGAGTCCGGCGGGGTGAAGTGTATTTAAAAGTTTGTGTATTGGAGTCTCTCCGGAGGTCTTGTCTGCCGCTGTGATCGACGTGGCGACGGCAGGGGTGGTGCAGCTTCCGGCGTCGCATCCCGTGTAGGCTGGGGCACTGGAGTGTAGTCCTCGTGGGTGATGGTCCAAGGCGAGCCGGCTGCTGGGGTTGGATATCGGGTCGTGGGGGGGGTGGTAATGGGTAGTGGGTTACAGCGGTCCCCGAGGGTGTCGTGGGGGGGGGGTGGTAATGGGTAGTGGGTTACAGCGGTCCCCGAGGGTGCGAGGTCTCGTATGGAGACTGTGTCCTCCCGCCCGTCCGGGTACGCAATGTAAGCGTACTGGGGGTTGGCGTGGAGGAGGTCGACCCGCTCGACCAGGGGGTCCGTTTTATTGGTCCTCACGTGTCTTCTCAGTAGTACCGGCCCTGGGGACGTCAGCCATGGCGGTAACGCTGTCCCCGATGTGGACTTCCTTGGGAAGACAAACATTTTCTCGTGAGGGGTGGCATTGGTGGCAGTGCAGAGCAGTGACCGAATCGAGTGGAGCGCATCGGGGAGCACCTCCGGCCAGCGGGAGGTCGGAAGGCCCCTAGACTTTAAGGCTAGTAGGGCGGCCTTCCAAACTGTTGCATTCTCTCTTTCCACCTGTCCGTTCCCCCGGGGGTTGTAACTGGTGGTCCTGCTTGTGGCTATACCCCTAGCGAGCAGGTACTGGCAGAGTTCGTCGCTCATAAACGATGAGCCCCGGTCGCTATAGATATAGCTGGGGAAACCGAACAGGGTGAAGAGGCTGTTCAGACATTTAATGACCGTGGCACTGGTCATGTCCGGGCAGGGGATAGCGAACGGGAAACGGGAGTACTCGTCAATGATGTTGAGGAAGTACACATTGCGGTCGGAGGAGGGGAGAGGCCCTTTAAAATCGACGCTCAGGCGTTCGAAAGGGCGAGTGGCTTTTATCAGGTGGGCCCTGTCTGGTCTATAAAAGTGCAGTTTGCACTCAGCGCAGACTTGGCAGTTCTTGGTCATGGTCCTGACCTCCTCAGTGGAGTAAGGCAGGTTGCGGGCCTTGATAAAGTGGAAGAACCTGGTGACCCCCGGGTGGCAGAGGTCATTGTGGAGGGCCCTCAGCCTATCGATCTGTGCGCTGGCGCAGGTGCCACGCGATAGGGCATCTGGGGGTTCATTGAGCTTCCCAGGCCGGTACAAGATCTCGTAATTGTAGGTGGAAAGTTCAATTCTCCACCTCAAGATCTTGTCATTTTTGATTTTGCCCCTCTGCTTGTTGTTGAACATAAAAGCAACTGAATGCTGGTCAGTGAGCAGGGTAAATCGTTTTCCGGCCAGGTAGTGCCTCCAATGACGCACAGCCTCCACAATAGCCTGGGCCTCCTTCTCGACCGCGGAGTGTCTGGTCTCCGGGCCCTGGAGGGTTCGTGAGAAGAATGCCACAGGTCTCCCCGCCTGATTAAGGGTGGCGGCCAGAGCGAAGTCGGACGCATCGCTTTTCACCTGGAAGGGGATGGATTCGTCCACTGCGTGCATGGTGGCTTTGGCAATGTCCTCCTTGATACGGTGGAAGGCCGAGCGGGCCTCTGCCATCAGGGGAAAAGAGGTGGATTTGATCAGCGGACGGGCTTTGTCTGCGTAGTAGGGGACCCACTGGGCGTAGTAGGAAAAAAACCCTAGGCACCTCTTCAGAGCTTTTAGGCAGTGGGGCAGTGGGAGTTCCATAAGGGGACGCATCCGGTCCGGGTCGGGACCGATGACCCCGTGTTCCACAACACAGCCAAGGATGGCGAGGCGGTCTGTGCGGAATATGCACTTCTCCTTGTTATATGTCAGGTTCAGGAGTTGGGCGGTGCGGAGGAATTTCTCGAGGTTTGCGTCATGGTCCTGCAAGTCATGGCTGCAGATGGTCACATTGTCTAGGTAAGGGAAAGTGGCCTGCAGCGCGTTTTGATCGACCATCCGGTCCATCTCCCTTTGGAAGACGGAGACCCCGTTGGTAACGCCAAAGGGAACCCTAAGGAAGTGATAGAGGCGGCCGTTTGCCTCAAAAGCAGTATACTGTCGGTCTTCGGGGCGGATGGGGAGCTGGTGGTACGCTGATTTCAGGTCAATGGTCGAAAAGACGCGGTACTGCGCGATCTAGTTGACCATGTCAGCTATGCGGGGGAGTGGGTAGGCGTCCAGCAGGGTGTAGCGGTTTATTGTTTGGCTGTAGTCGATGACCAGGCGTTGTTTCTCGCCGGTCTTAACGACCACAACCTGGGCTCGCCAGGGGCTGGAGCTGCCCTCAATAATCCCCTCCTTCAGGAGCCGCTCCACTTCGGTTTTGATGAAAACCCTGTCCCCGGCACTGTATCGCCTGCTCTTTGTGGCGATGGGCTTACAGTCGGGGGTGAGGTTAGCAAACAGTCGGGGGGGGGGTGGGACTCTGAGTGTGGAGAGGTTGCATCTGGTGCGCGGCGGGCAATTTGGAGGCTGCTGGCTGCGGACTGTGAGTGGGGGGAGGGGGCCACCGTACGCCATCGTAACGCTTTTGAGGTGGCACTGGAAATCCAACCCCAGTAGAACGGCAGCGCAAAGTTGGGGCAGGACCAGGAGTTTAAAATTATTGAACACAGTCCCGTCTACTACTAGTGTCACCACGCAGTAGCCGCCAATGTCCGCTGACTGGGACTCGGCGGCCATAGAAATCCGCTGGTGCGCAGGCAGGACTGGGAGAGAGCAACGCCGCACCGTGTTGGGGTGGATGAAGCTCTCTGTGCTCCCGGAGTCAAAAAGGCAGTTTATTGCATGGCCGTTTACCTTAACGTCCATTTTGGACCGAGCTAGTTGGTGCGGTCTCGTTTGGTCCAGTGTAACAGAGGCCAGCGTAGGGGTCGGTGTGTCGCTGCGGGTATCAGATGGGGGGGGGTTGGCGGCCTGCTGCGTCCCGGCTGGTGTCCAAGATGGCGGCGTCCATGATTCCCATGTGGCTGGAGTCGTCCAAGATGGCTGCTGCTGCGGTGGTTCGCACATGGCTGGGGAGGCCCAAGATGGCGGCCCGCACGGCCCACACGCGGCGCTGTTGGGGGCCCAAGATGGCGGCTCGCACGGCCCACACGCGGCGCTGCTGGCGTTCGGGGTGGCTTTGGCCTTGCAGACGCTAGCGTAGTGTCCCTTTTTCCCGCAGCCCGAGCAGGTCGCATTCTTCGCTGGGCAGCGCGCTCTGGGGTGTTTGGCCTGGCCACAGAAGTAGCATTTCTGGCCTTGGGATACTGCTGTCTGGCTTTGGGACACTGCTGCGGTGGTTGGGCCGTTGTTGGGCTGTGGCTGGGGTGGCACGGTGCTATGGGGCTGTCCTACCATGTCCCAGGTTGTCGTTCCCCGCGGCGTCCACGGTGCAGAGGAGTAGGCATCCATGCCCCGGTAGGCTGCGTCCAGCGTTAGTGCGATTTCGGAGGCTTTGTCGAGGGTGAGGTCACTCTGCTCCAGCAGTCGCTGCCGGGTGTAGTTGGACCTGTGGCCCGCTACGAAGGCATCCCGGATCAGTTCCTCCATGTACTTAGTGGGCGTTACCGCCTTACACCCACAGGCCCGGCCAAGCACGGACAGTGCTTGGAGGTATTCCTCAGTCGATTCCCCAGGTTGTTGCTTGCGACTCCCCAGGAGGTGCCTGGCGTAAACTTCGTTCACAGGGCGCGTGTACTGGGTCTTGAGGAGCTGGAGGGCGGCTGTGTACGAGGTCGCGTCCCGGATGACTGAGTACACTCGGTGGTTCACCTTGGAGATCAGGACAGACAGTTTGCTCGCATCCATTACGACCGCAGTGGAGGCAGTCAGGAATGCCTCGAAGCACATGAGCCAGTGAGCAAACTTGGTGGAAGCGTCCGCTTCCCGACTGTCCAGGTCCAGGCATGCTGGTGTGAGGATCTTCTCCATTATAAAAAATTTAGTTAATAAAATTGATGCGCCATCAATTACTCAAAAGACTGAGGTTAAGCGAGTAACAACCAGGCTTAACTTGCCCATACCTTCATTAAAATAGTGGGAAAAGAAACCTGATACAGACATTTTATGATAAATATTGAATAGTGTAATGGTTATTGTTAGATCTGTGGTTCAGTGGATAAATAATTACACGGATGCTGTACATAAACAAATAACAGGTCTTTACTGGAGGAGGGTAATCTCTAGACTGGGGTACAGAGACATGTGGTCACTGCCGGTACTACAGTATACAGGAGCTGTAAGAAGTAGTTCTGACTTAAAGCACATACACTACAATTCCTCCCTTTTTAGATTAATAATACCCCTTAATATTCAAATAACAATTACATTTTTACATGTACATTCAATAACAAAAGTCCATTTATAGATTCAGTCTTTGGGGCGGCTTCCTGACCCTTTCGGGATAATGCCTTTCCACAGGTTCTTGTTCTTGGTGCAGAGGCGATTCTGACCCCCTTTCATCGGGTAGTTCATCGGGTTCCACTGCTACTGGGTCTGAAGTAGATGCTACCGGTATGTCGGGTTCGTCCCCAGGTACTCGAGACATGGGGTTGACACATTCCTGTGATGCTAAGATCTGATCGACGTGGCGTCTCACAATGTTCTCCCCGACATCCACTGTGTACATTAATGGCCCCTGCCTTGTACAGATCGTTCCGGGTTGCCACTTCTCTGTTCGATAGTCCCGGGCCAAGACTGGCTGCCCTACGTTGAAGCTCCTTGTCGGCTTCTCGTTGATATGCTGGAATTGTTTGTCCTCAACATTTCTTCGCACATTTGGTCTGAGCAAGTCCAGACGAGATCTCAAACTTCGGTTAAAGAACATCATGGCCGGGGTCTGGTTGGTAACTGCATGTGTCGCGTTTCGGTAGGCTAATAAGAAATTGTCCATCTTATGCTGTAGTGGAATTTCCTCATCGCACATGCCCTTTATCGCCTTCTTAAAGGTTTGTACGAACCTCTCAGCCAATCCATTGGTGGTTGGATGATATGGGGCGGATGTGTAATGCCTTACCCCATTCCTTTTCATGAATTTTTGGAACTCGTCGGACACAAACTGTGGTCCATTATCAGAGCAGATCTGCTCTGGCAAACCGTTTCTGGCAAATATGGTCCGTAGGACTGCAATCGTTTTCTCTGTAGTGGTTGAAGACATCTTTTATCACCTCAGGCCACTTTGAATGAGCATCCACTGCTATTAAGAACATTGAGTCCATGAATGGACCAGCAAAATCAATGTGCACCCGTTGCCATGGAGAGGAGGGCCACTCCCATAGGTGTAGAGGGGCATGTGGTGGTGCATTTTGGACTTTCTGGCATCCTAAGCAGCTGTTAGTTAGGTCTTCGATTTGTTGATCGATTCCCGGCCATCACACATAAGCCCTAGCTAGGCTTTTCATTTTCACTCCCCCCAGATGACCTTCATGTAGCTCATTTAGCACTCTCTCCCTTAACTTGGGTGGAATCACCACTCTGGATCCACACATCACTGTCCCCTGGCATACTGACAGCTGTTCTCTTCTGGATGAGAATGCTGGCAACAGTGAGTCGCCATGTGTTGGCCATCCCCTCACCATCAATTCATATACCCGTGACAGCGTCGGATCATTGCGGGTCTCCTTCTCTATATCCGCGTTTGTTACTGGCAATCGTTCAATTATCGACGAATAAAATATCTCGATAGGTTCCACTGCTGGTGCTTCCTCCACAGTAGGCAGTGGCAGGCGCGATAGCCCATCAGCGTTCCCATGCTGTCTCGTGCCTTTATATTCTATTTCATATTGATTCGCCCCTAGAAACAGGGACCATCTTTGTAACTGCTGTGCAGTCATTACTGGCACGCCCTTCTTAGGATTAAAGATGGAGACAAGTGGTTGGTGGTCAGTCAGCAAGGTGAACTTCTGTCCATGCAGATAGTGGTTGAATTTTTTTACTCCCCATACTAGGCTGAGGGCCTCCCTGTCAATCTGGGCGTAGTTGCGCTCGGCTGAGGTTAGTGACCGAGACGCAAAAGCTACTGGCCTCTCCAACCCGTCTGGGAATTTGTGCGACAGCACCGCTCCAATGCCGTAGGGTGATGCATCACATGCCAACCGAATTGGTAGTGCTGGGTTGAAATGGGCCAACACCTCTTTTGATGTGATCAATTCTTTACACTTCTGGAAAGCTCGTCTACGTTCGTCATCCCACTTCCATGGTACCCCTGTTTGCAGTAGGGTGTTCAGCGGGTGTAATACCGTAGACAAATTTGGTAAGAACTTGTGGTAATAGTTTACCAGCCCGAGGAATGACCTCAGTTGTGACACATTTTCCAATGCTGGAGCCTTGACTACTGCCTCTATCTTGTCAGGGGACTTATGTAACCCCTCTTCATCGATGACGTGGCCACAATACGAGATCTGTTTCTGGAAAAACTCGCACTTGTGGCGATTAGCTCATAGCCCATATTCCTTTAATCTGGCGAGCACCTTCTCCAAGTTAGCGAGGTGATCACCGTCATTTTCGCCCGTGACCAAGATGTCGTCCAAATAACACTGGGTCCCTGGAATCCCTTGCAGGACCTGATCCATCGCCCTTTGCCAGATAGCCGGAGCCGAGGCTACTCCAAACACCAGCCGGTTGTATTGATAGAGACCTTTATGGGTGTTGATCATAAGGTAATGTTTCGAAGCTTTTTCTACCTCCATTTGCAAGTACGCCTGGGCTAGATCAATTTTGGTGAAGCGTTTACCACCAGATAGCGAGGTGAAAATATCCTCGATTCGTGGAAGCGGATATTGCACCGTGTGAAGGACTGGGTTCACTGTCACCTTAAAATCCCCACAGATGCGGACCTTCTTTGGTTCCCCAGGCGTATTACTCAACGACCTCTTCATTACAGGAACGATGGGTGTAGCCCACTCGCTCCAGTCCACTTTGGACAGTACTCCTGAACGTTCCAACCCTTCCAGCTCTGCTTCAACCGCTGGTCTGATCGCATAAGGCACTGGTCTGGCCTTCAAAAACTTTGGGCTTGCATTATCCTCTATTTTAATTGTTGCTGTTATTCCTTTTAGTGTTCCTGGTCCCTCCTGGAACACTTCTTTTGCATCAGTTAGCATTTTTGACAGTCGTCCAGGTGTGACGTTGTCACCCTTTTTGGCCTCCACCTTCAGTGCCTGTATGGAATGCCAATCTAAATGTATCTTCCGGATCCATTCACGTCCTCGCAGTGGTGGTCCTCCATTTGGCAATACATATATATCCATTTGAGGTATTTCCTGACCTTTATATTTCACTTTCACCCTTATTTTTCCTTTGGGGTAGACTTTTTGCCCCGTATACGTCTTCAAGACAATCTCTGTAGCTTTCAAGGGTATGTGTGAAAATAGCCGCTTGTAGTCTCTTTGATTTATGACTGTTAGAACTGACCCTATGTCCAATTCCATTTCCACTTGGACTCTGTCTATCTTGAGTGTAACCCAGATAGTCTGGTGATCCTCCATTTGGGTTACATTATGTAGTTTCAGACAACCCAGCTCCTTGCTTCCGGAGTCTGTGTCACTTTTCTGTTCATCTGAACCACTTTCCATCACCTGGTGTACATTTTTGTATTTCTCCTGTGGAGATTTCTTACTGTTGGTTTTCTTCCCAGACCTGCAGACTCTTGCTATGTGTCCTGCTTTCCCACACTGTCTGCACACTTGGTCCTTGAACCAACAATCTTTCTGGTCATGTGTTGTTCTGCCACAGCGATAGCACTTCCCTGTCCCATAGGTCATTTCGTTGGTGGCATATTCTTGCGGTCTCCGTTGTATCTCTGCAGCGCCCCTTGCGGCTGCTTCGTGTGATACTGCCATACTGAAAGCTTTGTCCAGCGTAAGGTCCTTTTCTGATAGAAGCCGTTTCTGGGTTCCTTCACTTTGTAGCCCACACACAAACTTGTCCCTTAACGTGTCTGCCAGTCCCGCTCCAAACTGGCAGTATTTCGATAGCTTGCGCAGTTCCGTTAGGTACTCAGCATTGCTTTCGTCTTTGTGTTGGTTCCTTTTATGGAACTTAAATTGTTCTGCTATCAGCAGTGGTGTGGGGTTTAAGTGGTCCTGTAGGATTTCTACTATGCTTTCAAAATTCTTGTTTACCGGCTTCTCTGGGGTTATTAGATTTCGCAGTAACCCATAAGTTTTTGCACCCATGGAATTTAACAGAACCAGTGCTTTATTAGCATCTGGCACTTCATTCACCCTGCGGTACACCTCAATACGTTCCACATATGTCGCCCAATCTTCGACTTCATTGTCGAACGTAGAGATACTGCCACTCTTCGGCATCCTTCGTTGTGCGTTAACTATCACCAATGGCGCCTCCCGTGCTTCCCCTTCTTCTCCGCTGGCACAAAATGGCATCTCCCGCGCTTTCCTTCCTTCCCGTGCTTGCCCGTCTTCTCCGCTGCGGCTTCGCAAAATGGTGTCTCCCGTGCTCTTCCTTCTTCTCCGCGGCTCAATGGCGCCTCCCGTGCTCTCCCTGCTTCTCCGCGGCTCAATGGCATCTCCCGCGCTCTCCCTGCTTCTCCGTGGTTCAATGGCGTCTCCCCTTGCTTCGCCCCGCGGACCCTGATCAGCCCGTGATCCCTGGCTGTGCTCTGCGCGTTCTTCTCTTGATACTTGTCGATGCCGCTCCGTCTAGAACCCGGTTGTTTCTTACCCTCTCTCTCTCCGGTTTGCAGTATTTTTCCTCGACGCTGCTCGGTGATCAACCCCCGGCTGCGCCCTGCCCTCTCTCTGCTGTCGGTCGGCTCCAGCCGCCGCTGCTCGGGAAGGGTCTGCTCTGGACCTGTCGTCGGTCTCTTACTGCTCGTTGTGGCTGGGGAACCAAGCCCGGCTCTCCACAGCCTCCCCAGTGAAGTTGGATCTCTGCCTGACTGCTGGGCGGTTGCTCGCGGTCGACGCCCGTGTTCCTGGACTCGACTATTTTTTTTTTATGTTGCAGGTAGATTCGCATCAACACTCGTCGCCACTGTTAGATCCATGGTTTAGTGGATAAATAATTACACGGATGCTGTACATAAACAAATAACAGGTCTTTACTGGAGGAGGGTAATCTCTAGACTGGAGTACAGAGGCATGCGCACAGCTTATATACCGGTGTGGTCACTGCCTGTACTACAGTATACAGGAGCTGTAGAAAGTAGTTCTGACTTAAAGCACATACACTACAGTTATGGTCTTAGACTAGGAACCCACCACATGCCTCTATACTATTAGACTGCATGTCCAACATCAGCACTGGATAAGTAGAAATTTCCTCCAATTAAATATCGGGAAGACCGAAGCCAATGGGGGAAAAATTGGGTTGCTTTGTGCCTCCCGTTAGCGCCTCCTGCGAATATCAGCGGGCGGTTAGTGGCGGCAGTAGCTAGTAGCGCCTCACGGCGCTGCGCCTCCGGCGATGATGTCATCACCGTTCGCAGTGCCCAGCTCATGCCCTGGCTGCAAACTTCAGTTGCGCCCCCTGACCTACCACTGGATGGTATGTCCGACAGGGTCAGGGTGGCGTTTTTGCAACTGCGGCAGCGCAAGTTAAAGGGCGGGTGTCAGGTGGCCATTTATTTTTGGCCGCCTGCTGGCACCTGCCCCCTTTCCCTTTTTTATTCGGGTTGCCAGCCGCGATTGCTCAGCCCGGCACTCCTCTTGAGTGCTGGGCTGCTTTCCCGACACCCCGCTCCCCGGCGGTCCAGCAGGGCCCTGGTGCACACAACACTAGTCCCCTCCCCTTTAATCAGGGGAGGAAGGCCTGCAATACCGTGGTGCTACGTGCTGATGTGCATGACGCTGTTGCACGTAGCGCCGCGATATTCACTTGTAGTGCCCCAGGAAGGAGGGGGAGCGCTTCCAGTAGTGCCCGCCTCCTGCTTGGGGTGCTACTACTGAATTTACGGCACCACCAAATTTTTCCCCCAATGTCTTCTGTTCACACCACTAACTCCATTCCCTTTCCACTGATTCGATCTCTCTCCCTGGCAACTGTCTAAGGCTGACCCAGTCTGTTCGCAACCTTGGTGTCATATTTGATCACGAGTTGAGCTTCCTACCTCATATCTGTTCAATCACGAAGACAGCCCATTTCCACCTTCGTAATATCGCCTGTCTCCGCCCTTACCTCAACTTATCTGCTTCTGAAACTCTCACCCATGCCTTTATCACCTCTAGACTTTACTATTCCAATGCACTCCTGGCCTGCCTCCCTAGTTCTACCCTCCGTAAACTTGTGGTCATCCAAAACTCTGCTGCCCGTGTCCTAACTCGCACCAAGTCCCACTCACCCATCCCCCCAGTGCTTGCTTACCTACATTTGCTCCAAGTTAAGCAGCGCCTTGATTTTAAAATTCTCATCCTTGTTTTCCAATCTCTCCATGGCCCCTCCCTATTTCTGTAATCTCCTTCACCCCTATAATCCCCCTCGACCTCTGCACTCCGCCTATTCTGGCCTTTTGAACATCCCCGATTTTAATTGCTCCACCATTGGCAGTCGTGCCTTCAGCTGCCTAGGTCCTAAGCTCTGGAGTTCCTTCCCTAAATCTCTCTGCCTCTCCACTTCCCTTTCCTCCTTTAAGACGCAGCTTAAAACCTACCTCGTCGGCCAAGCTTTTGGTCATTTGCGCTAACATCTCCTTAAATGGCTCAATGCCGAATGTTGTTGTTTTTTTGACAACAGTCCTGTGAAGCACCTTGGGATGTTTTATTACGTGAAAGGTGCTAAATAAATACAAGTTGTTGTTGTTGTTGTTGTGAAACTGTGTACTATAAACCTGGCGCTTTATTGTCTGATACCTGATGAACAGGCCCTGCAAGATGCCAGATTGCCCTACAAATGCACCCAGTTCACTAATCTCCTTCAGGGTAGGGGAACCTGCCACTCCCACCTGGGCCTGGTTTACCTGTGACTCCAGTCCCACATGTTAATGCTTGATTCTGAAATGGCCTAGTAAGTCACTCAGTTGTATAAAAAATAATCACTACAGAGCAGAAGGCTTTTAGAGATGAGCAATAAATGTGTCACCCACATTCTGAAAACAAACTAAAATTAAAGGTAACATTTCGATGCTCATGGAAACTCCTCAGTTGCTAGTCAACAAAGCAAAAGAACAACGCCAGGCAACCCAACAACATAAAAAGGTTTACTCTATATAAATAATGATATAACAATAATAATTGGTACCACAATGGTTCAGTTACAGGTACATTATGGTTAATTGTAGAGACGAATAATAAACCTTCTGTCTCCCATGCAGTTTGCCAGCTGGCTGAACAGACATCCATCACTCCCTCAATTAGAGTGCACTTAAGAATTGGGCAAGATTTACACAGAAATTCATGGCCTGGAATTTGTGGTCAGTGGCGAATGCCTTGAAAAAAGTTGCCCACAGAGATCTCGTGATCTCTGTGGCGAGAAGTTTGCCTTTTTTGACGTTCAAGTGATTTCAGCGCAGTGTAGTGGGAATCCACAGTGCGATGCTGCTGTGACATCAACAAGCTGTCTTAGCAGCCAATCACATTGCAGAATTCTCAGACAGGGAACCAGGAAATGAGAAGCTGCTTTTATCCAGACTTTTAAAAAAATTACAGAGCGTAAAACAAAAATTTTGACTCTCACATCAGGATAAGGTAGAACCTGAAATAAAAAAAGTTTTTAAAAATTGGAATTTTTATCATAATGGAGAAATTTGACACTCCACAAATATAAAAAATAGTTTTTCAGGGCCATAATGTTTGTTTAGCAGTCAGTACGCTGTTAAAACCCCAGTTACACCTATTCCAACAGGGCGTAACATTTAATGGGGTATTTAACAGTGATAGCGCGGAAAAGCCCAAGCTTTCGACAGTTTCACTGATTTCACTGATTATACTGATTGCCGGCTATGCAGGGGGCGGGGGTGTTGTGGGTAGTGTCCACAGTGCAGTCAGTGTTGGAGCAGTGAATGACTGACCACAACTTCAGGATTTCCACGTTTAGATGCGCATGCGCTACATCCTGAAGTTGCGGTCAGTTTCAGAGGGGTAATAATGGCGAACGCTGTTAGTTCGCCGTTATTACCCACCGCAAATTCCGGGCCCAGGAGTCACAGTGGGCAACACATTGAACCAGTACATACATGATCGTAAGTATATACCACACACTGAACAGATAAAGCAATTGGAGCTCCATGATCGTAAATGTGTCCAATAGAAAACAACCATACTCAGTTGCAGAGCGCACTGGAAGAACCAAGCAGTGAGACGCTCATGACCTTGAGTCCTTGGCTGCAGAGGTTTGTCTGCTGCTGGTGACTGCTGCACATCATTGTCATCATAGCCTCTATAGCCACTGCTGCTGCAATTCATCCTAATCAAAGGTGAGGCCTCTATTCATCGCAGTATTGTATAGCACACAGCATACTGTTGTATTTTTTTTTGACCTTCTCTGAGGCATAATGTAAGACTGCTCCAGATTGCTCCAAGCATCTCATTCATTAGCATTCACAACTCTGCTCAATTGAAGGCCCTGGTTCACAATATGTCGTGTGTCTTCTTTCCACTTGAGCACTGAGCCATGGTTATGCTCTATAGCCTATAATTAAGAGCAGTCGGTGGTCCATGCTTCCTTCTCATTCAAAAAGGTGTCTGACATTTGGTTGCCCAGAATGAAAGCATCATGCATACTCCCAGAAAATGTGTCCTGATGTGTATCCTTTAATGGCATACCTCTGTCACAGGCTCCCTGCTCAGCCTGAGCCTGATAAAGTCCCTCATAGGAGATTGTTAACTAAGGGAATTAAAGGGAAGCCCAGGGAATTAAAGGAAAATTATTGACCTGGTTAAGAAATTGGCTGAGCGGCAGGAGACAGAGATTAGGGATAATGGATAGGTACTCTAATTGGCAGGACTAGTGGTGACTCGCAGCGATCCATGTTGGGGCCTCAACTATTCACTGTATTTATTAATGACTTAGATGATGGATAGAAAGTCACATATCCAAATTTGCCAATGACACAAAGATAGGCGGCATTGTAGGCAGTGTAGATGAAAGCATAAAATTACAAAGGGATATTGATAGATTAAGTGAATGGGCAAAGCTGTGGCAAATGGATTTCAATGTAGGCAAATGTAAAGGATAGAACAGGGTACTTTCTAAATGGTGAAAAGCTAAAAACAGTGGAGGTCCAAAGAGACTTGGGGGATCCAGGTAGATAGATCATTAAAATGTCATGAAAAGGTACAGAAAATAATCAAAAAGGCTAATGGAATGCTGGCCTTTATATCTAGAGGACTAGAATACAAGGGGGTAAACATTATGCTGCAGCTATACAAAACCCTGGTTAGACCACACCTGGAGTACTGTGAGCAGTTCTGGGCACCACACCTTAGGAAGGATATATTGGCCTTGGAGGGAGTGCAGCGTAGGTTTAACAGAATGATATATTCTCTAGAGTTTAGAAGAATGAGAGGTGATCTCATTGAAACATACAAAATTCTTACAAGGCTTGACAGGGTAGATGCAGGGAGGATGTTTCCCCTGGCTGGGGAGTCTAGAACCAGGGGTCACAGTCTCAGAATAAGGGGTCGGCCATTTAGGACTGAGATGAGGAGAAATTTCTTCATTCAAAGGGTGGTGAATCTTTGGAATTCTCTACCCCAGTGGGCTGTGGAGGCTCAGTCGTTGAGTATATTCAAGACAGAGATCGATAGATTTTTGGATATTAAGGGAATCAAGGGATATGGGGATAGTGCAGGAAAGTGGAGATAAGGTAGAAGATCAGCCATGATCTTATTAAATGGCGGAGCAGGCTCGAAGGGCAAAATGGCCTACTCCTGCTCCTATTTCTTATGTTCTTATGTTAATGATACCTGTACTTCAAGGGTTAAGTTATGAGCGGACATTACACAAATTAAGGTTGTATTCCCTAGAATTTAGAAGGTTAAGCGGTGATCTGATCGAAGTTTTCAAGATATTAAGGGGAACAGATAGGGTAGATAGAGAGAAACTATTTCCGCTGGTTGGGGATTCTAGGACTAGGGGACATAGTTTAAAAATTAGAGCCAGACCTTTCAGGAGTGAAATTAGGAAACACTTCTACACACAAAGGGTGGTAGAAGTTTGGAATTCTCCTCCACAAACGGCAATTGGCGCTAGATCAATTGTTAATTTTAAATCTGAGATTGATAGATTTTTGTTAACCGAAGGTATTAAGGGATATGGGGCAAAGGCGGGTATATGGAGTTAGGTCACAGATCAGCCATGATCCCATTGAATGACGGACCAGGCTCGAGGGACTAGATGGCCTCCTCCTGTTCCTATGTTCCTATGAGCCTTCCTATTCACAGGCTCCCTGTTCAGCCACTGCCTGGTGTAAGTCATCGATGTTTTCTGTGCTCTTGGGCTGATCTGTCCTACATCAATAGATATCCAACAATGGCTGATGTGATGTTGACAAATCCTCTGTGCTATGAACTTTTATAATTAAGTTGACTAATGACATGTTCTGAACAGGAGGTCAGTACTCAATTTTATTTTATACCCCTTTTTCTATAATGCTGCACTTTTCTCAATGGCTCTTAAAGCCATAACATGAAGTTTTGAGTTAATTTTAAGATGAGAGCAATGCTTATAGTGGCAAAAATGGACAAAAATCCCATTACTGATTTCTCCTGGCATTGCACCCCAGTTTACACATATATCTTTTTCATCAAAACAAACACAAGGAGGAATATATAGCCCGAGAATTATTTACATCTTTCATTGTGGGGCTCTAAGTTTCAGGCTCGTTGAGCTACCTTCCACCTATCCTATCCCTTACAGGCCAGTCTCCTGGGCTTGGTTGATTCCAATTCTGTCTTTGTTAACAGATCCCAAACTTTGCTGAGAGTAATTCACAGATTAAAGTTATTGGCGGCCCATGGAATAAAACTGTATCCAATTTTATTTTTTACAAATTGTTCTAATGGTGTGGGCAGTACTGGTACCGCCGCCTTTATTGCCCATTCCTAGTTGCCTTGAGAATGAACTGGTGGGCCTTCTCCTTGAGGCAGTCTTTGTGGTGATGGTGCTCTCACAATGGTGTTAGGTAGGAATTCCAGGATATTGACCCAGTAAAGACCAAGGAACGACGATATATGTCCAAGGCAGGATGGTGCGTGACTTGGAGGGGAACTTGGAGGTGGTGGTGTTCCTACAACATTGTTGTTCCTGTCCTTCTCAGGGTGGTAGAGCTTACAGAGGAAGAAGGTGCTGTTCAAATAACATTTGATAAGTTGCTGCCATACATACTGCAGTCAGAGTGTGCGGTGTTGAAGGCAGAGGATATTGAGTCTAGTGACAGGGGCACCGAGCAAGTGAACTGCTCTGTCCTGGATAGTGTTGGGCTTCTTGTGTGTTGTTGCAGCTGCATTGCTCCAGGCAAGGGCTGAATATTCCATCACACTCCTGACTTGACCCTTGTAGATAGAGAATTTTGAGGGATGAGGAAGTGAGGCACTCATTGTACTGTACCCAGTCTCTGCCCTGCTCTTGTATGTTCATACGACTGTTCCAGTTTTCTTCTGGTCAATTCTAACCCCCAAGATGTTGATGGTTGGGGACTCTGTGATGGTGGTACCACTGAAGGGCGAGGGGAAAAGATAGGGCTTTCTCTTGTTCAATATTATCTGCCACTTGTCAGCCCAAGCCTGGATGTTATTCGGGTCCTGCTGTAGCCTGAGATGGGCTTTGTCTTCAGAAGAGTTGTGAATGAAGCTGAACACTGTTGAATCATCAGCGAACAGTCTTACTCTGCCTTGTGAAATGTTCTGATTGTCTGACAGTTTATAGAGTTCAGACCCGTGGAACAGACAACACAAAACCCAATGAATCTGTGAAACTTCTTTTACTTAAAAATCAGCAAGAGGTTACAAGTAATTACCAGAATACAAACTGTACTCAATTCATGTACTTATTACAAGCAAGCATCTAAAATCATTTACTTTAAGCTCAGGTGATTATAAGCAAAACTACATACGTTACTATTCATCAGATGAGAGGTCAATTCAACAATGACTAGACGTATGACTAACTTTAACTGGCAACTGACCAGGTTACCATTGACTATAGCCCCGAATGTTAGTGTCCAATAACACTTATACCCCAAAACCTGGCAACTCACCCACAGCATTCAAATTTCTGGGACATTGGAACTGGTTCTGGGGGAGGTGGGACCAGTACAAAACGGACGGTTTGCACCTGGGCCGGGCCGGGACCGATGTCCTAGGGGGAGTGTTTGCTAATGCTCTGGAGGAGGGTTTAAACTAAACTGGCAGGGGGTTGGGAACCTGAGCAGAGAGACAGAGGAAAGGGAAACAAAGGTAAAAGCAAAAGACAGGAAGGAGAAAAACAAAAGTGGCAGGCAGAGAAATCAAGGGTTTAAATCATACATGGCCACAGTAAATAATAATTCTAAGAGAGTTAAAAAAACAAGCCTGAAGGCTTTGGCCTAGAAATTCACTATGGCCCCGCCAGCTGGCTAGCGCCCAGAAGTTAGCGCTGGGCGGGAAGCCTATAGCGATCGTCAGATATTCATTGTTAGCGCCCCAATTTGGAACCGGGCGCTATACCAGGGTGTGCCCGCCTCCGCTTGGGGCGCTGACACTGAATATCAGTGCTCTTGGCGCCGCTGCGCCAGCCGCTGCGGAGCGGCAGGCTGCGGTACTGCAGGAGGAGGCCGGGGAAGGAGGTGCGGGCAGGCGGCCGCCGAAAAAGCGGCTGGCCGCACCTACCCCTTTAAAGCGCCCCACTAAGGATTCAGCACGGCCCCGTTTTCTGGTCGCTGTTTGCGGCCGCTTCGGAGGAGGCGGCCGCAACTAAATATGGGGATCGAGCCGGTTTTGGGGCGGTACCGGGGCACTGCGCACACCGATGACATCATCGGTGCTGGCGCAGCGCTAACGGCTACCGCCGCCAATACCGCTGCGCTGAATATCTGCGCAAACTCATTTTTGGCGCAAAATCACTCTTTAGGCATTAACTGGGCGCAAAGCTGGCAGCGCCTTAATGAATTTCTAGGCCTTTGTGTCTTAATGCAAGGAGCATTCGTAATAAGGTGGATGAATTAGCTGCGCAAATAGAAGTAAACGAATATGATATGATTGGGATTACGGAAACATGGCTCCAGGGTGGCCAAGGCTGGGAACTCAATATCCCGGGGTATTCAATATTCAGGAAAGATAGGCAAAAAGGAAAAGGAGGTGAGGTAGCATTGCTGGTTAAAGAGGGGATCAACACAATTGAAAGGAAGGATATTAGCTCTGATGATGTAGAATCTGTATGGGTAGAACTGAAAAATACCAAGGGGCAGAAAATGTTAGTGGGAGTGGTATATAGACCTCCAAACAGTAATGCAGAGGTCGGGGATGGCATTAAATGGGAAATTAGAGAAGCGTGTAATAAGGGCACAGCAGTTGTCATGGGTGACTTTAATCTACATATAGATTGGGCTAACCAAATTAGTAACAATACTGTGGAGGAGGAGTTCCTGGAGTGTATACGGGATGGTTTCCTGGACCAATATGTCGAGGAACCAACTAGAGATCAGGCCATCTTAGACTGGGTATTATGTAATGAGAAAGGATTAATTAGCAATCTTGTTGTGCGAAGCCCCTTGGGTCAGAGCGATCATAATATGATCGAATTCTTCATTAAGATGGAGAGTGAAACAGTTGACTCAGAGACTAGGGTGCCAAATTTAAATAAAGGGGACTACGATGGTATGAGGTGCAAGTTGGGTAGGATTGATTGGGGAATGACACTCAAAGGGTTGATGGTAGATGGGCAATGGCAAACATTCAAAGATCGCATGGATGAACTACAAAATTTGTTCATCCCAATTTAGGATTCAACAAAGGAGGACAAAGGGATTAATTAAGAGGGGGAAAATAGAATATGAGAGTAAGCTTGCAGGGAACATAAAAACTGACTGTAAAAGCTTTTATAGATATGTGAAGAGAAAAAGATTGGTGAAGTCAAGCATAGGTCCCTTGCAGTCAGAATCAGGGGAATTTATAATGGGGAACAAAGAAATGGCTGACCAATTAAATACATACATTCTGTCTTCACAAAGGAGGACACAAATAACCTCCCAAAGATGTCGGGGAACATAGGGTCTAATGACAGGGAGGAACTGATAGAAATCAGTATTTGTAGCGAAATGGTGTTAGGGAAATTGATGGGATTGAGGGCCAACAAATCCCCAGGGCCTGATAATCTACATCCTAGGGTACTTAAGGAAGTGGCCCTAGAAATAATAGATGCATTGCGGTTCATCTTCCAAAATTCGATAGACTCTGGAACAGTACCCATGGATTAGCGGGTAGCTAATGTTACCCCACTGTTCAAAAAGGGTGGTAGAGAGAAAACGGGGAATTACAGACCGGTAAGCCTGACATCAGTAGTGGGGAAAATGCTAGAGTTCATTATAAAAGGATGTAATAGCAGAGCACTTGGAAAAAAGTGACCAGATCGGACAAAGTCAACATGGATTTACAAAAGGTAAATCGTGCTTGACTAATCTACTGGAATTTTTTGAGGATGTAACTGGTAAAATAGATAAGGGAGAACCAGTGGATGTGGTGTATTTGGATTTTCAAAAGGCTTTCGATAAGGTCCCACATAAGAGATTAGCATGTAAAATTAAGGCACATGGGATTGGGGGCAAGGTATTGACTTGGATAGAGAACTGGTTGGCAGACAGAAAGCAAAGAGTTGGAATAAACGGCTCTTTTTCTGAGTGGCAGGCAGTGACTAGTCGGGTACCGCAGGGATCGGTCCTTGGACCCCAGCTATTCACAATATATATTAATGATCTGGATGAGGGAACTAGATGTAATATCTCCAAGTTTGCAGATGACACAAAGCTGGGTGGGCATGTGTGTTGTGAGGAGGATACCGATAAACTCCAGTATGATCTGGACAGGTTGGGTGATTGGGCAGAAGCATGGCAGATGCAATATAACGTGGATAAATGCGAGGTTATCCACTTTGGTGTCAAAAACAAGAAGGCAGATTATTATCTGAATGGCAATAGGTTGGGAGAAGGGGAAGTGCAACGAGACCTGGGCGTCCTTGTGCATCAGTCGCTGAAAGTAAGCATGCAGGTGCAGCAGACGGTTAAGAAGGCAAATGGTATGTTGGCCTTCGTAGCGAGAGGGTTTGAGTACAGGAACAAGGATGTCTTGCTGCAGTTGTACAGGGCCTTGGTGAGACCACATCTGGAGTATTGTGTGCAGTTTTGGTCGCCTTATCTGAGGAAGGATGTTCTTGCCATGGAAGGAGTGCAGCAAAGATTCACCAGGCTGATACCTGGGATGGCAGGAATGACGTATGAGGAGAGATTGGGTCGATTGGGCTTATACTCGCTGGAGTTTAGAAGATTGAGAGGGGATCTCATCGTAACTTATAAAATTCTAACAGGACTAGACAGACTAGATGCAGGAAGGATGTTCCCGATGGCGGGGAGTCCAGAACCAGGGGTCACAGTCTAAGGATAAGGGGTAAGCCATTTAGGACAGAGATGAGGAGGAATTTCTTCATCCAGAGAGTGGTGAACCTATGGAATTCTCTACCACAGAAGGCAGTGGAGGCCAATTCATTAAATATATTCAAGAAGGAGTTGGATATATTTCTTAAGACTAAAGGGATCAAGGGATATGGAGAGAAGACAGGGACAGGGTACTGAATTTGGACGATCAGCCATGATCTCATTGAATGGCGGAGCAGGCTCGAGGGGCCGAATGGCCTACTCCTGCTCCTAGCTTCTATGTTTCTATGTTTCTATTCATGATTCAAACTGTGAGTAATGTTGTTTTCCTCTCTCGCTCTCTATCTGTTTTAACACTTAGTTATCCAAGGCCAGAATTCCAAGGATTGGAGAGAGACATTGCTTTTCAAATCTGCAGGGTTGTTGACTCGTGGTTCTCACAGAATTTTCAAGATCTTATCTTTTGAAGGAAAAGTACCAACACATCACTTATTTTGCAGATGTTTTTAGCCAAGCAGTCTCTTGCCCTCAAAGCTTTTGGACACTTTTAGGTTCAGTCAAATGGAGACTCAGTCAAGTTTACCATGGACAGTATTACATTAGCCACCCTCTACTGTCTGAACCAGAATTTAAGGTCACAGACACTTATGTCGTCGTCGTCCTCTTCTTTCCGGGTCTTCTGTAACAGCTTGACCAATGCCTGCTGCTTGCGGCGTCTGTTGACTCGACAAGTTATTATTAAGTATAACACAATCACCAACTGAACAATGACAAACATGGGAGGTAATTCTTATCCGGGGTGAACCTCGATATTCAGACCGATATCCCACCAAGACGAATCATCCCCAATCTTAGATATTTCTCTGTGCAGATTCTGGTTTTTCTGGGCCAGTGTGTAAAAATGCTTTTGAAACTGACTAACTTGTTGCATTAACTCGACCAGGTGTTCTGGTAGAGGTGGAATGTTGTAGCCGAATTGAGCCACATGCTGGTGTATTTGCTCTTTTAATTTATCTTCTACAGCAATATCTACTTGCCTATGCGAATAAATGCTTAATAACACCCACGATCCATGTCTTACAGGTTGGATTGGTGTAGAGCAAAAAGTTCCCGCCGCAATGGGACAAGTCAGGTTATTACCATACTGGTATTCCCGGTGTGTGGTGGTGACACAATACTTACCTTTCCCTCGGCACACAGGTTGTACGGGGAAATGCTTTCCTACAATGACTTTCATGGTGCAGTTCCATTCTACCCCATCCCAATCGAATCCGCACGCAGGGGTTGCCTGTTCTACCACGTCATAAGGGCAGATGAATGTATCCCGAGCTTGAGCGCACCCGGTAAGATCTGGGGCCACCCATGTGGTCCCATCCACCCAGGTCACATACTGCGGGGGTTCGTCATACCTTACTAAGTGATCTCCCTGACATATTCCTATATTCTCCACGTGGAATAGAGGATCTGGGGTTGCCTTTTCATGCAGGATGAGGTATTGGCCCAGAAATTCAGGTCTCCACGGGTGAGTACGCACGGGGTACTCACCCGTAGGCCCAATGGAAGTGCTGGTTTTGTGCATGCAATGCGCATGCGCGGGAAACCGGAAATTCCGTTCCCTTGAAAGAAGGGGTTCAGAGGTGGAACACGTGCGCCGGAGAGGCAGCACGTGTGCATTGAACTTACGTTTTTTTTGCAGGTTTTTCCAGGAGGGTAAGTCTCCAGGAGTTACACATATAAAAAGCAGGCACAAGGCCTGCTTTTAACAAGGTAAGTGGTGAATTAATTAAAATTAAAACATTTTTTCCACAGGTTTATTATTTTTAAATACTTTAAAGAAAGGTAAGTTTATTTTTAGCCCCGTTAGAAAATGTAATTAATTTTTTCAAAAATTTAAACTATTGTTTAAAATAGTTATTTTATATAATTTATAGTTATTTTAAAAATGTGATTTAAAAAAAAATGTATTTGAAGTTTTAGGGATGTTTTGGGGCTTGTAGTATTTATGGTTTTGACAGCTCTTCCTGTCAAACTTATGAATGAAGCATTCCCTGCTACCATTGGCTCTCCATGGCCCATGTGATCCCAGGGGATGCTTCGAACTAACTGCGCCCCTGGGATATGCAAGCACTGTGCGCCGGCAGTTGGAGGAGGCCCAGGATCAGAATCCCACGCGGGCCCACAGCTCAACGGCCGGCGCGCTAGGTAAGTGCAGGTCGGAGGCTTGCACCTGTGGGAAGCCTCCGACCCGAATTTCTGGGCCATTATATAATACCATCTCTAATAAGGTGATGTCATTCTGTTCCAGCAAATGGCATTCATGTTTCACTGGGTACACCTTTATCAACCCCCTGACTTTATACATATTCATGGTAAATTGATAAGTGGACATTGCCCTCAGGTGTCGATCAGTCACCCACGAGGGAAGCTTCCCCTCAGCAATGCTCTGCAGGTTTTCATGGGCTTGTTCCACTAACCAGGATCCATACATTACACAAACATCATTTCGTGTGGCCTCACTAGAGGCATTCAGATTCTCCTTTAAAATTTGTTTTTCTTTTTAGCATGGGATTCTAAATAGTTAACCACCTCCTGCAGATGAATGGTCATAATTTGGTCCTCCTTCAATTCCTCTTGTTCCAGACCTTTCATTTTATTCAGTATTTCCTTTGGATGATTTCTAACTGCTTTTACGGATTGATCCAAATCAGCCAAATCAAGGCTATTAATTAGGGAGGTTCCGGTATTAAAAACAGTGGCTGTATCATTTATCAGACTCCGTCGTGTTCTGATATGGTCCCCTTTAACCCCGGAACAGATGTTGGTTTCTTCAATGATCTCAGTCTTTTCCCCCAAATTATTGTTAAATCCATTACCATCCCCTGAGCCCTTGCGATACAACGGGTCTTATTCCGATTCCGCCAAAGTTGTACTGGCTCTTTCCCCAAATCCTTTTATTAATTCCCGCACCGTCCTCCCATATAACTGTGCTGTTTCTGGTTTGCACCAGTCCGGTATTCTCACCTCGGTCAGATTTAATATTACCGGCACCGCCTCGTGATGCACATCATGGTACAATATCACCGAGTTAGGATTACCACTAACCCATTTGTCGGTCCCGGGGTGTGTTTGGGACAGACAACCTGGTTTTCTTGTTGTTCTTCCCGCGATTGTGTTTTATTTGTGGGGTGAGGTGGGGGATTTAGGACGGACTTTCACTTTTAATTCTATGGCATCTATGGTTACGTTTATGCATTCGGATACATGATAAGCAACACACATTTCTTGGTATAGCCCTCCCTCCTTTTCATCCAGCATCCATTGATAAGGGAGGTAATTTTCTGCACCGTACACGAATGCAGGAGAAAGGCTGCAAACCGGGAATTCGGACCCAATATTGACCCAATTCTTCAGTGGGCCTGGTCGCGGGTTTATGCATCCATATACAATATACCCGCATGCTCTCGTCACCATCGTGGTCAACACAACATGGTTTCCCCATTGTCTTCCGATTGAGTTGGGCTCCCATTCTGTCCCCAAGAATCTCCTATCCGACGGTAACTAGTATTGTCACCCAACTTTGCCTGAATGAGCCATTCACGCAGCTGATTCATAGTCTCACTTTTACACTTTATATATATAGATGGCAAAAACACTGAACAATTATTTTGTATCAGTCTTTACAGTAGAGGACACTAAGAATATCCCAACACTGGACAAACAGGGGGCTCTAGGGGGGGAGGAACTAAATACAATTAAAATCACTAAGGAAGTGGTACTTGGTAAAATAATGGGATTCAAGGCGGATAAATCCCCTGGACCTGATGGCTTGCATCCCAGGGTCTTGAGGGAAGTAGCGGTAGGGATTGTGGATGCATTGGTAATAATTTTCCAAAACTCACTGGACTCAGCAAAGGTCCCGGCAGATTGGAAAACTGCTAATGTAACACCCTTATTTAAAAAGGGTAGTAGGCAGAAGGCTGGAAACTATAGACCTGTTAGCCTAACATCTGTGGTTGGTAAAATGTTAGAGTCCATTATTAAGGAGACAGTAACGGGACATTTGGATAAACATAATTTAATAGGGCAAACTCAGCATGGTTTCATGAAGGGGAAGTCATGTTTAACAAATTTGCTTGAGTTTTTTGAGGAAGTAACATACAGGGTGGATAAAGGGGAACGAGTGGACGTAGTGTATTTAGACTTCCAAAAGGCATTTGACAAGGTGCCACACAAAAGATTATTGCTCAAGATAAAAAATCACGGGATTGGGGGTAATATTCTGGCGTGAGTGGAGGATTGGCTCTCTAACAGAAAGCAGAGAGTTGGGATAAATGGTTCGTTCTCAGATTGGCAACCAGTAACTAGTGGTGTTCCGCAGGGGTCAGTGCTGGGTCCCCAACTCTTTACAATCTATATTAACGATTTGGAGGAGGGGACCGAGTGTAATATATCAAAGTTTGCAGATGATACAAAGATGGGACGGAAAGTAGTGAGTGAGGAGGACATAAAAAACCTGCAAAGGGACATAGACAGGCTAAGTAAGTGGGCAGAGATTTGGCAGATGGAATACAATACTGGAAAGTGTGAGGTTATGCACTTTGGCAGGAAAAATCATAGAGCAAGTTATTATCTTAATGGCAAGAAACTGGAAAGTACTGTAGTACAAAGGGATCTGGGGGTCCTGGTGCACGAAACTCAAAAAGTTAGTATGCAGGTGCAGCAAGTGATTAAGAAGGCCAATGGAATGTTGGCTTTTATTGCTAGGGGGTTGGAATATAAAAACAGGGAGGTATTGCTGCAGTTGTACAAGGTATTGGTGAGGCCGCACCTGGAATACTGCATACAGTTTTGGTGTCCATACTTAAGAAAAGACATACTTGCTCTCGAGTCAGTACAAAGAAGGTTCACTCGGTTAATCCCAGGGATGAGGGGGTGGTCATATGAGGAGAGGTTGAGTAGATTGGGACTCTACTCATTGGAGTTCAGAAGAATGAGAGGCGATCTTATTGAAACATATAAGATTGTGAAGGGGCTTGATCGGGTGGATGCGGTGAGGATGTTCCCAATGATGGGTGAAACTAGAACTAGGGGGCATAATCTTAAAATAAGGGGCTGCTCATTCAAAACTGAGATGAGGAGAAACTTCTTCACTCAGAGGGTGGTAGGTTTGTGGAATTTGCTGCCCCAGAAAGCTGTGGAAGCTACATCATTAAATAAATTTAAAACAGAAATAGATAGTTTCCTAGAAGTAAAGGGAATTAAGGGTTACGGGGAGCGGGCAGGAAATTGGACATGAGTCTGGGTTCGGAATGGTCATGGCCCTGTGGGTAGTGGAGCAGGCCCAGGGGCCGTGTAGCCTTGTTCTGCTCCTACTGTGTTCTAATTCTGTTAGATTTCAGGAGATGGTTTTATTCCTGTTCCTGGCTGGGGTGGAGATCGCCTTTACAGAAGGTAAGTACTGTAGAAAATATAGGGACAGAGTGATCTCCTGGAAGAATTTCGATCGCCTAGATGGGTCGGAGAGGAATTTCCCAGATTTTTTTCTCCCAAATTGGCCATTGGGTCTTTATCTGGTTTTTCGCCTCTCCCGGGAGATCACATGGGTTTGGGTGGATGCAGAGTGATAGAAGATTTGAGGTTAGGATCAGATCAGCCATGATCTTATTGAATGGTGGAGCAGGCTCGAGGGGCCGATTGGCCTACTCCTGCTCCTATTTCTTATGTTCTTATGTTCTTATGTTCAACTCCTTTTTTGGACCACATATGTGGTTACCCATACTATTCCTGAACAACTTGTGTCGCACGTACCCTTGATGGATCGGAGGGTAACCTCCCGAGCGATACCTTGGGGTCGAGTTACGGGGGCAGTGGATATCTGACTGTCGTAACTTGAATCGCTGGCTGCTTCCCCATGAGTTCCTGCTGCCCTTTTGAGATGGAGCGCTATGCCACACAACAGCCAAAATATCCTTCCCATTTTCTCTGCTTTGTTCTGGCCTGTGGAAGAGGGGAACAAAACAAAGTGTTACTCCCAGTCCTGTCTCCCTTCTTCCCACCATTGGCCTTTTAAGCTCTGTGCTGACTATTCACTGTACTGCCTTGGCCATTTCCGAGGTCGTCATGCGGAGGTGCCTCAGGTGGGGGCGCCGCATTGGGCACCCCTGCTCCATCGTCCCATTGGAGTGGCTGAGTCAGTCTCACCATGCTCATGCCTGTGGCTTGCTGTCTTCTTGATCTGCTTGTGGGCTGAAAAAACTTCATCTCGTTAGTGTGAAACCATTTGATTTTCTTAGGTAACTGAACCACGTATACCGTAGGACTGGCTTTATCAACAATGTTATACGGTTCCTTGTAGAGGGGTTCGAAAACTCCCAACCTCGCATAGTTTTGTACCATTACCTAGCTTCTCAACTCCCATTCCTGGGCTGTACTCGGAGCCAGCTGTAGTCAATAGTGTTGGTGTGCCTTCCCAATGTTGTGGGCGGCTCTCAAGTTCAGTTCCTTTAAAGTTCCCCACAGGTCGCTCAGGAATTGGTCCCGAGTAACTTCTTTCATTTGTTTATCAGTCAGAGTGGGGGCCAACAGGTTCACATTGGTCTCCCCGTTACCAATTCATGAGGGGAGTGACCCGATCCTTTTTGATTTTCTTACTATGTATCCCCATAAGGATTAGGGGAAGTACCTCATCCCACTTAGTGTGCTGTTCATTTAATTCCTTTCACAGGGCCAACATCAACGTACGGTTCATTCTTTCCACAATTCCCGATGATTGTGGGCTGTGGGTCACATGGCATTTCCCTTCAATCCCAAACAATTCTAGGGTGGCCTGCATTACCTGACCTGTGAAATTACTTCCCTGGTCTGACTACCACATCTGGAGAATACCTCTCCAACTAGGGTCTTGGCCATCCATGAGGCTCTGGCCGACTTGCACGGGAAGACTTCTACCCACCTGGTAATCTCGCACCATCAACACTCATCTGGCCCCCTGCTTAAAAGAAAAAACAGACAATCCATTGTGGCTTGCCTATGCCCAATGGGTTAATTCGTCAACTCTTGATGACCTTCTGTCACTGTGCAGGAAATATTCACTTAAAATTAAGAAACTTAAATTTAATAATGTCCAATATCTTTAAATTTCATTCAGTTGTTGTGCAGTGAATTAAAAGAAAACCAGCTGTCAGCGGGTAAATTTAAAACAAAATCTTTGTGCCTTTAAAATTGTGTTACTACTACAAACATTTTGTAAAACAACTCCACACACAATAGCATTTCTATTTTTTTCTCTGGGTGAAGAAATTCCTCCTCATTTCTGTCCTAAATGGCCTACCCCTTATCCTTAGACTGTGACCCCTGGTCCTGGACTCCCCGACCATCGGGAACATCCTTCCTGCATCTAGTCTGTCCAGTCCTGTCAGAATGTTATAAGTTTCAATGAGATCCCCTCTCATTCTTCTAAACTCCAGTGAGTATAAGCCCAATCGACCCAATCTCTCCTCATACGTCATTCCTGCCATCCCAGGTATCAGCCTGGTGAATCTTCGCTGAACTCCTTCCATGGCAAGAACATCCTTCCTCAGATAAGGCGACCAAAACTGCACACAATACTCAAGGTGCGGTCTCACCAAGGCCCTGTACAACTGCAGCAAGGCATCCTTGTTCCTGTACTCAAACCCTCTCGCTACGAAGGCCAACATACCATTTGCCTTCTTAACCGCCTGCTGCACCTACATGCTTACCTTCAGCGACTGGTGCACAAGAACACCCAGGTCTCGTTGCACTTCCCCTTCTCCCAATCTATTGCCATTCAGATAATAATCTGCCTTCCTGTTTTTGCCACCAAAGTGGATAACCTCACATTTATCCACGTTATATTGCATCCGCCATGCTTCTGCCCAATCACCCAACCTGTCCAAATCATCCTGGAGTTTCTCGGCATCCTCCTCACAGCACACACGCCCACCCAGCTTTGTGTCGTCTGCAAATTTGGAGATATTACATCTAGTTCCCTTGTCTAGATCATTAATATATATTTTGAATAGCTGGGGTCCAAGGACTGATCCCTGCGGTACCCCACTAGCCACTGCCTGCCACTCGGAAAAAGACCCATTTATTCCAACTTTTTGCTTTCTGTCTGCCAACCAGTTCTCTATCCAAGTCAATACCTTGCCCCCAATCCCATGTGCCTTAACTTTACACGCTAATCTCTTATGCGGGACCTTATCAAAAGCCCTTTGAAAGTCCAAATACACCACATCCACGGGTTCTCCCTTATCTATTTTACCAGTTACATCCTCAAAAAATTCCAGTAGATTAGTCAAGCACAATTTACCTTTTGTAAATCCATGTTGACTTTGTCCGGAATGCATGGAAGCATTTAAGGGGAAGCTCGATAACTACATGAGGGAGAAAGGAATAGAAGGTTATGCTGATAGGGTGAATATCAGGCACTGCGTATTACAGGCGGCCGACCGGATACCGCCCGGTTTGCCTGTACACTCTCGCTTTAAAATGACGTTGATGTTTTGGTAAAAAAAGTAGTTACCAGTGGACTGAATGTCCCTTTTCTTGTTCCAGACTTTCTTTTGTTCATATTTCCTAAGAGTAATTTCAGAAAGGTTTTACTGTGGTCCATTCCCAATGGGAACTTTTTAATTAGCGGGTATTAGCATTTGAAGAAATGCACTAATTTGAATGATTATCTATGGTGAACAAAACAGGGCCTAGTTTGATGAAAAGTGTGATAACAGGAAAATAGATGACTTTAAAGCCATTATCCATTATATATTTGGTTACACTGCTCTCTAAGGCTTCGGTTACACTGCTCTCTAAGGCTTCAACTCGAATAATGGTTATTGTTAGATCTTGGATTGTAACCTACCTGGCTCCCTGTGGCTTTCTTTAGGTGTGAGGTTATGTGAAGGAAATTCATACTTGTCCTTGATTCCTTGACAGAGATTCTTGAGAGGAAGGGAGAGTGAGGTGATATAACGTACTAAATGGAGGAGATAGAGTAGGTAAGGGCCTTTTGGTGTAATGGGGCATCGGACTGCTGTTAATGTTGGGTTTGTTTCATTTATAATGTGAAATGGAAAATTAGTTTTAACAATTTTTGAGTCCATCGTTTATTTCAAACTAGACCAGTAATAGAGTGCATTACATTGACCTGTATGAAAACAGAAAAGCAATTTATGCTAAAGATTATGATGTATCATCTTTTCTTTTGAGGGACTGAGTCATACAGTTATCAAATCAAAGATTTTGAGAAAGGAAAATAAATGGGTAACTATGTATGTGTTTATAGTCATTTCATCTGAACTATATGATAGCATCAGCCTGCCAAGGTTTGTTGTGATTACTTCCCCTGATTACACATAAAGATAAGGATGAGACCCAGGAATGATCTGCATCAAATAAACCAATTCTTAAAGAGTGATCAAGAATGAAAGCCTAATAGTTTCTCTGGATTATTTAGTTTAATTATGTTCCTGCTGCAGGTGAAGTTATTTTCTTATAAATCTCCTCTCTGGGACTTAGTGAAAGAAGATACATTTTGACTTCAGGTTCACTGCGCCTTAGACTTCCTGACTTGTCACTTAGGCTGCAGTGATACTGCACTGCCAATTTTAGATCGGTAACTATGGCGTGCGTAGTGTACCTGGCAAGAATTTTGCTATGAGTTGCAAAATTTTAAAATTTTTAAATTCTCATCTTTGTGTTCAAATCCCTCCATGGCTTCACCCCTCCCTATCTCTATAACCTCCTCCAGGCCTACACCCCTCCGAGATCTCTGCGCTTCTCCAATTCTGGCCTCTTGTTCATCCCTGATTTTCATTGCGCCACCATTGGCAGCCGTGCCTTCAGCCGATTAGGCCCTAAAGTCTGGAATTCCCTCCCCAAGCCTCATCGCTTCTCTACCTCTCCCTTCTCCTTTAAGACTCACCGACCTCTTCAAGCAAGCATTTGGTCATCTGTCCTACTAGAACTCGGAATGAGGTTCTGCTGAGAGAGCTTGAGGAGCTAGGGTCGAAATTAAAAAGCAGAACCTCACAGGTAATAATCTCTGGATTGTTACCTGAGCCACGCACAAATTGGCATAGGGACAAACAGATTAGAAGGTTAAATGCGTGGCTCAAAGAGTGGTGTGGGAGGCAGGGGTTTCAATTCATGGGGCACTGGCACCAGTACTGGGGAAAGAGAGAGCTGTTCTGTGGGGACGGGCTTCACTTAAACCGGGCTGGGACCAGTGTCCTGGCAAATCGAATAACTAGGGCAGTAGTCAGGGGCTTTAAACTAATGAAGTGGGGGAGGGAGGATTCAGGAAAGGGTAAATTCAAAAGCAGTAAGAGAAATGTCAAGACTGTAGAGCAGAGAAGTCATCTGGGTAAAGATAAGCAGAAAGAAAGATTAATAAAGGTAATAGGGCATTAGTGACTAAAGTGATATCAGGGAAAAATAGAAAAAAGTTAAAGCTAAAGGTATTATATCTGAATGCATGAAGCATTCGCAACAAAATAGATGAATTAATAACGTAGATAGCAATAAATGGGTTTGAATTAATAGCCATTACAGAGACGTGATTGCAAAGTTTGGGAACTAAATATTCCAGGATATTTGACTTTTAGAAGAGGCAGGCAGAATGGAAAAGGAGATGGGGTAGTCCTGATAATAAAGGAGGGAATAAAGACAGTAGAGAGAAAAGATCTTGGCTCAGAAAAACAAAATGTAGTTTAGGTGCAGCTAAGAAACAACATGGGGCAGAAAACACGAGTGGGAGTAGTCTATAGGCCCCCCTAACAGTGGTTGTAGTGTTGGGCAGAGTATAAATCAGGGAATTAGAGATGCATGTAACAAAGGTCATACAGTAATCATGGGGGACTTTAACTTTCATATAGGTGGGCTTGATATGGGAGAGATATTCTGTGCAAAGACACTGTTTACCAGCCATTGCTACCTTTGTCTGAAATACTACACAATGGTGGCTCCTCTACCACTCAAAAAGTTTGCTGTCCTCAATTATCTGCTCATTTTCATTGATGGTATAGACATTAACCAGTCAACAGCATTGCACATATATATATATTATATATGAGTTACAAACTAGCCACGCTCTACTCGTTATGACTGAATTGGCAGGACTTACTAAGTGTAAACAATAGATGGCAGCACAGGTCACGGATAGAATGCAAGTCTCCTACAACAAAACTAATTCCACATCAAAGATTATAATCATTACTTTGATGCACAGTTTTGCAGTGCAAGGTTACTAAACACAAAACAAACATCTCAATCAAACCAGACCAATAGAGTTTATTACAACAACATTATGATAACATTATTGAGTAACCCTCAGCCATTTGGACGAGATTAAGCAGAAAACTAGCTTGTGTTATACAGTAGTTCTGAGATATGGAACTGGATATAAACTCAGACCTGAAACCACCTTTTCCCTTTTCATATGCTAATAATCCTGCTGTGCATTTCCAACATTTTCTAATTTTATTATACAGCCACTGTAGATTGTGGAGCTTTTAAGCAGCCTTTTAACTGGGACTAGTATTAATAACATGATGGGGAGTGGTGTTGGGATGATGGGGAGGGGTTTTGGGATGATAGGGTGGGACGCTGGGACGATGGAGGTGTTGGGGCGATGGGGGAGGGGTGTTGGGATGATGGGGGTGTTGGGATGATGGAGGTGTTGGGGCGATGGGGGAGGGGTGTTGGGATGATGGGGAGGGGTTTTGGAATGATGGGGAGGGGTCTTGGGATGATAGGGTGGGACGCTGGGATGATGGGGGTGTTGGGGCGATGGGGGAGGGGTGTTGGGATGATGGGGAGGGGTTTTGGGACGATGGGGTGGGACACTGGGATGATGCGGGTGTTGGGGCGATGGGGGAGGGGTGTTGGGATGATGGGAGGGGTTTTGGGATGATAGGGTGGGACGCTGGGACGATGGGGGTGTTGGGGCGATGGGGGAGTTGGGATGATGGAGGTGTTGGGGCGATGGGGGAGGGGTGTTGGGATGATGGGGAGGGGTTTTGGGACGATGGGGTGGGACGCTGGGATGATGGGAGTGTTGGGACGATGAGGTTTGGGTGTTGGAACGATGCCTCAAATTCCTAGCCCTTCCCAGGCAGTAATATTGCTCGCCGCCCTCTCCAAACCCAGGAATCTCAGGGCCCGGGTGTTGTGTGGCACAGTGAGATTCAGATAGTAAAAGAAATTTATGGCAAGTTTCTCAGGTATTGCTGCAATATCTGTATTTAAGATAACTACAATACCATACAGATTGAAATTGCAGCTCTACCAAGTCTTCCCAGGATTGAAGCCTGATGGTTTTTATTTTGCTTGCTCACAGGATCTATCAATAAAGCACAACACTGCTGACATTGGTCGAGTAATTTGATTTGTTACTGTAGTTCAGAGAAGCTAAGAGAACGACTTGTGCTCATTTATATTTCCGATGTTTGACAGCCTCGTGGAAATATTTTTGAAAGCAATTTGTCTGACACCAGACTCTAGCAACCTATTTCTAATCTCATTGATCTGAGCCTTTGCAGAGGCAATATTTGATTTGTTTAGGTAAAAGCTGTTACTTGTTTGAAAGAACAAAAACGCTGATTTCCCCCCCAAATCTATACTGCAGCTTGGGAAAGAATCCGAGTCCATTCAGCACAATAACATCTGCCATAATGTTGTGTACCTACAGGCTGTCCGATAGGAGTTCCTCTTGGCTAAAAGCTACTTTATGCCAGATAAGTGCTGACTGCATAATCTCTGATAGTAGCGTGCAAGCAAAGAGGTGAAATGAGCGCCAGCCTGCAAAGGAATGTAAGAGTGATTTACATCAGTGAAGCCACCAGTTCAACTGTGAATCAAACAAATATATTGCATGTGTCTGAACGCAAGCCTCAGGTAGATCCCGGCTCTCCTGCCGTAACTTCAGCAGAAGATTGGTGAAAACCCTAGAGAAATGGTCGTTTATCTTCCGCCGAAGTTACGGCAAAAGATCGTGGGGAAGAACCTATGCAAATTGCAGGCGGGTTTTAGCAAAAAGACAAAGCCGTTAAGCCCAACAAATCCATCCCTTTTTAATCATAGAATGGTTACAGCATAGAAGGAGGCCATTCGGCCCATCGAGCCCGTGCCGGCTCTCTATAAGAGCACTTCAGCTAGTCCCATTCCCCCGCCCTTTCCCCGTAGCCCTGCAATTTTTTTTTCCTTCGGGTACTTATCCAACTCCCTTTTGAAAGCCACGATTGAATCTGCCTCCACCACCCTCTCAGGCAGTGCATTCCAGATCCTAACCACTCGCTGCGTCAAAACGTTTTTCCTCATGTCGCCTGAGGAAACTCTTTTGTGTTCAATTTTTCTCTCCTCTACCTCTGATGACAGTGACTTGCTGAGCTTCCTTTCCGTGGGTTCCACTAGTTTGGCCATTCTTCATATATGAGCTGAGGTAATACGGATCGGTAGGCTATTCCACCTTGGGGTCATTTACAATGGTGCATGATCCTGTCCTCAAACATTTTCCACATACGTGCACTTTCCAACAAAAAACCCCCCAAAGTATTTAGTTGACATGAATATTTTAAGAATCTTGTCCCACTTGAACACCATAGAGCAGAAGCAAACCCCAATCTTTCTTCCTGGTTTTACCTCTTGGGTGTTGTACGAATGTAAGTGTGTTCCAACTTTTCTTTCACAAGAGAGACCAATAATTTGTGTTGGCTGCAACTCAATAATACAACACCATCAATAGATGAGATGGTAATGCCATACCCTGGTTTGATTTGGAAACTTTTCTGAACAGCAGGACTGAAAACTGTTAAATTACAATTCACACGTCCATATAATTTTCCATGCAGGGAGGTGGGGTTCGGGGGGGGGGAGGGGAGTGGTGTTGAATTTCTTCACCGTTTCCTGCACGTTAGAGGTGCTGGAACAGCATAGGACATTTTTCCAGCCTTTAAATGGCTTCCCAAATTTCCTGGTGCTGGTAGAGCCATTCAGCGATGCTCCCGCCAGTCACCACTGATCATTTACATTCAGCTGCCAGTCAGCCAGTGGTACTGCGGAGGAGAGCTTCCTGGGGTGAGGGGGTGAATTTCCTCAGGGTTTCTCCCGCTCCGCCGCCATAAATTTGGCAGAAATCCCGCTTACACGCCTAAATGGGGTTTCTGCCGCAGTTACAGCGTTGGAGCAAGAGAAGCCCCGCAGAAATTCATCCCCTTCCACCCCCGCCCCCAAACTTACCTAGCTAGTGCACACAGGGTAAGTCACGCCTACTTGTATTAGGCACAGCAGCTGTCAGAATCAGCCCTTAAAGACGGGAGTGAGGAGTTCCTGACAGAGAAGAGCCTACAGATCTTTTATTGAAGATTTCTGAAGTAGGATATGCTCTTTTCCAGTGTTTTTTTTGTTGATGCCTATAGACATCCACACTTGATTCTGACTGCTTCTCAGAGGGTCAGAGCACCAGAACAACCCCTATCTCCTCCCAGTCCCAGCATCAGGGGTACTCAGAAGCAGGTAGGGCATACCCTATAGGCACCTATCCCCGCGCTTCTTCTAGGTGCCACCAGAGGGCCAGGATACCGGTTGGCTGCTCATGCGGCACAGAAGGATCATGGGACTAAGATGGCCCTCATCCCATGGCAGCTAGCTCCTGGACCTGCTGCTGGCTTCATCTCTGGAGGGTGCTTCTGAGCAGCCTGGTCTCACCTCTCATATTCCACTGGCATGGTGCTCTGAGGGGGAGGGCTGGAAATCTGGCATGTGCTGTTGTCCTGAGGGACAGCATCATGCCGCTGCTATTTATGGGTGTCTTGATTATCATCACCCTCCTCCTGCACTACCAGTTGCCGTGGTAGATCTGCAGGAAGGAAAGATAGAAGGCAAGCATGGGTGAGAATCAACCCCTGAGAATAAGACAGAGAAGGTTGATGGAAGCTGGTGGCAGTATGAAGAAAGAAAAGAAAGACTTGCATTTATATAGTGCCTTTCATGACCACCGGACCCCTCAAAGCACTTTACAGCCAATGAAGTACTTTTGGAGTGTACTCACTGTTGTAATGTGGGAAACGTGGCAGCCAATTTATGCACAGCAAGCTCCCACAAATAGCAAAGTGATAATGACCAGATAATCTGTTTTTTTTTGTTATGTTGATTGAGGGATAAATACTGGCCAGGACACCAGGGAATAACTCCCCTACTGTTCTTTGAAATAGTGCCATGGGATCTTTTATGTCCACCTGAGAGAGCAGACGGGACCTCGGTTTAACGTCTCATCCGAAAGATGGCACCTCTGACAGTGCAGCACTCCCTCAATACTACACTGGAGTGTCAGCCTAGATTTATGTGCTCAAGTCCCTGACTCAGAGACGAGTGTGCTACCCACAGAGCCACAGCTGACACTCCTGGTGCTGCACAGTAATGTCAGGGTGACAGTGTAGGTGCTCAATCAGTAATCTGGTGCTGGCAAGATGCCGCTGACCTCACCATTTCTCACGACACGAGCTGAGTGCCTCCCCATGAGCTGCCTGGCCTTGTCCCCAAAGGGGTTGAGGGGTTTAAAGATAGGGAAGGCCTCTCCAGTGGTCTGCCTTTTAGAGCAGCACACTTTAGAAAGGATGTCAAGGCATTGGAGAGGCTACAGAGGAGAATTATACCAGTTATTAGGGACTTCAGTTATGCGGAGAGACTAGAGAAGCTAGGATAGGGATAGAGAATGTTGGAGGCGCTCAGCGGGTCGGGCGGTGTCTGTGGAGAGAGAGGCAGAGTTGATGTTTCAGGTTGATGACCTTTCATTGCTCTCTTTAGCGCAGAGGTTATGGGAAGATTTAATAAAGGTGTTCAAAATTTTGATGGGTTTTGATAGAGTAAATAAGGAGAAACTGTTTCCACTGGCGGGTGGGTTGGTCACCAGAGGACACAGATTTAAGATAATTGGCAAAAGAACCAGAGGGGAGAAGAGGTGAATTTTTTTCCGCAGTGAGTTGTTAAGATCTGGAATGCACTGCATGAAAGGGTGGTGGAAGCAGATTCAGTAGTAACTTTCAAAAGGGAATTGGATATATACTTGAAAAGGTAAAATTTGCAGGGCTATGGGGAAAGAGCGGGGGAGTGTGACTAATTGGAGAGCTCTTTCAAAGAGCCAGTACAGGCACGATGGGCTGAATGGCATCTTTCTGTGCTGTAACTATGATTCCCTAAGTCGAGTGCAGTTGGCTGGATATGAGAAAGTGAATGGACTGAACAACATTGATATATGGGAATTTGTAGAGAAAAGCTCTTAACATAGCATTAAAACACAGCGTTCAGGAGGCCAGCCTGCCTTATGTAGCTGTGATTTATCTTTTTCAATCTTGCCAAGTTGTTCAGGAGCCAGGGGATCTGCAAAGCCTTTGGCGGGTATTGTGCAGATATTTCTCCTGCAAAGAGATAAGGAACTGCGGGTAAAGCTGGCAGTTAAGGAGTGAGTATGTTGGTGAAAGAAAGAAACGGGAAAGGAGTGCAGTGTGTCACCTGGCCCAACTTGCTGAGGATGTGGACCTTCTTGTTGCACTCTCCTAGGGGATGAGGGAGTTGGCACTTAGTGCTAGTGCCACCTCCCCTCCAGGTGGGACGAGTGATAATTCTGGGTGACTTGGTGACATCATACACATGTAGGAGTCTGTTTGTTCTGCCTTCAATGCCATGCAGGAGGGTTTGGAGGTCTGAATGAATGAATGAAGTTGTGCATGCTTCTTCTCTGGCTTGATGCCACGCCCTGCTGTCTCTGGGCCCAGGTGGCACTTGCATATTCATAATGGTGACCAAGTACAATAAAAATATCAATGAAAATTCCTGTGAAGCAATTTGAGAGAGAAATGAACAAGCCAAGCAGTGTATCTGCCTTAACCTCATGTCCTCCAGTGTTCTGTTGAACAGTTCCGGCTGAGAAGTGCCTTTAAAGGCTGCACAGAAGCTTCCTGCTCCAGTTTTACACTAGTGATACACTGGCCCTGAAATTGCGGTCGGTGGCGTAGCTAAGGAGTCCACCGCCGACCTCCAAAATAAATCCGCACTTACCTGGTGTGACGCCCCCTTCGAAAGCTTGCGTTGCTTCGCTGTGGAGTTGAGCGCAGCATAGTGGCCCACGGATTCCAGGGCGCACCACATGCGTAAGCATACCTGAGATCACGTGGGCCGGTGCTCCAATCAGGAAACAGAAATCTCTGATGCCCATTCATGATTTTTTAGTCTCACTCACACCAGTTACATTAATGAATAAACCAGTCTCTCACTCACCCCAGTTATATTAATGAATAAACCAGTCTCTCACTCACCCCAGTTATATTAATAAATAAACCAGTCTCTCACTCACACCAGTTATATTAATAAATAAACCAGTCTCTCACTCACACCAGTTATATTAATAAATAAACCAGTCTCTCACTCACCCCAGTTATATTAATGAATAAACCAGTCTCTCACTCACCCCAGTTATATTAATGAATAAACCAGTCTCTCACTCACCCCAGTTATATTAATGAATAAACCAGTCTCTCACTCACCCCAGTTATATTAATAAATAAACCAGTCTCTCACTCACCCCAGTTATATTAATAAATAAACCAGTCTCTCACTCACCCCAGTTATATTAATAAATAAACCAGTCTCTCACTCACCCCAGTTATATTAATAAATAAACCAGTCTCTCACTCACCCCAGTTATATTAATAAATAAACCAGTCTCTCACTCACCCCAGTTATATTAATAAATAAACCAGTCTCTCACTCACCCCAGTTATATTAATGAATAAACCAGTCTCTCACTCATCCCAGTTATATTAATGAATAAACTAGTCTCTCACTCATCCCAGTTATATTAATGAATAAACTAGTCTCTCACTCACCCCAGTTATATTAATAAATTCTGATATATTCGATTTAAATGCTGCCACCAATTTCAGGCTGGACCTCTCCACCCGCACCCTGAGGAGATCAACTAACTCAACACATGCAGAGAAAGAAACCTGCAGCCTTCTGATCTGTAATATTTGGTCCCCCATTAGGCAATGAGTTCCAGGCAAATTTCTAATCCATTCACTTGGCCATCAAGCTAGACACATCTCTACTCACTCGATCATTGTGGTGACTGGGTTTCCAGCAAATCACATTTCATTCATCTCCTCACAAAGAATGGACTGGTTGCCACGGATTGTGCTGACGGAGCAGACTTTACAGAACAATGTACAGATTGGGATTTAAGACCAGTAGCTCAGATTTGAGCTTTGTGTGTCCAAAGTCGTTTTGTGTACGGTGGCACTGTCAGCTGTGGCTCAGTAGGTAGCAGCCTCACCTCTGTGACGATAGCAAAATACGGCAGATGCTGGAAATCTGAAATAACAACAGAAAATGCTGGGAAAACTCAGCAGGCCAGGCAACATCCGTGGAGAGAGAATAGAGTCAACGTTTCGGGTGAAAACCCTTTGTCAAGACTAAAGAGGCACAGGGAATGAAATAGATTAAAAGGCCAGGCTGGGAGTGAACAAAAGAGAAGAAGAGACATTAAGAGGTATTCAAAATGAGACGAGGTGGTGATCGGACTAGTGGAGACAAAAGACGGCGCTAGATTAGGTGTGAAATGCGCTGGCAGAATGGGAGACAGCTGCCATGTGGGAGAGAGAAACAAAAAGAAAGCGGGGGGGAAAGGCCAAAAAAAACAAAGGTGTGGATAAAAAATAAAAGTAAAAATGTAATAGGGGCCGAGGTTATGATCTGAAATTGTTGAACTTGATATTGAGTCCGGAAGGCTGTAAAGTGCCTAATCGAAAGATGAGGTGCTGTTCCTTGAGTTTACGGTGAGCTTCCGTGGAACAATGCAAGAGGCCGAGGACAATGAGGTCCGAGTGGGAATGGGGCGGTGAATGAAAATGACCTCTGAGGTTGTGGGTTCAAGTCCCACTCCACGAGACTTGAGCACAAAAATCTAGGCTGACACTTCAGTGCAGTACTGAGGGAGTGCTGCACTGTCAGAGGTGCCGTCCTTTGGATGGGATGTTAAACAGGCCCCATCTGCTCTCTCAGGTGGACGTAAAGGATCCCATGGCCACTATTTTGAAGAAGAGCAGGGGAGGTGTCCTGGCCAATACTTATCCCTCAATCACTATCACTAAAAACAGATTATCTGGCCATTATCACATTGCTGTTTGTGGGAGCTTGCTGTGTGCAAATTTGGGATGTCTGGTGGTTGTGAAAGGTGCTATATAAATGCAAGATTTTTTTTCCAATGGGCACAGTTAAGTCTGGTTTGTAAATAAAGCAAATGGAGGTGAAGAGGAGTCCTTTCAAAATGCCATAAAATGTGGCTTAATTCACATGTTTGAGAACTGATAACTAAGGACATTGATGTATGGCTTCCATGGAAAAACGGACAGAATGGTTGATATTGATTCCCTGAACATCTGTAAAAATTCCATGCAATTAAAAAAAATGTATTCAGGGACAATAAACTAAAGGACCTAATGTAAACAGCTGGAACACAAAATGTTATCTCCAAAACATCAGTAAAGATCCTAGAGTCCCATGTAATAAAAATATAATTTATTCAGTCATTGTAAATCAGTGGTCCTGCTGATAACTCAATTCATAAGAAGCCATTTTGCAGCTCAGAGTCATGAATTTGAACTAGTTGTGGTTAAAACAGTAAAGTTGAATTGTCATAAAAAGGTAAAAATAAACAAGAGAGAAAGGAGGAGAGATTGGCTGCCTAGAGCAATTCCAGTTATAAGGCCACCGTTACTGCTTCCAACCATGGAAAACGAATCTGGAAAAGACCACCCACTGGTCTCTGCACAGTGGCTAGCATCTTCCTATGTATATTTTACTAACATTTTTCTCCCATCCCCTCCTGACAGAATTAACTCATGCTGCAGTGTGGCTCCAGTGGAACTCATGGCTCTCTGGTAGCTTGCCCAAGAACAGAGCAGATTAACAAGAGGGAAACAGTCACATTGGGATCGAGGACCAGTTGTTTTCCAAGTTATGCTGCGGCCAAATGAACACGAATTAGAATTGGAATTGGGAGTTACAATGACTAAATGATTGATGAATTGCTTTAGCATCTCCTTCCTCCATCTGCTGTATGTTTAACGGATTCTAATGCAACCATCATAATTAAAAGCAATGATGTTTACTGCTGAACTAACCAGCTGTGCTCTTTTATAGGTAATGCCTTTTTGGTGAGCCTCGCCATCGCTGACCTTGTCGTAGCAATCTATCCTTATCCTCTTGTACTAATAGCTATATTCTGCAATGGATGGGTTCTTGGGTACATCCACTGTCAAATTAGTGGGTTCCTCATGGGGCTGAGTGTGATTGGCTCCATTTTTAACATCACCAGCATTGCAATCAACAGATATTGTTACATCTGTCATGGTCTGAAGTATGACAAGATCTTCAGCAACAGGAGCACGTCATGCTATGTGGTACTGGTCTGGGTGTTGACCTGTATAACAATCATTCCCAATCTCTTCATGGAATCTCTTCAGTACGATCCTCGTGTATATTCCTGCACCTTTGCTCAGTCAGTCAGCTCTTTCTACACAGTCATCGTAGTAGTCATTCATTTCATTCTGCCAATCAGCATTGTCTCGTATTGCTATCTGCGTATCTGGATCCTTGTCATCCAGGTCAGGAGGCGGGTTAAGCCTGACAATCGATCCAAAATAAATCCCCACGACTTCAGGAACTTTCTGACCATGTTTGTAGTGTTTGTGCTCTTTGCTGTTTGTTGGGCACCATTGAACTTCATTGGCCTGGTAGTAGCAGTTAATCCACACTTGGCTAGCATGATACCAGAGTGGCTCTTCATTGCCAGCTATTTTATGGCATATTTCAACAGCTGCCTGAATGCTATCGTATATGGCGTTTTAAACCACAACTTCCGAAGGGAATATAAACAAATAATAATGGAAATTATCGAGTTCTCTTGTTAGGATAGCATGTTCCTCTGAAGTCTACAACATGGAGCTCATCTATTGGATGTTAGAATCTTTCAGATATTTGACCCAAGTGTGGTAATCAACAGTATGGATGATGGATCATTGCCTTTAAAAGAGACGGTCTGAATAAAATAACCACTTTTCGACTGCACTTGTGTTGATTTTGCTTGTTATAGTTTTGCTGATGTTATAGTTTTATCATGTAGAGCAGACAGCTCAAAGCACTGGAGAGGTACCAACAAGGCTGCCTCCGCAAGATCCTGCAAATCCATTGGCAGGATAGGTGCACCTACGTCAGTGTTCTTGCTCAGGCCAACATCCCCAGCATCAAAGCTTTGACCACGCTCGATCAGCTCCGATGGACGGGCCACATCATCCGCACGCTCGATACGAGACTCCCAAAGCAAGTGCTCTACTTGGAGCTCCAACACGGCAAGAGAGCCCCACGTGGGCAGAGGAAACACTTCAAGGACACCCTCAAAGCCTCCTTGAAAAAGTGCAACATCCCCACCGACACCTGGGAATCCTTGGCCCAAGACCGCACAAAGTGGAGGAGAAGCATCTGGGAAGGAGCCGAACACGTTGAATCTCTTCACCGGGAGCAAGCAGAAGCCAAGCGCAAACAGCGGAAGGAGCACACGTCAACCTAAGAACACCACCCACCCGTCCCTTCAACCACCATCTGCCCCACCTGTGACAGAGACTGTAGGTCCTGCATTGGACTCATCAGTCACCTGAGAACTCATTTTTAGTGTGGAAGCAAGTCATCCTCAGTTCCGAGGGACTGCCTAAGAAGAAGAAGAAGAAGTTTTGCTGAAATTACAATTTTCAAAACAAAAACCAACACTATATTACTGGAAAATGCAACAAAATATAGCAGGGAGGCAGGTCCACAACTATTGGAAAGATGCCCTCAAGCCATCAAGGGGATGTGCAGACACAACAACTGCACTCATACCAGATGATGGTGGGAGAGCGTGGCAGATGCTGGACTGTAATGAAGGAGCATGTACAACTTTTGCTTAGCATTAAACCGCAACCGAGATAGCAGCGTATGAAGCCTTGAATGTGTCAGCACCCCAGCTGGACAATCCATTGAATAGACAATTGTAACAACAATGGACATGATGAGTATTAAATAAGCATTGTCATCATAGAAATGTATTTTGTTTAGGATATGAATCTTTGTTGTGATGGCATTAAGCATAGGTGATGCATTGATGGGAGGACATTTTAACTTTTGGTGATGGTGTAGAGTGGGCAATATTGGATCGGCTGCTCCTCACCCAATCTACCTTTCCGTTGACTTCAATGGAAAGAAAAATGAGGCGTGTTGTATAACGGGTGGCTGATCCGATCCAATATCGCCAGTTTTACACTCTCGGCAAAATTTTAAATGACCCCCCTGTGATGAAATATTCATCATCATCACTGTCTGTGACTGAGATCGGTTTCAGTGTCATTTCCCTTCCCCCAGACCTCATTGTATTGTGTACTGGAATGTGCTGTATTGTATACTGGAATGTGCTGGAATGTGCTGTGTGTAGGGCTCCGCCCATACCTGGCCCCGTTTGTAGGCTGGCTCAGTCTGGCCTCAGTCTCCAGAAGGAAGACATCACTCTCCCTTACGTGTTACGTTCTGAGTTAATAAAAGCCTTGTTTTTGTTCTGCTAACTTCGAGTCTCGGAATTATTGAGGCACATCACCCCCGATGTGTTTTAACTCGTTTTATGCCATTGTGCTGTACATTTGCCAAACTAGTTTCATGAAGACAGTTTTCTTTTAAAATCTGACCTAGCATTTATTGATCTGATGGCATCTCTGCCTAGCAAAGCTCCATATTGCTGCAATGTTTCTCGGCTAGTGGGTCAATCAGGAAAGGATTGGACAGTGGGTATTTACTTTTATTCCACTTGGTGTAGGAGAAACCTTAGTTAATGCAAAGCAAATATTTCTGACCTCCAAGCTGTACACCATACCTCACTTCTGCAAAGGAAATATCCTGGCTATCTCCTCCAAGAAGCACATTCATGGAGATAAAGGGAAGAGAAATCAAGACAGTAGGCCTGAAAACCTATGGGCCAGCAATCCCAGCATCAATGTTCCCTCTAGTTTTCTTTTGTACTGAGCGGGCCATGAACTCCTTTGAGCGTGACCCTTTCGTCCGTGTTAAAACAACAACAACGTTTACAACAACGACAGCAACAGCAAACACTTAAAAGCATATATACAGTAATGCCATATTGCCACCCCACCGTCTCAAATCATGAGACAATCAGACAAGGTTCTATACAAGTTTAACATAACTTCTCTGCTTTTGAACTCTATTCCTCTAGAAATGAGCCCCAGTGCTTTATTTGCAATTTTATGGCTTTTTTAACCTGCATTGCTACTTTTAATGATTTGCGAATCTATACCCCTAGATCCCTTTGCACCTCTACCCCATTTAGACTCTCAGGGGGCGATTTTCTGACATTGGAGGAGGCGGGTTTGGAGGCGGGAAGGGCGGGAAAATCAGATTCAGGGCGCTTCCCCAAAGGAGGTTTGGAACCTGCCTCCAACCCGCCTCCACGGGATTTTGCCGGTGCCGGTTTTGAAGGTTGGGAAACGCTCCCGCCTCCAGCTGGCCATTGCGCTATTTAACCTCCTTAAAAGCTCGTTAAGGGCCTCTCTAAGCCTATTTTGAGAGGCCCTCCTGATTTTTCTAGCATTTCAGTGTGCTCCACGCACCTCCTGAACCATGCCAGGTAAACCTGGTGGGTTGACTCGTGGGTGGCCTCCTCACAGCTGCAGGTCTAACAAGACATAATTTATTGCAGCAAGGATTACTTGCAGGTGCCAGACCTTAGCTTTAAAAGGTCTCTGAGCACTTTTAGAAGGCCTTCCGAAGTCGGAGGTGCTGCAGCTTGACTCCATCAACAGTGGGAGCTCCTTGGAAGACCCTCTCCCCGCTTGCAATGAGCATTTCCCCAAAGGAGGCATCTACAAGCAGAATGGGAACCATTCGTTTTCTTTCTGCATCGACCTGAGATGAGGATGAGGAGGAGGAGGATCTGGAGGAGGAGGAGGAGGAAGTCAGAGTGCTGGTGTATCGACCAACAGCAGCACGCGAGCACATGGCTGCCCGGGATGCAAGAGATGAACTTATCATGGCCAGATTTGCATAGGTTGCCAAAGTTGGCACATGTCCTTGGCTCCATCCTAGGACATCATTGACAATGGACATGACTCTCTGGCCTCCTTTCACTCAGGCCACCAACCTGACAATGCAAGTGTGGCGGTGCCCGCAATGTGGAGCTGCCTAAGGCGAAAGAACAGATGGCATAACACCAACATTTTGGCTTCAAATCATTTTAATACTTTCCAACAGGGATGGCATTTCATCAATACACAGAAACAGTCTCCCAATCTGCACACAGATCTGGAAATGATATCCCTTGCCAGCTGTACCCACACAGCCTAGGTTTCTTTGGCAGGCCCCTTCCTCCGAGATGAGTGGAAGAGCACCTCCATGCTAGCTGTCACCCCCACAAATAACATTTGCAGCAACTCATCCGAGAGCCTCGGATAGGCCCTTGCCGTGGAATTGGACATAGTGGTCTCTCAAAAGATGTTGGCGGTGGTGCAGGAGACGCAGAAATGCTGTGGAATGAGCCAAGGGAGCAAGAAGCCATAAAATCAGACTGGAAAAGTGCTGTCGACAGAGGCGAGTTTCAGTCCCAAAACACTAATTGGGCAAGGGCATCCCACACCTCTGAAAACAAGTGGCCAATCATGGGAAAATCGCAAATTTTTGAAACCTATCAGTGGAGGCGAGTTTCAAACCCACCCAAACTGAAACCCGCCTCCATCTCACCTCCAGTGGGAAAATCGCCCCCTTATTTTCCAAGGAGTAGGTCGCCTCCTTATTCCTCCTACCAAAATGCACCACCTCATACTGCCCTATATTGAAATTCATTTGTCATTTTCACGCCCATTCTGCAAGTTTGTTTACGGTAGAATTAATTAAAAGCTTTTAGTTCGTCATGTACAAACTCTATTTAATATAAAAATACTTGTCAGAAATGACTGGGATGTAAAAGAACTGCCTAATAATGCATTAACACTTCAGAAATATCACTCAGTTACATGGTTATGCATCGACAAACAATCCAAAAGCCCACGGTGAGCTGAAAGAGGCATATCTATTCATGCAATTTGTATTAATTTTAAAGTTTTCAACGTATTAACCCATCCCTCCTCATGTCACTATAGCAGTGGCTACACAAGCAACAGGAGCAGTGGCTTTCCTATGGCGCTGATGTGCTGTATGTCCACATAAGTGATTAGAATATTAATCACAATGCAACCAGACAACCAACAAATATAAAGTGCTGTAGTTCTTTAGTTCACAGTATTAAAAAAGAATTGAACAAAAACAGGTATCCGTATTTCCAACTTCAATCACTTCCATTAATAAACGTTGTCTTCTTGAGCCAGCACATCCCCCATGTACCATATCAGAAATGCAGCACTTATTCACAAGTGCAGAAAAACGCATACACAATTTGCGTCACCAAATTAAAAACAAAAAGCAGGAAAAGCTATGATTTAACAGAAATAAACTTTCATATTTCTTTCTGGACAGGAGAACCAATTAGACTGACTTGGAAATGTTTACTAATATGTTGACGTAAAGATGTTAATTTACGAATTTTGCTTCTAATGTTTTTCTCTCAAACATTCTCCACAATATTAATCCCTGCTCTTATCATGAAAAGTGTTGAATTATTTTAGGCACTTCCCAATTAAATAGTGGGAAACAAACTTCATTGTGCTCTCAATTTTTAATCTCCTATTTCAAATATTTATACCAAATGAAAATTGTACATTATCAGTTTAATCGAAGTATTTTCTGTGCCTTTCTCAATAAATAAATAGTAGTTCCTTCTAAAGTAGCTTCCTGCAATTTTTATACATCATTACATAACCCGTGTTTCTATTAACTTTGCACTAAACGTTTAAGAGGAAATCTATATTTACATTACTCCTGGGACTTGTTACGGCAATAGAACGACAGAAAAAAAAAAATGTTTTTTTTCCCCCTTTTTTGGTTCTCTTCCTAAACGTCTTAATGATATATTTTTTAAAGTCAATAAGAAGTAATATGTAACTCTTACAAATCCTCCCTGCCCTCCCCCTCCGCAACAGCATGGTTGCATGTTTGTGTAAAGCTACTCACTTCAGTCGATCATTCAAAATTAAATATTGAGAAATTTCAATTTTAAAATGTTTTAAGCATTTCAGAACCTCTTTTAAAGTATTTGGACTTCAAGACTTCAAAACTTCTTTAGATTCGGGGAAAATTGAGTTTTGTTTCTGTTTCTTCCAAAATCATATTCGAAACTTAGGGGGGAAAAAAGTGTTTTTAACACAAATTTTTTGTGAAACGTCTCGTTGCAGCTTTGACAGAAGTTGCTCCAAGTTTTCTTTCCCTCTTCAATGCTGTTGTTAAACATACAACAAAATATAATAAAATAAAGTCTAATTCCAAATGGAGCTCAAATAAGAAAGTGAATAAAGTGGTTAAACTTCTCCTAAGAAGGTGGTGAGGTTATCTATCCCCAGTCTTGGCGATGAGTTGGGATCAGTTTTGGAGAAGTTGTTTCCTCTTTTTCTGCTGCCGTTTCCTCTGTCTCTCAGACTCTAAGGTACAAACATGGGCACAAACTTTTCCCCTCTCTCATAACATGACTTAAATAACCCTGATAACCTCTTACAAAAAGGACACAACACCTGGCAAAATTTAACTGCGACTTACCGCGGGACATTCAATATCACTTTCACATATTTTTTCTGGCTTTAAACAATTTTCTGAATTAAAAAAAAAATTCTCATTTTTGTTTCACCGGGGGCCTAAAACTTGTTTGCTTTCGCCTCCTTCCAGCGGCCATTGTACATGTGCTGCGCCTCCACCTGTGTTGTTCCAAAGTTCAGCCACTGCTCTGTCCCCGGAAATGGACTACACGCGTCTGGACCCCCACACCTCCCTCTCTGTCCCTCTCTCTCCCCAATCTCTCTCTCTCTCTCATTCAGTCTCTCTCTCTCTCTCTCCCCAGTCTCTCCCTCTCTCTCCCCCAGGCTCACTCTCTCTCTCCCCCAGTATCTCTCTCTCCCCCAGTATCTCTCTCTCCCCCAGTCTCGCTCTCTCTCTCCCCAGTATCTCTCTCTGCCCCAGTCTCGCTCTCTCTCTCCCCAGTCTTACTCTCTCTCTACCCCAGTCTCTCTCTCTCTCCCCAGTCTCTCTCTCTCCCCCAGTCTCTCTCTCTCTCTCTCCCCCAGTCTCTCTCTCTCTCTCTCCCCCCCAGTATCTCTCTCTCTCTCCCCAGTCTCACTCTCTCTCTCCCCCAGGCCCACTCTCTCTCTCCCCCAGTCTCTCTCTCCCCAGTCAGAGGCTAGTTATTCTGCGGCGAGTGTCTCACCTCCTGACTCCTCAAAGTCTTTCCACCATCTACAAGGCACAAGTTAGGAGCGTGCTGGAATACTCTCCACTTGCCTGGATGAGTGCAGCTCCAACAACACTCAAGAAGCTCAATACCATCCAAGACAAAGCAGGCCACTTGATTGGCACACCATCCACCACCTTAAACATTCACTCCCTCCCCCACCGGTGTACCGTGGCTGCAGTGTGTGTACCAGCTACAAGATGCATTGCAGCAACTCGCCAAGGCTTCTTCGGCAGCACCTCCCAAACCCGTGACCTCTTCCACCTAGAAGGATAAGGGCAGCAGACAGATGGGAACACCACCACCTCCAAGTTCCCCTCCAAGTCACACATCATCCTGATTTAGAAGTGTATCGCTGTTCCTTCATCGTCGCTATGTCAAAACCCTGGAACTCCCTATCCAACAGCACTGTGGGAGTACTTTCACCACATGGACTGCAGCGGTTCAAGAAGGTGGCTCACCACCACCTTCTCAAGGGCAATAAATGCTGGCCGTCCCAGTGACGCCCACATCCCATAAACAAATTTAAAAAAGTCTCTCTCTCCCCCAGTGGCTCTCTCTCTCTCCCAGTCTTCCTCTCTCTCTGCCAGTCTCTCTCTCTCTCTCCCAGTCTCTCTCTCTCTCCCCCACAGTGTCTCTCTCTCTCTCCCCCCAGTGTCTCTCTCTCTCCCCCCGTGTCTCTCTCTCTCCCCCCAGTCTCTTTCTCTCCCAGTCTCTCTCTCTCTCTCTCTCACCCCTCCCAGATTCTCTCTCTTTCCCAGTCTCTCTCCCCAGTCTCTCTCTCATTCTCTCCCTCTCCCCAGTCTGTCTCTCTCTCCGCCCCCCTATTCCCTCTCTCTCCCCTTTTGATCCTCGATCTACCCCCACTGGCCACCAATGTATCCCCTGACCTCTGCACAGAGCGGACGAAAGCGCGGCCCGCCTGGACACTGCGCGTGTGTGGACCCGGTACACCGTGAGCCGACGCTGAAGGCTGAAAGGCAAATAGTCACTAATACAAAAGCAAAATACTGCAGATGCTGGAAATCTGAAATAAAAACAGAAAATGCTGGAAATACTCAGCAGGTCAGGCAGCATCTGTGGAGAGAGAAACAGAGTTAACGTTTCAGGTCGATGACCTTTTGTCAGAACTAGGTTTTTAAGGCACAACGCAGGGGATACTCCCACTGAAAGGTCAAAGGTCAAGGGAGAAAACCAAACCCCTTTCGGCGTTACACAGCAACCCATCGACCATCAGAACAGACACTTCAAGAGCTGCAATTGCGATCGGCTCTGAGCTTGCAAGACTCACAAATGAGTCTGTCTGGATTCCAGGGGCCATTCTGTACTGGGCCCCACCACCGCCTCAGCTACTATCCAGCTCTCTGCGCGGCAGTTCAATTGAAGTGCACGCGAGCTCTGGAACATGTGCACGGCCATGCAGGTGCGCACCTTAGAGGGAACAGTGCCCAGCACACCCATTGGTGACCTCCGCCACTAACCCCACCAGAGTATGTGCAGTCAGGGGAGCGCACATCATTTGAAAGTCTCTGGAGGGCATCCATGCCACGAGGGGTGCTTTTTCGGGCACCTGCCTTGCCCTGGAGGATGCAATCTATGGTGAGTAACAGTGGTTATGGGGAGTGGAACCCTGCAGAAAGAACATCGAAGGGGCAAATATTTTCAGGATACAGTTCTCAGCCTGGACTCCCAAAGAGAGCCCCATACTTGCCATTTGACAGAACGGTGTGCCTCTTCTCAAAGTTTGTACTGGCCACCAATCCTGATCTGAATTGCTCCCAGGCCAGGGCTGTAGGAATTCCCAAAGGAGGGAGACCCTGGCCTCACCTCCTCTGCATCAATTGCCATGCTCGGCGCAGGCACAAGCTCCACCCCAAGCAAAATCCATAGCAAACTCCAGGAGAAGGCCAGGACCCGGATATGCCAGATCCCGGGCTAATTTGAGTTACGGTGGGAATATTCCAGAACGACCAAGGACTTTTGGCTCCTGAACGACTCATAGAATGATACAGCACAGAAGGAGGCCATATGGCCCATCGTGTCATAGAATCATAGAATCATAGAAATTTACAGCACAGAAGGAGGCCATTTCGGCCCACCTTGTCCATACCTACCGACAAAGAGCTATCCAGCCTAATCCCACTTACCAGCTCTTGGTCCGTAGCCCTGTCGCTCCGCCGCTCCGAGATTCCACCCGCTGCCGCCGCTGACGCACTGAGGCCTACCTGAGCCTCTAGGGCCTTTTGTAGTCACTCCGCCGCTCTGAGATTCCTCCCGCCGCCGCTGCTGACGCACTGTAGTTGACGGGGTTGAAGGCCGATAAATCCCCAGGGCCTGATAATCTACATCCCAGGGTACTTAAGGAAGTGGCCCTAGAAATAGTAGATGCATTGCTGATCATCTTCCAACATTCGATGGAATCTGGAACAGTACCCATGGATTGGAGGGTAGCTAATGTTACCCCACAATTCAAAAATGGTGGCAGAGAGAAAACGGGGAATTACAGACCGGTAAGCCTGACATCAGTAGTGGGGAAAATGCTAGAGTCCATTATAAAAGATGTAATAGCAGAGCACTTGGAAACCAGTGACAGGATCGGACAAAGTCAACATGGATTTACAAAAGGTAAATCGTGCTTGACTAATCTACTGGAATGTTTTGAGGATGTAACTGGTAAAATAGATAAGGGAGAACCAGTGGATGTGGTGTATTTGGACTTTCAGAAGGCTTTCGATAAGGTCCCACATAAGAGGTTAGCGTGTAAAGTTAAGGCACATGGGATTGGGGACAAGGTATTGACTTAGATAGAGAACTGGTTGGCAGATAGAAAGCAAAGAGTTGGAATAAACAGGTAGTTTTCCGAGTGGCAGGCAGTGACTAGTGGGGTACCGCAAGGATTGGTCCTAGGACCCCAGCTGTTCACAATATATATTAATGCTCTGGACGAGGGAATTGGATGTAGTATCTCCAAATTTGCAGATGACACAAAGCTGGGTGGGAGGGTATGCTGTGAGGAGGATGTTGTGAAACTCCAGTACGGTTTAGACAGGTTGGGTGATTGGGCAGAAACATGGCAAATGCACTATAATGTGGATAAATGTGAGGTTATCCACTTTGGTGGCAAAAACAGGAAGGCAGATTATTATTTGAATGGCAATAGATTGGGAGAAGGGGAAGTGCAAAGAGACCTGGGTGTTCTTGTGCACCAGTCGCTGAAGGTAAGCATGCAGGTGCAGCAGACGGTTAAGAAGGCAAATGGTATGTTGGCCTTTGTAGCAAGAGGGTTCGAGTACAGGAACAAGGATGTCTTGCTGCAGTTGTACAGGGCCTTGGTGAGACCGCACCTTGAGTATTGTGTGCAGTTTTGGTCACCTTATCTGAGGAAGGACGTTCTTGCCATGGAAGGAGTGCAGCGAAGATTCACCAGGCTAATACCTGGGATGGCAGGAATGACGTACGAGGAGAGATTGGGTCGATTGGGCTTGTACTCACTGGAGTTTAGAAGATTGAGAGGGGATCTCATCGAAACCTATAAAATTCTGTCAGGCCTGGACAGGCTAGATGCAGGAAGGATGTTCCCGATGGCCAGGGAGTCCAGAACTAGGGGTCATAGTCTAAGGATAAGGGGTAAGCCATTTAGGACTGAGATGAGGAGGAATTTCTTCACCCAGAGAGTGGTGAACCTGTGGAATTCTCTACCACAGAAGGCAGTGGAGGCCAAGTCATTAAATATATTCAAGAAGGAGTTGGATATATTTCTTAAGGCTAAAGGGATCAAGGGATATGGGGAGAAAGCAGGGACATGGTACTGAATTTGAATAATCAGCCATGATCTCATTGAATGGCGGAGCAGGCTTGAGGGGCTGAATGGCCTACTCCTGCTCCTATCTTCTATGTTTCTATGTTACGGCACTTCAAGTGCACATCCCGGCACTTCAAGTGCACATCCAAGCACTTTTTAAATGTGGTGAGGGTTTCTGCCTCTACCACCCTTTCAGGCAGTGAGTTCCAGACCCCCACCACCCTCTGGGTGAAGAAAATTCCCCTCAAATCCCCTCTGAACCTCCGACCAATTACTTTAAATCTGTGCCCCCTGGTTGTTGACCCCTCTGCTAAGGGAAATACATCCTTCCTATCCACTCTATCTAAGCCCCTCATAATTTTAAACACCTCAATAAGGTCTCCCCTCAGCCTCCTAATGGGAAGGATATGTGATTGGTAATACAGTGATATCTTTTTGTGTCCACAACTACAATTCTTATCTTAATTTTAATACAAATCTAAACTAAGAAGTTAAAACGCCACTGCACCCAAAGCCTGCAGTGGTGGCTAATATGGCAGCAGGGGCAGTGGGTCTTTGCCAGTAGCTGCTCTTGCTTTATCTAGTTGCTCCTGGTTCCTTTGCCAATTTCTTTAAATCTGTGTCCTCTGGTTGGGATAAATTGGGAAGGAGCATACATTCAGAGAGCTGTAGATCTCTTTTATATTCTTTATCTGTGACTTTACTCTCACCCTTATTATACTGTGATATAGAAAAATAGAAAAACAACTCTCTTCTCAGGTAAGGAACTGTAGCAAATCGATTTTCAACTCAGCAGATCTTATTTATGCAGCGTTAGTTTTCAGATCCCTTACATAAACCTTTATAAGGATATATAGGTATCTTTGGATTATGCAGTACATATATATATATGCTTGTTGCATATACATTGCTGCTTGTTGAAACGGAACCGTGAATTTGTATTCAGCGAGTTTCATGCATTTTAAAAACAACTGTATCTCTGAATACAATTTATTGTTATTCTCTGCTATGAATAGTGAACTTTGTTTCTTTACTGTTTTTCCAATTTTCAAAGTGGCACCTCCTTTATTTTCCTCAGCTCTGGAATCTCAATTGCAAAATAATCCAGCCCAAAATACTTCCCACATAACAGTCCAGCCCACCCCTTGCTATATGGCAACATAATCCAAATCCAACTGATTTTGTATATATAGCAGGCTGTAGCAAAATTGATATTCACTGTGCATCACATTCCAATCCAGCTATCACTCTCTTTGTAATATCGTCCAACCCAACTTTTATTTTATGTGGAACACAGTCTGACTAAATTGCTGTTTTCTATATAAAACAGTCCAAACCAACTATTTGATTCTACGTGCAACTCATTCCACCTAATTATTTTTTTCTATGTTGCTCACTCCAACCATACTATTGGGCTGGATTTTACTTACCGAGACGAGTTGGGGCGGGACTGCTATCTTCTGGGTTCTAGTCCCGCCCCCAGCGACGTCTGATGAACTGATGCTATTTTGCCCTGATTGGCCTTGTTAAGCCCACCCTGCAGGCTTGCCAGCCAATTAAGGGAAAGTCGGTGTCAGATGACGTCAGTTGATGACGCTTCAACTGCTGGTTTTCTTAAAGGCATATGCGCCACACTTGTTTGACAGGTGAATTGTCAGTGTTTGACAGCATTGAGGTGCTGTCAAACACGGACAATCACTGTCCAAAGGTGAGCCCTTGCACCCAGGCTCTCCAATTACTCTCTCCTTAGGATAAAACAGATGGCAGCTGCAGCTGAGATTACAGAAGCCATCTGCCACTTCACTCGATGAGATGAACCTACACAAACAATACACAGCTTGTCACCTGCAGAAACATCTAAACACAATAAAAATTACTTTCATAACTTTTCCTTACCTCTGATACTCACCATTGTCACTTTGCAGCCTTCACACCAATTCTGCAGCTGTCATCCAAACACCAACAGCACAACAGATCCACAGCACGCCTCACTTACCCTGGCGGAATTCCCCAACGTCGGGAAGCCCGCAGCAGAAGGCTCAAAATGGGAAAAAGCCTTTTAACTGCCTGTTAACTACCTGTTAACAAGCAGTTAACTGGCTATAATCCCCTTCCCTCCACTAGGAGTCGGGTCCCTGTGCAAATCGTGGGCCCGACTCCTGAGAAGATTGGTTGGAGGCGGGTTGGGAACAAGTTCGGGACCCGCTCCCATTGTTTTTGACTTTCCTAGCAGTCCCCGCTCCAAACCCGCCTCCTCAGGGCTGGGAAAATCCATGCACATGGGACGCATGGTAATCTGACTTTATTCTAATCATAACACTCTGGACTGAGTGACGCAGTGTGTGCGAAGACTTCCACTTCAGGCTGACCTTAAGTCAAATCCACCTCGGAGTGGAGGGAACTTTGTGCAGAACTTGGTACAATATGATTGTTTGCTGGCCTGCAAAGTCCCACACTTCTCTGCTACGGAAGCTATCATCGACAGCAACAACAACTTGCCTTTACATAGCATCTTTAACATAGTAAAACATCCCAGGGTACTTCGCAGTTAGGGGGTCAGACCCTATCTAACAAACTGAAGAGCCCAACACCAGACACCGAATGATTATGTTTCACAAACACCAACAGTTCATTTTTGTTTATTAAAATCAACTAACCTGAACACAGTTCCATAATGTTTTGGTGTTCTTTTTCAGGCCATAGCTTTGGTTTGTGTAGTTACAGAACCAGTCAAAAGCATGAAAAAAGGATACTTATCACAATTCCTCAGCAGCAACTTACCTCAAATCAATTGACACTAATACTGGATCAGTTTTAGTTTTCTGTTTTAAACTGTAACTGTTTTTAATCACCTTGACCCATTGGGCCCCGATGTTAATGTGAAGGCGGCTTCCGAGCGGGCGGGAGGAATTGGGTGGGCGAAACCTGGAAGTCAAGTCAGTGCATCAGATGAAGAGATCGCAAAGGCTCTGTTTGAAGAATTAACTCAGTCGAGAATATTTTTGTGGACTTTATGGGCTTAGGGTGTTTTCCCTGTGGTGGGATCGCCCTGTGCAAATGCGTGGGGGACTGGTTTGTTAAAACTCCAGAGAACGCATGGCAGTTGGCTGTGACAAAAGAACTGTCAGTCATCCAGAATGTATGGGTTCGCCCGACAGTCCTGGAAAAAGGAAGGGGGCCATTGAACTTGAACTTATTAGAAAGGCCACTCTAATATGCAAAAGCACTTCTCACCTCCATCTCAGAAGAGAAGCAGAACAATGAACCCACTGGCCTCAGCCAGCCGAAAAGGAGACAGTTTTTTTCCCAACACAAAAACCGAAAGATATGTCCCAGACTTAGGGCTATTAATCCCATCACGGAATACTCATGAGTCCGAGGATGACCCATCACTGATTAAGCACCGGAGTGCTTAGAAACAAAAGGATTTTAAAGATTGGCGGGAAAGATAGGGGTAGCCAGACTCCTATAAAAGATAGATTCTTTCCCACCATTCTTTCTCTCTCTCTCGCTCCCTGCTCCAACAAGATCGAACTAACAAGAAGTACCAGAGAAGCCGCCGAGCGGAGCGATCGAAACCGACTGTGTGTGGGGGTAAGCACAGTCTCGAGTGTCCCAAGCTGGTATCCCGTGAGCTGTAAGGGCTTAGAGTTTTCTCAGAAGTGAAGTTTTTGGACTATTCCGAGGGTGGGAGTTTCGTTTGGTTCAGCCAGGCGAAGGGGTTTATGCGATTGGGTAATTTGTTGGTAGGGGTGGAATTAGAGTCCACCATAGCAACAAGGGAATTATTGCTTGTTATAGTCCCCAGTTGTGTACTGTATGTATGTTGTTTGTAACCTGGATTTTATTCTCCACAGAGACAGTGATTTCATTTAGTAGTGCATGTTTTAGCCAGTGTATGTTAGACCAAATAAATATAAGTTTGATTTTTCACTGAAGCATTCCTGTCCGTGACTTATTTCATCTACACTCTGAATAATAATTCCCGGGTATAGAACTTTCATAAGGCGGGGGCAATTCGAACCGTCCATCTAGCAATTGGGCTAGGATCAAAAACTGCTTACACGGATGCGGCGATTTCAGTTTGATTGAGGCAATAAATGTTAATGTCCGGGTTTCGCGTCTCCAAGCTGCGCAGCAGGCACGATGCTCACCTGCCTAATGCGATCTGAAGCCTATTTAAAACAACAACAACAACTTGTATTTATATAGCGCCTTTAACGTAGTAAAACATCCCAAGGCGCTGCACAGGAGTATTTTAAGACAAAAAAATTGACACCGATCCACATAAGGATAAATTAGGGCTGGTCACCAAAAGATTGGTCAAAGAGGTAGGTTTAAGGAGCATCTCAAAGGAGAAAAGAGAGGTAGCGAGGCGGAGAGGTTTTGGCAGGGAATTCCAGAGCTTAGGGCCTAGGCAACAGAAGGCACAGCCACCAAAGGTTGAGCGATTATAATCAGGGATCCTCAAGAGGGCAGAATTAGAGGAGCGCAGATATCTCGGGGGGGTTGTGGGGCTGAAGGAGATTACAGAGATAGGGAGGGGCGAGGCCACGGAGGGATTTGAAAACAAGGATGAGAATTTTGAAATCAAGGTGCTGCTTAACCGGGAGCCAATGTAGATCAGCGAGCACAGGGGAGATGGGGGAACGGGACTTGGTGCGAGTTAGGACAATGGAATTTGGAGGAGCCAAGAGGAGTTTACGACAGATGAACAGAGAGGAAGGGCAGCACCCACATTTAATGATGCATCCCTGGAATGACTGCTGGGTGCAGTCAGGAGGAGGAGAGACAGACTTTTCCCCAGCAATGGGCGGAGGAAACCTGCAACTCTCACCAAGAAGGCATGGTTGGAGGTAGCTGAGGAAGTGAGCAGCAGGGGCGTTGTGCCCCGGTCTTGGATGCAGTGCAGGAAGTGATTTAATAACCTAACCATGTTAGGGAAAGTGAGTACATTTGCTGATTCACCTACATCCTGTGGTTTAAGCCCAACCCCTTTCACTCTGTCTTGCCAAGCGTACTCCATCACATTACTCCTCACACCCACTCAACTTTCAAAAGCACCCAGCCTTCACTTTCTATGCATTTCATCACCACCCCATTTACCCATCCACAATTGCCACTCACTCCAATCCTTATGCAATGTGATGCACCTGTCTCATAGTAATCCTCACCCAATGCACTGCAGCCATCGGGTGAATGTCTCACCTTCAGTCACTCACAGGTCTGGTTTTTTTGCCCCTTGAAGAAGAGAGTGCAAAATGCAAGTGTGAGGTCCAGAAGTGCCAAGTGGATGATCCATATCAGCCTACTCCTGAAGTCCCCACCATCACAGAAGCCAGTCTTCAGCCAATTCGATTCACTCCACGTGGTATCAAGAAATGGCTGAGCGCATTGGATACAGCAAAGGCTATGGGCCCTGAGAACATCCCGGCTATCGTGCTGAAGACCTGTGCTCCAGAACTAATCACACCTCTAGCCAAGCTGTTCCAGTACAGCTATAACACTGGTATCTATCCGACAATGTGGAAAACTGCCGAGGTATGTCTTGCCCACAAAAAGCAGAACAAATCCAATCCGGCCAATTACGGCCCCATCAGCCTACTCTCAATCATCAGCAAACTGATGGAAGGTGTCATCGACAGTGTTATCAAGCGACACTTACTCACCAATAACCTGCTCAATGATGCCCAGTTTGGGTTCCGCCAAGATCACTCAGCTCCAGACCTCATTACAGCCTTGGTCCAAACATGGACAAAATAGCTGAATTCCAGAGGTGAGGTGAGAGTGACTGCCCTTGACATCAAGGCAGCATTTGACCAAGTGTGGCATCAAGGAACCCTAGTAAAACTGAGGCCAATGGGAATCAGGGGGAAACTCTCCACTGGCTGGAGATATAGCTAGCACAAAGGAAGATGGTTGTGGTGGTTGGCGGTCAATCATCACAGCCCCAGGACATCGCTGCAGGAGTTCCTCAGGGCAGTGTCCTAGGTCCAACCATCTTCAGCTGCTTCATCAATGAACTTCCCTCCAACATAAGGTCAGAAATGGGAATGTTCGCTGATGACTGCACAGTGTTCAGTGCCATTCACAACTCCTCAGATAATGAAGCAGTCCATGCCCACATGCAACAAGATCTGGACAACATTCAGGCTTGGGCTGATAAGTGGCAGGTAACATTCGTGCCTCACAAGTGCCAGGCAATGACTATCTCCAACAAGCGAGAGTCCAACCACCGCCCCTTGATATCCAACGGTATTACCATTGCCGAAACCCCCACCATCAACATCCTGGGGGGTCACCATTGACCAGAAACATAAGAACATAAGAATATAAGAAATAGGAGCAGGAATAGGCCATTTGGCCCCTCGGGCCTGCTCCGCCATTTAATGAGATCATGGCTGATCTGCTCTTGGGCTCACCTCCATTTCCCTGCCCGCTCCCCATAACCCATCACTCCCTTATTGTTCAAAAATCTGTCTATCTCCACCTTAAATATATTCAAAGACCCAGCCTCCACAGCTCTCTGGGGCAGAGAATTCCACAGATTTACAACCCTCTGAGAGAAGAAATTCCTCCTCATCTCAGTTTTAAATGGGCGACCCTTTATTCTGAAACTATGCCCCCTAGTTCTAGAATCCCCCATGAGGGGAAACATCTTCTGTGCATCTACCTTGTCGAGCCCCCTTAGTATCTTATGTTTCAATAAGATCACCTCTCATTCTTCTAAAATCCAATGAGTATAGGCCCAACCTGCTCAACCTTTCTTCATAAGCCAACCCTTTCATCTCAGGCATCAACCTCATGAACCTTCTCTGAACTGCCCCCAATGCAGGTATATCCCTCCTTAAATAAGGAGACCAAAACTGTACGCAGTACTCCAGGTGTGGTCTCAACAATACCCGGTACAGTTGTAGCCGGACTTCCCTGCTTTTATACTCCAACCCCCTTGCAATAAAGGCCAACATTCCATTTGCCTTCCTGATTACTTGCTGTACCTGCATGCTAATCTTTTTGTGTTTCATGCACAAGGACCCCCAGAAACTTAACTGGACCAGCAACATAAACACTGTGGCAACAAGAGCAGGTCAGAAGCTAGGTATTCTGCAGCGAGTGTCTCACCTCCTGACTCCCCAAAGCCTTTTCACCATCTACAAGGCACAAGTAAGGAGTGTGAGATACTCTCCACTTGCCTGGATGAGTGCAGCTCCAACAACACTCAAGAAGCTCGACACCATCCAGGACAAAGCAGCCCACTTGATCGGCACCCCATCCACCACCTTAAACATTCACTCCCTCCACCACCGGCGTACCGTGGCTGCAGTGTGTACCATCTACAAGATGCACTGCAGCAACTCGCCAAGGCTTCTTCGGCAGCACCTCCCAAACCCGCGACCTCTTCCACCTAGAAGGACAAGGGCAGCAGGCGCATGGGAACACCACCAACTCCAAGTTCCCCTCCAAGCCACACAACATCCTGACTTAGAAGTATATCGCTGAACCTTCATCGTCGCTGGGTCAAAATCCTGGAACTCCCTACCTAACAGCACCATGGGAGTACCATCACGGACTGCAGCGGTTCAAGAAGGCAGCTCACCACCATATTCTCAAGGGCAATTAGGGATGGGCAATAAATACTGGCCTTGCCAGCGATGCCCACATCCCATAAACAAATTTTAAAAAAACTGGAGGTGTGCTACCACAAATAGTCCAGCTCACAGATGCAGAGGAGGATGCCATGGAGTTAAGTGCCACATCCGCATCCCTCTCAATTGGAGATAGAGAGACAGGGAGCTCACAGATAGGTGGTGACAGAATTACAAATGCCTCTGACACACATGTTGACTTTATTTCATCAATGACTGCAATATGAGAAGACTGAGTATGGTGATTGTGAAGATCGTGACTTTGCCACGACTAATTCCTATCTCCTTCTTATGTTTTCTAGGGCTTTCACTTGCCCAGCAAGTGTCGCTGGACATGCATGAGGACGCTTCCTCAAAGAACCTCATTCCTCTGAGAGTGCACCGTCACAGGACATACAACCATGCACCAGCACAGATACTCGCTCTCCAATGGGTCCAGTTAGAGAGTTAGTTGGGTTTTCACCTGATGATTCACAACTCACAAGTGAGCATGAACAGACATTGCTAGCAGGGACAGCCGTGGAGAGTCCTCTTTGGGTGGGGGGTGTCCACAATCCTCTCCAAGCTCTGCTCAGCTGGACACAGATGCTGAACCCCGGCAGCTATCGTTGAGAAGGAGAATGATGGCAATGACGTCACGATCTCCGGGCGAAGGAGGTCGGGGTGCAATGCAGTAGCGCCGCCGCAAAACTCCCGCCAAATATGGCGGCAGTCGATGTCGGCGCTGTGCCCGGTGGCAAACCCATTTGTGCCACGTTAGCGGGAGGTGCAAAGGCATCCAATTGCACCATCTTACTATTTTACACAGGTGATGTGATGAAAGCTCAACCATATCTGGTCTGCCTTCTTTGAATTAAATTCAAGTAAAATAGATGCAGTTACTCCTCAATACTGCACAGCCCTTACCACAATCTCCACATAATGACTGGCAGTCTTGACATTTACAGTAACATAAGTTGTCTCTGTCAAGTGAGTAGATGACACAACAGTTAATCAGACCGGATCCTTTATCATGATCGACCAGTAGAAAATAATCAAAAGTCTGGTTTGCTGAGGAAATTGCACAATTGTTCTGACATTTCCTGCTAATTTTATTTCGACTAAAAGCTAAGTTTTAATGTTACAAGCAGCGGCATTGATCTGCACGTAATATGCAAATCAATATCATTACAACCTGAGAGGAAGGGATGTAGTTTGTTTTGTAGATTGTTTAAATGTTACAAAGCAATTGCATTGATCTACAAACAATATGGCAGTCAATATCAGTGTAACCACAGGAAGAAGGATGAAGTTACTTTGATAGATTGTTTCTTCATGCAGCCTCCTGTGCACTTGACAGATTATAGAGAGGCTGCATTGTCAGAGAAAAGAACAGGCAAGAAACCAGTGTTTGGATTGGTCTTCCTATAAAGGGGGACGCTCAGCTTGTTTGCTGACACTTCTGGGGAGCCCCACAAGTGACCAACTGTGTAAATATTCTCTGATGAGTATACTACTTCACATGGGAGAATGTACCCCTCCAAGGCTGACTCTTAACTCTCCTCTCATGGCCCAACAAGCCACTCCATTGTATCAAAGGCTGCAAAGAATAATAAGACTGCAGCGGTTGAAGAAGAAGGTCCACCACCACCTACTCAAGGCAACTGAGGAGGGGCAATAAATGCTGACCTTGCCAGAATGAATTAATAAAAAGCAGGATGGAAAACTATAAGGTAAGTCCTGTAAGTTGTGGTAATTCATTAAATACTTGTTTCTTGCTATATCATTATACATTATTGAGCCTAGAAAGTACTGTTGGTGGCATTCCTCTGTCCACTATTTCAACGCTGGTCTTAACGTATTGAATTCAAATAGGTTAATGGCGCTAGTGGACAAAGGAATGTCTTACAAAGACATTAAGCGATTGCCCATTAATATTGCCAACTGCAATTTCTAGGCTTTGGTCTCAAAAATTAATCACCACGAATAATATAATCATTATAGTATAAAAAGAGCTCTTCATTACAGTAACTGCCTTATGATCATCATCAGAAGGTGGCTGCTTGCGTCATCTTGACTTTGTGTGATTTGTCATCTTGTGCTATGTGTGCCAGGATGAGATACATTTCTTTAGATCACACCGGGGGCAGCGGGGGTGGGGGGGGGGGGGGCCGGGGGGGGAGGGAGGAGGTCAATCAGCTTCTCAATTTGATACTTGCTGTTTTTGAGAAGAGGATAAAATGCTTCATCTTGTCATAATTATTCTGCGCTTGATTAATATGTAACTCTTCAAAATTTGGATTTGAACAAAGTAAAAAATGCGTTAATGAGCAGTTTCATCTGAAAAATAAAAACTTAAATGAGAGCCTTGCCAAGGAGGGCTGATAGAGTCAAACATAGAAACATAGAAAAATAGGAGCAGGAGTAGGCCATTCGGCCCTTCGAGCCTAACCCACCATTCAATATGATCATGGCTGATCCTCTATCTCAATACCATATTCCCCCTCTCTCCCCATACCCCTTGATGCCTTTTGTGTCTAGAAATTTATCTATCTCCTTCTTAAATATATTCAGTGACCTGGCCTCCACAGCCTTCTGTGGTAGAGAATTCCACAGGTTCACCACCCTCTGAGTGAAGAAATTTCTCCTCAGCTCAGTCCTAAATGTCTTGTACCATATCCGGAGACTGTGACCCCTCGTTCTGGACCCCCCAGCCAGGGGAAACATCCTCCCTGTATCCAGTCTGTCTAGTCCTGTCAGAATTTTATACGTTTCAATGAGATCCCCTCTCATTCTTCTAAACTCTAGTGAATACAGGCCTAGTCAACTCAATCTCTCCTCATACGACAGTCCTGCCATCCCAGGAATCAGTCTGGTGAACCTTCGCTGCACTCCCTCCATGGCAAGTATATCCTTTCTTAGTTAAGGAGACAAAAACTGCACACAGTACTCCAGGTGTGGTCTCACCAAGGTCCTGTATAACTGTAGTAAGACATCCTTGCTCCTGTACTCAAATCCTCTTGCAATGAAGGCAAGCATACCATTTGCCTTCCTAACTGCTTGCTGCACCTGCATGTTTGCTTTCAGTGATTGGTGTACAAGGACCCAGGTCCCTCTGTACATCAACATTTCCCAATCTATCACCATTTACATAATATTCTGCCTTTCTGTTTTTCCTACCTAAGTGGATAACTTCACATTTATCCACGTTATACTGCATCTGCCATGTATTTGCCCACTTACTCAACTTGTCTAAATCGCCTTGAAGCCTCCTTGCATCCTCCTCACAACTCACAATCCCACCTAGTTTCTTGTTGTCAGCAAACTTAGAAATATTACATTTGGTTCCCTCATCCAAATCATTGATATATATTGTGAATATCTGGGGCCCAAGCACTGATCCCTGCGGTACCCCACTAGTCACCACCTGCCACCCCAAAAAAGACCCATTTATTCCTGCTCTCTGTTTCCTGTCTGTTAAGGATCAGATATACCTAAATCATTAATTAGATGCTAAGTTTGAGCAATAGGCAGGGATACATTAATTTATGGGCCAGTAATTATTCATTTAATAGCCAGATGGGATTTCTTATCAGTGGATATTAATAATATTTAAGCTTATAAAAGGGAAACATTTTGGGGGTGATTTTGCCAATGGGAAACTTTTGGAGGTGGGACTCCCACTTGTCGGGTTTTAGTCCCACCTCCAACAACTTCTGGCCAACCCACGCTATTTCCCTTGATTGACCTTGTTAAGCCTGCCCAGCGGGCTTAGCAAGCCAATTAAGGGAAAGCCAGTTGCAGAGAACTTCAACGTATGACATTTCATCTGTGAAGCTGTCAAACAGTGACATTCTCTGTAGTTTGTTGAGGTCTTGAATTAAAGACCTCATCAAACATCTTTCTTTTGCAGAAATGAGATGGTTGTTACATCTGAGAATGCAACAACCATCTCTCATCTCCAACGTGGAGGTGCAAGACTCTCCGCATACTCCCCGATTGGAGCCTGCAGGAAGAAACAAAGGTAAGTACACTTTTAATAATACTTTGCACTTAGCTGACATACTCACCTCTCCACACTTGCACCCATCACTTACCTTCACAGCACACTTCTGCACCCCTCCGATCCCTGCAGATCCAGTAGTCGCCTCGGTGACCCTGGCAGGGTTCGCAGCCTTTGGGAAGCCCGCACTTGTGAGGGCAAAAAGGGGATAATCCTATTTTCTGCCTGTTAACTACCCAGGGCTGGCAAAATCGCTCCCTTTATGTCATGAAAATATGGATTATATATGATTTAGGATTAACGTTAGAATGTAATGGAAATGGAGAATGGAAATGTATGTGGAATAGCTATATATAGTACATAATAATAATGGGGGTCAGGTATCAATGAGAATTGAATATAATGGCCTCAATTTTCATGTGTGGACTCTATTGTGGCATGATTCGGGCAGTGTGTCATTAGCATGTGCCCCACTGTTTGTGCGCTGACCCCACATATATTGCGATCATAATTAACCTTTTGTGGATCAGCTCCCAGAGCGTCCTGCCATTGGGAGTTCGCCCATTGCTGGGCAGAAAACTCCATGCTGTATAAAGGGGTATATCAGTTTTGTTGGCGAAGAGGAATGATACAATCTCATTACAATGCAGCCGTGTCCACAACTAATACTCATTCCAGCAATAGGGCACCCCAGTTTACTGATGGACTGCTAGAAATATTATTGCAGCCAATGTGCCTAAGGAAGGTGGTCCTTGTTCCAGCAGATGGCTGTTTGGTGATGAGATGAATCACAGAATCATAGAAGTTTACAAGCAAAGAAGGCTGCCATTTGGGCCATTATGTCCATGCCGTTTTTTTGCTGGAGCATATAAGATCCCAGAGGGGCCCTGGTTCCAAATGATTCGAGGTTGACCCATATTGGGGACAATGATTTAACTTTATGCAGCACAAGCAAGACTTAATACATTACAGTATTCGAGCAGTTTACAGAGTACAATTGAGACTTATATTACCACTTATACTCTGGGTAGAAGCCGTAACTGTGAGTAGGCTGCACCCTGTGTCTCTTGCCTCTCTCTCTCCATCTCCCGGGTGTCTCCTTGATTTGTCCTGTAATCTTCTGCTCCTGAAATCTTCTACTCCTGAAATCTTCTACAATTTGTGGCTGCTAAAACCCTCTTCTTATACCCTTACTCTCATTCAAAACCTATGGAGTCCTCCTGAACCAATCACTGGCTGACACCCAAACCCAAAATCCAATCATAACGGTGCCACATTCGTAGCACCCTGGCTTACACAGGTTTTTGGTCTGATGACACTCTTACACCATCTATTTTTCACCATCAAGACTCATATCTGGGGTAGTTATGGCAATACAAAAGGAATGGCCCAGATATTCCGATCGCAGGCCTCCCGCGGTCGGAGGCCTGTGATCTGGAAAAATCTGCGTCCTTACCTGAGGGCTCCCGGGACGCGCACAATTCCGGTGCTAAGCCTCTCCAAACGCCAAGTGCGCAGGGCCCACGTATCCCAGAGGCGCAGGTAGTTCGCAGTGTCCCTGAGATCACGTGGGTCATGGGGAGCCAATCAAAGAAGGAAATCTCCCTTCATACATTTGACAGGAAGACCTGTCAAATATATGAATGGAGATCACCCCAAAATTATAGTACTGTAAAACTTTAAATAATTATTTTTTTAAATCACATTTTTAAAATGACTTGAAAGTACAATAAATTAACTATTTTAAACAAAACTTTAAATTTTTGAAAAAAATAATTAAAGTTTTTTACAGGGCTAAAAATAAACTTACCTTTTTAAAAGTATTTTTAAATGATAAATCAGTGGAATTTTTTTTTTACTGTTTCTGCGGGCGGAGGGTCTCCAAAAAGTGGAACTATCCGCCTGCAGAGGCCCTTCTCCCGGGCAGCCGGAGGATCTGTCAAGTGCATGCTTGACAGATCGGAAATGCCGGTTTCCAGCGCATGCGCAGTGCATGCCTGAAATGGCATTTCCGATGTCCCTACGGGTGGGTACACAGCGCATACCCACCCGTAGGGATCGGAATATCCAGCCCAATATGTCTCCACAGGTTGAGATACTGCCCTTGCTGTTGGCCTTTGTTTTTATAATTCACTGCGGATATTACAACATTCTACACAATGGTAACTAGAGCTAACCTTGGTTCCCAGGCTAACTGCAGTCTATTCGACCATGGCAATCTCTTTCTCACCCCAGGTTGTCTGGTTACATCTTACTCACAGACTTTTAAGCATAAGAAAAGGGTTACATGTTATACATAATTTAGGTTATAGTTGTATGCAGTTGATGATTACAAATGTTTGTATTTAATCCTTACACACTATTATAGATCTATTACTGATGACTATAAGATATTAATGGTTATAAGATAGTAAAGCAAGTATTCAAAAAAACAACTAACATGTAATTCATAACAATCTTATGGTCCCTGCCTCTTATCTCAGTCCCCGGCATTCCATTAATTCTCTCAACTTTTCTCACAGACTGACTGTCGCTTTGCTAACAAGGCTTGTTGGAGTCGGCATTTTTAATATTTGGTCAAGCAGGCCTCTTTCTTCCATTTTAAAATCTAACCAAAGGCATATTACACTAGTTTCTTCAAGAATCAGCATATATTGACTAACAGTTATATAATACAAACTTACACCTACAACTAAGAATGCGTATTTCATTTCGATCATGTTAGCGAGTGGGAATCTGAAATGGAGATTTCCCATGATTCTTACAAACAATCCCAAACTAGTCCCACTGCCCTGCATTCTGCCCGTTGCCCTGTATTTCCTGCTTTAAGTGTTTATTTACTCTTCCTTTAAAAGGTGCAATGCTTTCTGCCTCAACCATTCCCTGTGGCAAAGCCTTCCATGCAGCAACAGAACAATTGCCTGCATAAATAAATTTCTCCCAACTTTTCTCCCCACTCTCTGAGTGGCAACTTTAAATTGATGACCCCTCGTCACTCACTCCCCAACCAGAAGAAAAATCTTTCCATGTTCATCCTGTCAAAACCTTTGATAATTTTTAAAATCTCCATTGAATTTCCTCTTAGCCTCTCAGTCCAGTAGAAATAGTCCCAGTTTCTCAAGTATCTCCTGCTAATATGACTTCTTCTGATGAATCTTTGCTATCTGCTCTCCATGGCATTAATGTCCTTTTTATAATGGGGGCCCAAATCTGTTCACAGTTCTCTAACTGTGGCCTAACCATAGTCTTGTACAAATTCATCATTACATCTTTATTCTTGTTCTCTACGCAACTATTTATTCATCTGAAAGTACTACTGGTCTTTTTTTTGTGGGTTTATCTAGCTAGCTTGCACTTTTAAGGAATTATGGGCTGAAAATTCCTGCTATGTTCTCCACTGCTGCAAGTGTGCCAGAATAGAGTTTACATTTGCTAGCAGGTGAGGTAGAGATGACAGTTGCATTCTGTCAATGGTGAGAGCGTTCGTCCAATGAGGTAAGAGTGGATGGAGAGTGGAAAGTGGAAAGCCTGCAGAATCTGTGCTGGACATGGGCTGAGAAACAGCTTGTGGCTGAGGAAAGTGATCACCTGTTAGGTGGGAGCTTTTACTGTACACTTGAAGCTGTCAAGTAATCAGCTGGAGCAATGGCCATACAACTCCTGCCTCAGGTTCACAGACGTGGTCCCCGAGCAGCGTGGACCCTGTGGGCGAGCAGTTAAATTTAAAAGATAAGGTTAAAAGCATTATTAAGGGTCTGTCAACAACTCAATAATTGGTTTAATTGGGTCGCCCGCTTCCTCTAATTGGGCCGAGAAACACGCTGGGCGGGCTTAACAAGCCCAATCAATGTAATGGCTCTGCTATATTGCACTTAGTGTTTTGATGCCGATCTCTCCTTCGGAATAGAGTGAGCCACAGAACTGATTGATACTGTTGACTCCAAATCAGTCTCTGGTCAGGAAATTTCACTCAGGCAATCAAATGGCTGTTAAATTGTTAAGAGTTGATAAAACAGTCAGCTATTTAATAACCTTAACAAGCTTAAAAATAAACATAAACATTAAAAATAGAGGAAGAGAGGGTAAATATGCAAATGAACTTCAGTAACCATGAGGTGCAGTAAAAAGTAGGCATTTGCATGCAGCCCGTAATGGGTACATTCAAAAGCAACAAGTAATTCTTTTCATGTGAGGCTTTTTAGTAGCATAATTGTATGTAAGGAATTGGTGAAGAAACACTTCTTCACAGGTTGGGGTATAGATGGCACAGTGTTACCTCCTGGGCATTGATGGCAAGCCACTGAAACACTTCAACACAGTGTGAAAGTGATGATAAATGGCAAATATGCCTATTAGAGTTACACATTGTTACTGACTCCTATTAGCAAGCCAGACCTGGTAAGGACTTTAAATTAATTCTTGCACTGGGGAAATGTGTGGGGTCATTGAGCTGGCACTGACTGCCATGGCCACTTTCCTCTACTGTTCCAGAGCAGTACTACCTTGGCCTGCTTTGTCTGTCTATCCCAAACAGTGCCTCACTTCTGTTTTAAGCTCCTGCAGGAGCATTTCCAAATTGGAATCTGCAAACATTGGGGCTTCGTGTTCTGCGGAAAACTCGCCAACATTTTCAGCAGCAGAAAGCCCTTTCCTGCCTCCAAAATGACGTTCTGTGCCGCAGCTCCTTTAAGTTGCTATAGGCCTTTAAAACCTGTAACAACATGCTATTTCCCACCCCGAAACAGCTGCGCTACCAGTGAGAGGCATTTCCAAAGTGCGGAGCTTCCCTAGGTTATGCTGAACGATGATGACCCTGTAAACTATGGCACAGTCAGCACTAGTGGCATTGGCGGGTGGAAGTCCCACCTCACCCTGCTACACCGCCAGCTGGTAACCTGCGGAAAATCCAGCCTACAACTAGATCCAAATTCTAAAGTTCCAATCTTCCACCTAGTGGATCAACCGGGATTACACCATTTTCACTAAACAATATATTCATTAAAGGAAATTACTTTAAGGATATAGAGCACTTTTCATGACCACAGGACATCCCAAAGCACTTTACAGCCAATGAAGTACTTTTGAAGTGTAGTCACTGTTGTAATATAGGGAAACACAGCAGCCAATTTGCACCCAGCAAGGTCCCACCAACAGTAATGAGTTAATGACCAGATGATAGTGAGGTTGGTTAAGGGATAAACATTGGCCAGGATCTTTTACATCCTTCTCAGAATGCAAACAGGGCCTTGGTTGAATATCTCATCTGAAAGACAGCACCTCCAACAGTGCAGCTAAGGTGTCAGCCTAAATTATGTGCTCAAGTATCTAGCGTGGGACTTGAACCCACAACCTTCTAGCTCAGAGGTGAGATTCCTCTCAGAAGGAATGTAAGATTAAAGGAAATGCTTATTAAATATTAACAAGATTGTATCTAAGATTTGGGGCCATAGATTTTGGCAAATGACCAAAGCATTCTCCATTCTTGACAGCTGTGGCAGAAAGGAAAAGAGTTATATTTACTATGAACAAAAAGTGAGCTGCTGCAAGTGAAGTCTGACCGAATTGACCCAATGTCACCTGCACGGTTTCAAGTCCCTTAGAATCAACACCAGTTTGGACTAACGAAGGCACTTTGAATTTGATTGTGCCTACCCTTGCTGATACTCATATCCAGAGACCAATAACATCAGGTTTTACTGATTTCAACACATAAATTGCCACATTTTCCAGTAAAAACTGATTTTTGCCCGATTCTTGTTAGAACATGGAACATGTTGAAACAAGGAGAAGGAAGAGTAAAAATGCTTGATGGGATATTAAGGCTAGCTTAGCATATAGTATAGGGAGCCAACACTACAAGGTAGTGCGCATTTGTTTGTTAATACGTATTTTCTTTATATATTCACATAGGAAATTACAATTAACTTATGAGCCAAATGGATTAGCTTGGCAGAGAGCTTGCTGGGAGATTAAAAGTTAACTTAGTATGCGAAATAGAAATCACATATAAGCTTGTATGTAAACTTGGTAACAACAGAAACTTAATTGACGTACTGTGCCTGGGCCTTGGAAAAACTTGCCAAAGAAGAGCTTTTTACAACAGTTGCCTAGGAAACCAGATTGGACATGCAACTGCAGACAATGTAATAAGCAAGACTCCATTGTTCACACAGAAAAGCAGGCTGATTAGGTATTGGGAACAGACGAGGTAAGAGATGGTGCGTGCCTTGGAGCTTGGGCCTTGGTTCAGCCTGGATGCCATGGGAAAGTTACTGAAGGGGAGGTGCCATGTTACGTCAGGTGACAGAAGGAATCCAATCAAGGGAGAAGAGGCAGATTCGAGTTTAGTAAGGGGACAAGAATCATATAAAAACAGACATTTTGTGCTTAGAAAAGTTAGTACAGCGAGAGAATAGTGAAGTGTGTGTCTACATTTCTGTACTTGTATCTGTTTAATCTATTTTCCTTGTAAAGTGCTTTGCATACTGACTTAAGAAATAAAGGTATTGAACCTGAAGCAACAACTATTTTTGTTACTACTCAAGTAAAGAGACAATTTGGGTTTCTTTAACTACATCAATTCTGTGCAGCAAAAGAGAGGGAGTCTCAGGTGGATCCTGAGATGTCCCCGTACCAGATTAGTGATGACATCATGCACTTTGCGTGATGGCGCATGTGTACAACATCTGCATTACATCACTAACACGATGCACGTGCATTGGGAACCGTCTTTCAGTACCAAATTCTTGATGGCAGGTAACTTAAGATAAGTTTTTTGAGTACTTTAAAGAGTTTCAGAGTGTTTTAAGTCTTACTTTCTATCATAGCTGACTTGTGCCAAAATGAAAATGAAGTGATATTGAAAGAGGAATTGAGACAAAACTTATTATGCTCACACACTTAATAGCAAACATTCTGATTACTGGCCACCTAATGAGCCTGAAATACATCATTAATTAACAGCAAAGAGACTCAATCAAGCAAAGCAAGAGCAATTATGGAGATGGAGCACGAAAGGAATGAAAATGTGTATCAAGATGAGTGTCCAGTAAGATCATTTATACTGTGGAACGATGATAGGCTCTGAAGCAAAACATACAAAATTAAGTATATCTGAAGAGCCTTGAGAATGATTACAGGTATGATATTAACAAAGTTGATGATCAAAAGTGTCTCCCTGTATTAATTCCTTCATTCTTGACTCATGAGTTGAAATAGCTTTGAAAAATATTTTTCACATTATATATTGAAAAATTTAAATGGTGGCACAATTAGCTCTGGCTGCTTAATTTTTAAAATTCATTCGCAGGCTGTGGGTGTCGCTGGCAAGGCTAGCATTTATTGCCCATCCCTAATTGCCCTTGAGAAAGTGGTGGTGAGCCGCCTTTTTGAACAGCTGCAGTCTGTGTGGTGAAGGTGCTCCCACAGTGTTGTTAGGGAGGGAGTTCCTGGATTTTGACCCAGCGACGATGAAGGAATGGTGATATATTTCCAAGTCAGGATGGTGTGTGACTTGGAGGGGAACTTGGAGGTGATGGTATTCCCATGCGCCTGCTGCCCTTGTCCTACTAGGTGGTAGAGGTCGGGGGTTTGGGAGGTGCTGCCGAAGAAGCCTTGGTGAGTTGCTGCAGTGCATCTTGTAGATGGTACACACTGCAGCCACGGTACGCCGGTGGTGGAGGGAGTGAATGTTTAAGGTAGGGGATGGGATTCTAATCAAGCGTCTGCTTTGTCCTCATTATAAAACAGGCAAATAGGCATAGAAGAAGAGATCACACATAATTTGTGACAATCATTTAAATAAAGTTGTTTAGCCTTAAAACGATTCGTTTGTGTAGTACTTTTCCAAAATTACCACCCAGAGTTCACCAACCCTTTGGACACCGGTAAGGGCCGGAGTTTGGATTGTGTAGACAAATGCTACAGGGTCAGGGGCAAGTCTAAGTAATGGCAGATGCAGTTAGGTGCCCTGCTACAGCAAATTCTGGCCTATTAATTACCGCAGTTGAAATGAGGAAAATATGTTTGGAAAACATAATACAACAGGGGAAGTGACCAGAGCATACTAATTGGGAAAACTCACTGGACTCACACACAAAGGCTTGTGAGGGTGAAACACAGCTGCAAACTAAGAATTTTTCTTATGATTGTTTTTTTTTCTAAACCTTAACTCACCTCGATGATGTAACCCTGGAAATAACTGTTGGCAATAAACACATACATATAACATTCCTCAGTTCACTTATGTAAATTAAGGTGTTAACCCATTTCTTTTGAATTGGCTAATGCCTCCATTAAAATAGTGGACAGAGGACTGTAAAATAAACACTTAAAGCATTCCCCTGTTATTAATCTCTAGGCTATAGTGGACATCCTAAATTCCAGAACGGTCAGTAAATGGTAAAGAGACCAACTGTGACTATTTATTATTGCCAACGTTCTCAGCACCATCCCAACCTTTAGGTTTCCTCTCCCATTGCTCACTCTGCCAGCTTCTGTGATTCTTCCACATGCTCTGGCCAACACAGCTCCTAAATCTACATTTCCTGTATTTGGTCTGTCTTGTGCTTCGTACTTGCTTTCATTGCTCCTTGTAATTGTACATTATATACGGCAATTCTTGTCAGGTTTTTTCCCCATTCTATTCTAAATGCGAAGAAATGGACAATATGAGTAGATGATCAAGTTCAACAGATGCAACTGCAGTAAATTTGGGAAGGAGAAAGACTTTAAAGCCACAAAGGGAAATTGATAGGCCTAGAAATTCGGTGGGCTGCGCCACCAGTTAGCGCCCAAAGAGGGCACTTAGTGGGTTTAGCGCCACTGGCCTCGCCTCCTGCAAAATTTAGCGGGGCGCTAATGACGGCGTTAGCCTGTAGCGCTGCGCCGCCACCGATGACATCATCGGTGTGCGCAGCGCCCCGCTACTGCCCCGATCGCGATATTGGGTCGCGCCCCTCCGCTGTAACGCCGGTCGCAATTTGCGACCGGTTCAGGGGGGCCTACCTGCGGCGGTAGTGGCGCTAATTAAAGGGGAGGTGCAGGGCAGCCATTTTTTTTGCTGGCCGCCTGCCAGCACCTCCTCGCGCCGCCGTCCCCGGCCTCCTGAGCCCCCCCGGGCAGTGCCGGCTGTGTCCCAAGAGCCCGGCACTTCTCCTCGGTGCCGGGCTCTTTTGCCGGCACTCGCGATCTCTTTAAGAAGGGGAGGAAGGCCGGCAGTACCGAAGCGCGCCGTGCCGCAGCGTGTGGCGCTGCGGCACGTTGCGCTGCGATATTCAGTTGCAGCGTCCCAAGAGGGATGCGGGGCGCCTCGAGCAGCGCCCCGCTTCCGTTTGGAGCGCTGAAACTGAATATCGGGCTGGCGCAAGCGGCTCCTTCCGGGGCAGGACTTCCGGCACCCAGGCAAGCTGGCGCCCCAAACGGGGCGCCACCAAATTTCTAGGCCATAATGTTTTATTCAGTAACAGCATAGTTATGTTATGAGCAACTCAAACCAAATCTTATCAATTGCATCATAAAGAAAATTGGGAGAGTTATAGCAGTTACTTGCTGGGCCATTAGGTAGAATATCTCACAACAGTGAATAATTCCATCTGCAACATTTGGCAGAAACACACCTTCTATCAGCTTATCACGAGTGACCTTAACAGTGGTCTTGCGAGATTCTAGATTTTCCTGTTCTCTCAGTAAAAAGAGACATTAGTGATGTCATTGAAAGAAGATAAATGAAATAGCTTAACAAGTCAATTATGATAATCTTTCTGAATAACTATCTCAGGCACCATCACTATGAGTCACAGTTTCTACTTTCACCAGAATTAGTTAATATGGAGGTGGAGAGAGAAGAAGATAAACAGAAATTACTTAGGATAAACATGTGAAAAGACAAAATAAGATAAAAATGGACAAGGGAAACATTCTTAAAGTCGACACATGTAAATGGATGAAAATTTAAGGCAGAATAAACAGAAATTATATTACTAATGGGAAAAGGCAAACCCTAAATTCAGTTTTACCAAAATGACTGCAGCTTTGTTTTCTCTTATGCAATACTGAGTTCATATGCTTTGTTCACCAAACCTCCTGACTCTTTTAATTTAATTCTGTGTGGTATTTCAGAAATAAAATAAAAGCCACCACAAAGCAAACTTTCCAATCCAACTTTATCCATATATGCATCTAATGTTACAACAAAAAACCAACTAATCACCCTTGTGCATTCCCTTAGTGACTGTCCTGTGTGTGCCTTTGCCTATCCTACTGATGTCGCCCAGTGCTACCCTGGTGCCTGCAGCATGGCTGGTGGAAGGCTGCTGACTTTCAATGGGGGGCACTGCAGATGGTCTTGCAGGACAACCTCGAGGAGCTGGTGGCTGGGAATGTAAAATCGAGTGATGAGGTTTCATCTTCTTCTTCTATCTCCTCTCCCTCTCCTTGGTCAACCACTGGCTGGGCAGGCTGGATTTCTTGGGTCTCTGAAATGAGGAAAGCACAAGGGCAGGGTTGTGGTGAAGGGAGGTGGGTAAAGCAAGAGGTGCATGCTTACACCATGTGCAGCTTATAAATCAGAAGAGATTGCGGGATGGGTAGATGTAGGGATGATGTTTCCCCTGGCTGCGGAGCCTAGAACCAGGGGTCACAGTCTCAGAATAAGGAGTCGGTCATTTAGGACTGAGATGAGGAGAAATTTCTTCACTCAGAGGGTGGTGAATCTTTGGAATTCTCTACCCCTGAGGGCTGTGGAGACTCAGTTGTTGAGTATATTCAAGACAGATATCGAGGGATTTTTGAATATTAAGGGAATCAAGGGCTATGGGGATAGTTCAGGAAAGTGGAGATGAGGTAGAAAATCAGCCATGATCATCTTGAATGGCGGAGTAGGCTCGAAGGGCCAAATGGTCTACTTCTGCTCCTATTTCTTATGATCTTATTTTCTTAAAGCGCTTTAGGACTTCCGGTGGTCGTGAAAGACTTTTTTCTTAAGTGTCATTAAACTAGCAAAGTCTGTGAGCTTGAGTACTTCTTCAAATGGGAAAAATCTTTGAGCTGAAGTTTCTTAGATTTACTGATAATCAAACAGTCAAATTCCTTCTACCCTAACTCCTGCACATTTTGAGTAGTTTCCTCAACCACCGCCCCCCCACGCACACACTTTCTCTTCAAGTTTCTCCACTCCTTTTCTATCCTCTTCTTGGGATTTGGTTCCACAGGCACCAGTCACCCTCTGGTATCATGCTCAACTGACCATTAATCACGTGTGAGAGTAAACAGTGAGTATTGGCAGGTTATCCACCAATTCAGGAGGCATCACAGCTGAAGCCAATTCTACTGTCACCAATGCACCCGCACTTCCAACAGGGTCGGTGGATAGCAACCTGGATGGGAACTCTGGCTGATATTCACTTCCCTAACCCAGGGCCACACAGGAACTGTAATACCTTTATTGCTACTCCATCAGGTTCAACCTTAAATATTGACCTGGGAGAGGGATGGAATCAATGGCGAGGGTACGGAGTTTGTGGCGGGGTCCAAAGACAATGGCTCCAGTCTACCCGATGTTCAATTGGAGGAAATTGCAGCTCATCCAGGACAAACAGTCTGACAACATAGAAGCAGTGGATGAGGTAGAGCTCAGTGTTGTCAGTATACATGTGGAACCTGATCCCATGTCTCTGAATGATGTCGCCAAGGGGCAGTATGTAGATGAGGAAGAGAACGGGATCAAGCATAGATCCTTGGGGGAGTCCAGTGATAACTGTACAGAGGCAGGAAGTGAAGTTGTTTCTCGAGATGCTCTGGCTATGGTTGGATCGGTAAGAGTGGAACTAAGTGAGGGCAATCCCACTGAGCTGGTCACTGAAGCAGAAGTGTTGGAGGAGGATAGCGTGATTGACCGTGTCAAAAGCTATAGAGGCTATAAGTCATTAATACTGAGAATATAATACTGGCAATGAGAATAAATTGGCCCACATAAGGATTTAATAGTTGTCCTGCATTGGATGCTCATGTTTTTCACTCCTCTCCAGTCTCAGCTCCCCCATAAGTCTCCACTGACCCCTGGGGCTGGATTTTCCAAGCCCCGAGGAGGTGGGCATGGAGGCGGGACAGCCGGTAAACTCGGAGAAAGTGAGGGCGGATGGCAAAGCTGCCTCCATCCCGCCTCCATGCCCTTTTGCCAGGAGGCGGGAAGATGTGCAGCTTCGGCTCCCATCTCCTTGAGGCGGGAAAGGCATGTAATCCTTTTAACTGCCTGGTAACAGGTAGTTAACAGGCAGAAAAAAGGATTAGTGCCATTTTACCTTCACAGTTGAAGGCTTCCCAACCTTGGAGAACCCTGCCGTGTCGGAGGAGACGTGGAAGAGGTCTGCGGCAGTTGGAGGCACTTGGAAGTAAGGTGTAGAGGTGAGTGATGGGTGCAAGTGTGGAGTGGTAAGTATGCAAGGTGAGTGATAAGTTTAAAAAAGTGTTCACTTACCTTGTTTTCTTCATACTGCCTTTAGGCACGGTGGATCGGGAGTGCCGACATCCTGCTTGTCAATTTCACAGAATGGCTGTTGGAACCTCCATTCCAATAGCCATGTAAAATTTACAAATTTGAAAGGTTTGATGAGTCCTGAACACAAGTACTCATCAAACTAAAGAGAATGTCAGTGTTTGACAGCTTCAGAGCTGTCAAACACTGACATTTCTTCTTTCAAGAAGTCTTGACAGATAGCACGTCTGACGTTGATGTGGTCTGTCAGTGACTTCCTCCCTAATTGGCCTGCTGAGCCCGCAGGGCGGGCTTAACAAGCTCAACCAGGGGAAAATCCCTCTGGTTGTTCAGGCGAGGATGGAGGGGGGACATTGACATGACAAGCAGCTGTCCCGCCTCCAACTCGCCTCCATTCACAAAATCCAGCCCCTGGTCTCTAAACATGCACGCTGATTTCCAATGACAAATTGTGGAAGATAGATTAACATAATTTTTAAAACATGACCAGCAGAAGATGGCATAGTTTTTGTTTAAGTACCTCAGCAATTGGATTACTATGAATCTCTCTTGACTTTGGGTCTATTCACTTTTAACATGTCTACTTGTCATGTAAAAGGGTCTATTCACTTTTAACATGTCTACTTGTCATGTAAAATACAACATGACATTTTAATTACACAGAAATAATATATCCTGAACAAAGTTTTTTCATTCATTTTTAAACCTGTTCTAAAAATCTGATATTTTAGTGCATTAAGGATTGTTTCAAGATTTGCCAATGTACAATCCTTAGAAAGTAATATTGAGGAGATTGATACAGTTACTCAAACAAGAGAGAGTGGGATCTGAATGGAGGCGTTACAAGGTCATTTGGACTGAGAGTATAGTGGCATCTGAAAAAGATTACATACAATCATTCAGAATAAATGTCTAGGGCAGCACATGATGGTGAGGTGAAAATTTGCAGAAACAATCACATGATGTCACTTCACTCTAACTTTTACTCTCTGTTTCATTACCTCATCTATTAATCATTTTCCCATCTACTCATACTCCTGCTCACTCGCTCATTCATCAATCACTTGCTCTCATTCAATTACTCGCTTTCATTCATTCAGTGACTCATATTCACATATTTCTTCATTCCTTCACTCACTCACATTTACTTTTGCCATTCTTTACTCATTAACCTTCATTCACTTATTTATTGATTCATCTACCCTTATTCAATCACAGATGTACATTCACTTAGTATCTCATTAATGCCTTTGCTTTCCTTTATTCATTCACTCAATCTTTCTTTCAATCTTTCTTTCACCTCTCTAACTCAGCCACTCACTCACTCTCAATTATTTATCGTCCTTCGTGGATTCTGTTCACTCACTCAAACTTCAATTTGCACTTTCCTGTTCAGTCCTTCTTTATCTTGGTAACTTCCTCCTTTATTTATTTATTCTTGATTTATGTGTCAGATTGGCTCAATGATAGCACTCCAGCCACGGAGCCAGATCTTGTGGGTTCAAGCTCTGCTCCAAGAATTATGCACACAAGCTAGGCTAACACTTCAGTGCAGTACTGAGGGAGTGTTGCTCTGTTAGAGGTGTCGTCTTCCAGAGGAAATGTTAAACCAAAGCACCGTCTGCCTGTTCAGGTGGACATAAAAGATCATATGACACTTTTTGTAGAAGAGAAGAAACTTCTGATGTGCTATCAAACATTTATCCCTCAACCAACATCACCAAAAAACATTAATTGCTCACTTACCTCATTTGCTTTAGGTAGGATTTTGCTGTGTGAAAATTGGATACCATGTTGGCTTACGTAACAACAGTGGTTGACCATTGTTGGTTGACCATACCATCCTCCTCCAACGCCTCTCCACTGTCATTCAGCTGAGTGGGACTGCACTCGCCTGGTTCCATTCTTATCTATCCAGTCGTAGCTACAGAATCACCTGCAATGGCTTCTCCTCCTGCTCCAGCACCATTACATCTGGTGTCCCCCAAGGATCTACCCTTGGCTCCCTCCTATTAGTCATCTACATGCCACGTCTCGGCGACATCATCTGAAAAAACATCATCAGTTTCCATATTTACACTGACGATACCCAACTCTACCTCACCACCAGCTCTCTCAGTTCCTCCACTGTCTCGAAATTGTCAGACTACTTGTCCGACTGGATGAGCAGAAATTTCCTCCAACTAAATATTGGGAAGATTAAAGCCATTATCTTCGGTCCCCACCACAAACTCCCTTCCCTAACTTCCGACTCCATCCCACTCTCTAGCAATTGTCTGAGGCTGAACAAGGCTGTTCGCAACCTTGGTGTTGTTTTTGACCCTGAGATGAGCTTCCGACAGCAAATCTGTGCCATTGCTAAGACCACCTATTTCCACCTCTAACATCACCAACTCTGCCCCTGCCTCAGCTCATCTGCTGCTGAAACCCTCATCCATGCTTTTGTTACCTCTAGACTTGACTATTCAAATGCACTTCTGGCCAGCGTCCCATTTTCTACCCTTCGTAAACTTGAGGTCATCCAAAACTCTGCTGCCCGTGTCCTAACTCGCACCAAGTCTCGTTCACCCATCACCCCTGTGCTCGCTGACCTACATTGGCTCCCAATTAAGCAACAACTCGATTTTAAAATTTTCATCATTGTTTTCAAATCCTTCCATGGCCTCACCCCTCCCTATCTCTCCCTATCCAGCCCTACAAACCCTCCGAGATATCTGTGCTCCTCCAATTCTGGCCTCTTGTTCATCCCCGATTTTAATCTTTCTACCATTGGCGGCTGTGCCTTCAGCTGCCAAGGGCCTAAACTCTGGAATTCCTTCCCTAAACCTCTCCGCCTCTCCACCTCTCTTTCCTCCTTTAAGTCGCTCCTTTAAACCTACCTCTTTGACCAAGCTGTTGGTCGGCTGTCCTAATATCTCCTTATGTGGCTCGGTGTCAAATTTTGTTTGATAACGCTCCTGAGAAGCACCTTGGGACGTGTTACTACATTAAAAACGCTATATAAATTCAAGTTCTTGTTGTTGTGGTGGTGGTGGTGGTTGTGACAGCCCTTCAAAAGTAATTCATTGGCTGTGCATTTTAAGTTGTCCAGAGAATGTGAAAAACATTATATACATGCAAGTCTTTTTCTTTCTTTTATTCTCACTTATTCACAAGCTCACATGCATTCAACCACCATCACTAATTTTCTCACTCTCTCACTGTTTCCTTTATTTATTCATTTCTACTTTCAGCCACACTTTCCTCATGAACTCATTCATTCAATCAATCACTGTATTTTAAGCACACTGATCTAGTAACCTCATCCACTTAATCTTTAATTCATTTACCCTTTCTCGCTCCTTATCTTGAATTCCTCTTTCTTCATTCAGAACTTTCATTTGTATACTGAGTCTAATTCAAACAAAATCCCTTTATTCACTGCTCTGAAGTCATTCAGTTTGATGGATTCATGCCCACATGAGATGATAGGAAATTCAGAAATGTGTTAACATATTTTAAGCGATCTGTAAAACTGTCAAGTATATGTAATATTTTTATGTCTAATCAACAAAGAAATTGCCATACAAAAAGCAAAATACAGTGTAGGAGGCCAAGGACAGAGAGGCCAGAGTGGGAGTGGGGAGGAGATCTGAAATATAAACAGAAAACGCTGGAATTACTCAGCAGGTCAGGTAGCAGGAGAGAGAAACAAAGTTAATGGCCTAGAAATTCAGTATAGCCACGTTTGGGGCGCTACAGCATGGCGTTTGCTAACTTTTGCGCCCGGCGCAACTTAGCGCCACCTTCGCCGATATTCAGTTGCATCGCCCCAAGAGGTTGCTGCTGCGCTAAAGCAGGCGATGCACGACTATCATTAGGCGCTAAGCCGGTGATCCGGGGCGCAAACACCGAAGGCGGGCGCAGCGCAGGTGCGGCGAGTTGCTCATTGAGGGCAGACAGTCAGGCGCCGGTCAGCACTTAAAGGGGGAGGGTGGAATTGCTTGGATGCCACGCCCTGCACACTGCAGCCCTAAGGCAAGGCCTGAACACTGCTTCTGGAACAGCTCCACGCCCAGGAGAATGGAGAAGGCCAGGGAGAGAGCGCAGCGCTTCGGCGAGGGTGACCTGAGGCTGCTGGTTGGCGCAGTGGACCGCAGGCGCCATATCCTCTTCCCTGAGGGTGGCAGGAGGCCACTGCCCGCCGAATATTGGAAAGCATGGAGGGATGTGGCAAACCGGGTCACGTCCAACAGCGTGGTTGGCAGGACACCAACCCAGTGCCGGAAAAAATTCAACGACCTCACTCGGGTTGTCAGGGTGCGTACCCTTTCCAATATCCTCCTCATCCCTGCATGTGCACCTCACTTTATGGCCAAACAGGTCTGAAAGCCCTAATGGCCAGCCCTCATCCAGCAGCTATGGGACTGTCATGAAAAGCACTTGCGCAATCAGGACTTTAGACACTGTCAGGGCTATTCGACCATGGGAGGCAGTGCGGGCAAGATCAGGGCTTGACACTGTCAGGGCTAATCGAGCATGGGAGGCAGTGCGGGCAAGATCAGGGCTTGACACTGTCAGGGCTAATCGAACATGGGAGGCAGTGCGGGCAAGATCAGGGCTTGACACTGTACTTAGAGGCGGTCCTTTCTCTTGCAGGCCAAGCTGGCACATAACAGAAGACAGCAGCAACAGACCGGGGGAGGCCGTCCTGACCTGAAACAGCTGAGCGACCTCGAGCAGTGAGTGGAGCGGATCATGGCAGGCCGGCTGAGTGGCCCCGTCGCCACTGGAGATGCTGACCCTGTTCTGGGCACCAATGGTAAGGTCATCACCTTTTTGACCTCTCCCTTTCCACTTGCGCCTCACACCAGCATCCTTTGCCACTATCGAACCAATGCAGTGCACAGCAGCACTCATGCCTCCCTCGCTGCCGCTCTGTCCTCACTCTAAAGCAACTCTTGTGCCTCCCTGCTTTCAGATGGTGACTCACCAGGTGAGGAGGCGGCCCCTCAAGCTGGCACTGTGTCCGAGTCAGACACAGAGGAGGAGGAAGAGGAAGCCAGCCCATCAGGGACACCCTCAGCCGAGGCAGCCCTTGGCCATGATGGTGGCATGTCTTCCCTGGAGGGGAGCAGGGGGGAAGGGTCGGAGGATAGTGAAGCTCCGGGGGCCAGCGGGCTGCAGCAACGCGGGAGGGGTGGGGAAGCTCGGCGGCCTTCTCCCCGGAGGGTGAGTGCGGCCTCCAGTCCTGTTATGGTGAGCGCAGAGGAGGTGCGGCTCCTAGCGGAAATGGGCGCCCAGGCTGAGCGCAGGCACACTGAGCTCATGGCTGCAGTGGCAAGGATGCCTGACTCCATAGAGTCACTGGCAAGGAGTGTGCAGGAATTCGGGGCAGCACAGGCCAGGAGTCTGCAACAATTCAGTGCAGCACAGGCCAGGAGTCTGCAACAATTCAGTGCAGCACAAGCCAGGAGTCTGCAGGACATTGCGGCAGCACAGGCTAGGAGTCAGCAGGACTTCGCTGCTTCACAGGCGGCTTCTAGCCAAGTGCTCAGTCATGCCGTGCATTCACTGGCTGCTGTCATGCAGACACAGATCAGGGCCACACGGGCACTAACTGCTGCCACACTCGCTGGATCGGCCAGGCATCGCCGGGGCACTCGCTGTGCCGCAGCAGCCCAGCAGTCTGTGCCTCAGCAGATTGCTGCGTATGCTGCATAGAAACATAGAAACATAGAAGATAGGAGCAGGAGTAGGCCATTCGGCCCTTAGAGCCTGCTCCGCCATTCAATGAGATCATGGCTGATCATCCAAATTCAGTACCCTGTCCCTGCCTTCTCCCCATATCCCTTGATCCCTTTAGCCTTAAGAAATATATCCAACTCTTTCTTGAATATACTTAATGAACTGGCCTCCACTGCCCTCTGTGGCAGAGAACTCCACAGGTTCACCACTCTCTGGGTGAAGAAATTCCTCCTCATTTCAGTCTTAAATGGCTTACCCCTTATCCTTAGACTATGACCCCTGGTTCTGGACTCCCCGGCCATCAGAAACATCCTTCCTGCATCTAGTCTGTCCAGGCCTGACAGAATTTTATAGGTTTCGATGAGATCCCCTCTCAATCTTCTAAACTCCAGTGCGTATAAGCCCAATCGACACAATCTCTCCTCATACGTCATTCCTGCCATCCCGGGTATCAGCCTGGTGAATCTTCGCTGCACTCCTTCCATGGCAAGAACGTCCTTCCTCAGGTAAGGCGACCAAAACTGCACACAATATTCAAGGTGTGGTCTCACCAAGGCCCTGTACAACTGCAGCAAGACATCCTTGTTCTTGTACTCGAACCCTCTTGCTACGAAGGCCAACATACCATTTGCCTTCTTAACCGCCTGCTGCACCTGCATGCTTACCTTCAGCGACTGGTGTACAAGAACACCCAGGTCTCTTTGCACTTCCCCTTCTCCCAATCTATTACCGTTCCAGAGTCGATCGAGTTCTGGAAGATGACCAGCAATGCATCTACTATTTCTAGGGCCACTTCCTTAAGTACCCTGGGATGTAGATTATCTGCCTTCCTGTTTTTGCCACCAAAGTGGATAACCTCACATTTATCCACATTATAGTGCATTTGCCATGTTTCTGCCCAATCACCCAACCTGTCCAAATCGTGCTGGAGTTTCACGACATCCTCCTCACAGCTTACCCTCCCACCCAGCTTTGTGTCGTCTTCAAATTTGGAGATATTACATCCAATTCCCTCGTCCAGATCATTAATATATATTGTGAACAGCTGGGGTCCTAGGACCGATCCTTGCGGTACCCCACTAGTCACTGCCTGCCACTCGGAAAACGACCCATTTATTCCAACTCTTTGCTTTCTGTCCGCCAACCAGTTCTCTATCCAAGTCAATACCTTGCCCCCAATCCCATGTGCCTTAATTTTGCACGCTAATCTCTTATGCGGGACCTTATCGAAAGCCTTCTGAAAGTCCAAATACACCACATCCACTGGTTCTCCCTTATCTATTTTACCAGTTACATCCTCAAAAAATTCCAGTAGATTAGTCAAGCATGATTTACCTTTTGTAAATCCATGTTGACTTTGTCCGATCCAGTCACTGCTTTCCAAGTGCTCTGCTATTACATCTTTTATAATGGACTCTAGCATTTTCCCCACGACCGATGTCAAGCTTACCGGTCTATAATTCCCCGCCTTTTCTCTACCACCTTTTTTGAATAGTGGGGTAACATTAGCTACCCGCCAATCCATGGGTACCGTTCCAGAGTCTATCGAGTTCTGGAAGATGACCAGCAATGCACCTACTATTTCTAGGGCCACTTCCTTAAGTACCCTGGGATGTAGATTATCAGGCCCTGGGGATTTATCGGCCTTCAGTCCCATCAATTTTCCTAACACCATTTCCCTACAAATACTGATTTCTTTCAGTTCCACCCTTTCATCAGACTCTATGTTCCCCGGCATCTCTGGGAGGTTATTTGTGTCCTCCTTTGTGAAGACAGAACCAAAATATGTATTTAGTTGGTCCGCCATTTCTTTGTTCCCCATTATAAATTCCCCCGATTCTGACTGCAAGGGACCTACGCTTGACTTCACCAATCTTTTTCTCTTCACATATCTATAAAAGCTTTTACAGTCAGTTTTTATGTTCTCTGCAAGCTTACTCTCATATTCTATTTTCCCTTTCTTAATTAATCCCTTTGTCCTCCTTTGTTGAATCCTAAACTGCTCCCAATCCTCAGGATTATTGCTTTTTCTGGCCAATTTATATGCCCTCTCCTTGGACCTTATGCTATCCCTAATTTCCCTTGTTAGTCACGGTTGGGTCACCTTTTTTGTTTTATTTTTATGCCAAACTGGGATGAACAAATTCTGTAGTTCATCCATTCGGTCTTTGAATGTTTGCCATTGCCTATCCACCGTCAACCCTTTGAGTGCCATTCCCCAATCAATCCTACCCAGCTCGCTCCTCAGACCATCATAGTTTCCTTTATTTAAACTGAGGACCCTAGTCTCCGAGTCAACTACTTTATTCTCCATCTTAATGAAGAATTCGATCATATTATGATCGCTCCGACCCAAGGGGCCTCTTGCAACAAGATTGCTAATTAATCCTTTCTCATTACATAATACCCAGTCTAAGATGGCCTGATCTCTGGTTGGTTCCTCGACATATTGGTCCAGGAAACCATCCCGTAAACACTCCAGGAATTCCTCCTCCACAGTATTGTTACTCATTTGGTTGGCCCAATCTATATGTAGATTAAAGTCACCCATGATGACTGCTGGCCCGTGCGCGTGCCAATGTATCAACCGACCAGGGAGTGCCTGTGATCTGTCAGGTTGGCAGCATTCCTGCAGCCAACACTGTCACTCCTCCATTGCAGCTGCCACCAGCTGTTGGACAGACTGCTGCCGCCCAAGCAGAGTTGGAGCAGTCAGCAGCCGGCCCCTCCAGGGCCAGAGCTGGTCCAGGCCGACCCCCAAGGGCATCTGCCATCTCACCATCTGACCCTCAGCAGCCTTCCCCCAGCCTTGCTGCAGCCACTGGTGTCCCATTGAGGAGGAGCTGCAGGGCGGGTAGGGGCCAGTCACGGAAGCAAAATGGATCACCCTCGCAGGGGAAAAAGTAGAAGGTGTGGCCAAATGTTTTGTTTTACTTATAAAAGCCGAGACTGGTGTATTTGTTTCATATTTAAAGGCCGAGACTGGTGTATTTGTTTCATATTTAAAGGCCGAGACTGGTGTATTTGTTTCATATTCAAAGGCCGAGACTGGTCTATTTGTTTTACTTGTAAAGGCCGAGACTGGTGTATTTGTGTTTTTGGGGGGGTTTCTCTCCATTAGTTTGTCATGTGGGAAGGGCACAGAGGTATCATAGTAAAAAAAATTCTTAAATCGCACTGTCCATGCTTTCTTTTGGAAGTCCTGGTTGCCCTGCTCGGCTGAGGGCTTGTGGAGCGGCTACATTCATCTTCTGCCATTGGCACAAGCCATTCCCTGAGAGGGGGCCTAGAACCAACTTGCAATAAGCCGCCGACGGGTGGCCCTTGCACTTTCTGCCTCCCTCCTGTGCTGGTCCTCCTCCTCCTCCTCCTCCTCCTCCTCTGGTGGTCCTCCAATGTCTGCTGGCAGTGGCTGAGTCCTGCGGATAGCCAGGTTGTGCAGCATGCAGCACACGACAACGAAATGGGAGACTCGCTCAGGCGAGTACTGTAGGGCTCCTCCGGAACGATCCAGACAGTGGAACCGTTGCTTCAGCACGCCGATTGTTCGCTCAATGATGTTCCTGGTTGCTTGATGGCTGTCATTGTATCCCTCTTCAGCAGGGGTGCTGGGCGCACGGAGCGGGGTCATCAGCCAGGTGCACAAAGGATAGCCTTTGTCCCCGAGAAGCCATCCTCGTGGGTGAGGCTGGGCCTCGAACATGTCTGCCACAGAAGTCTGGCGCAGGATGAAGGCATCGTGGCTGCTGCCTGAATAGCGGGCATTGACAGCTAGGATGAGCTGCCTGTGGTCACACACCAACTGCACGTTGAGCGAATGGTAGCCCTTCCGGTTGCGGTAATCCTCGGCATTCTCTAGAGGTGCCCGCAAAGCCACATGCATGCAGTCAATGGCGCCCTGCGCCATGGGGAAGTCCGCTAATGCTGCAAAGCCCATTGCACGCTGTTGCTGCTTGTCAACGGTCATGGGGAAGGAGATGAACTGACGTCTCCTTCTGAAAAGGGCATTGGTCACTTGGCAGATGCAGCAATATACCGCAAACTGGGAGATGTTGGAAATGTCCCCAGTAGCGGATTGGAAGGAACCGGTGGCATAGAAGTTGAGAGCCACCGTCACCTTCACTGCCACCGACAGAGACGTGCTGCTCCTCAGCTGTCGCTGCAGATCTCCGCAAAGCAGATGGCAGATCTCAGTGACCACCGCCCTTCTGAATCGCAGCCTCCGAACACACTGCTCCTCAGACATGTTCAGATATGAGAACTGCTGGCGGTATACCCTGGGTGGGTAAGGCCTCCTTTGCCAACGCCTGTTGCCCCTTCTCCGTCTGGCCATGACTGGCACTCTCTCACGGCGTCTCTGAGCTCTTTGAATGCAATGGAGAAGCCCAACGTTTCCACCCATTGCAGCCCCCATTATATGTTTCCAATCAATGCTATGACTCTGAAGTTAAAGACACGTGCAAAGCTGTGACCTGAAGCCACAAGTACATGTGCGAGTGTTGAGCCAAACCAGAAAGTTCTCTACCTTTGTCTCTCTCCAAAGATCCGTCTCTCACAAAGAAGGAGTGGTGCAAAATGGCTGCCATTTATACTGCAGGAGGAGTGCCCTTTAATTAGCGCCCCCCGTGCCCCGCAGCGACTGGGAACCATTCCCCTCTACCAGTCGCTAGGGGCGCCAGGCGCACAATAGGCCGGCGCCACTGAATTTCCAGTTTGGGGCGCACAAAGGGCGTTGCACCATGAAATGACGTCAGGATCTGCACGCGCAGCTTAGCACGTGCAAAGGTTTTGCGCCGCCACTAAATCTTAACTGAAGTTTGCGAGAGGCGCAGATCGCGCTGCGCCCGGGCGCTAACCGCTTAGCACCCCACTTCTCCTCCTCCTAAGGCGCTAGCGGCTGGCGCAAACAACTGAATTTCTAGGCCAATGGTTTAGGTCTGTGGTCTTTCATCAGAACTGGAAAATGTTAGACATGTAACAGGTTTTAAGCAAGCACAGAGGCAGGGAAAAGGGGCAAGGGGAGGAAAGAACAAAAGGGAAGGTCTGTGACAGGTGGAAGACACGAGAGATTTAAATGAGAAAAGGGACGATGGTGTAAGGCAAAAGGGGATGGTAATGGGACAAGGAACAAAAGATGGGTTTAGAGGAGGTGTAAATGGCAACAGCAGAATAATTACCGCCTACTGCTGTCCGAAAAAATGGGAGCAGTTGTTATGTTCTGAAACTGTTTAACTCAATGTTGAGTCCAGGAGGCTGTAAAGTGCCTAATAGAAGGATGAGGTGCTGTTCTTCAAGCTTCTGTTGAACTTCAGTGGAACAGTGCAGGAGGCCAAGGACAGAGAGGTCAGAGTGGGAGTGGGGAGGAGATTGCTATAATTAATTTCATGTAGCTGGAGCCATTGAGAACACATAGGGCTAAAAATTGAGTAGCGCCCTGGAAAAATTAGCGACCCCGCACCAGAAATTGAGTGGTTGCGCCTCAAGAGGGAAGCGGGGCGCTCCTGGAAGCGCCCCGCATCCCTCTTGGGGTGCTGCTAGTCAATATCATGGCGCTATGTGCCACAGTGCCATGCACTGCGGCACGTCAATCTGCGGTATTGCAGACCTTCCTCCCCTTCTTAAAGGGGAGGGGCCTTGCGCAGCATGACCCGGGGCCCAGCTGGGCCCCCAGCGATCGGGAGTGCCAGCAAAAGAGCCCGGCACTCAAGAGAAGTGCCGGGCTGTTGGAGCACAGCCGGGACTCCGCGGGGTTGGGGGGGTTGGCGTTCAGGAGGCCGGGGATGGGATCGCAGGTAGGTGCTGGCAGGCGGCCAGCCAGAAAAATGGCCCCCCGCACCTTGCCTTTAAATAGTGCCTCCCTGGCCGCAGGTAGGCCCCCCTGACCCCGTTGGACATAGCGTCAAGGCAGTAAGTCAAGGGGCGCTCCCGAAGATCGTGGCCGGGGCTCGAGCAGGGTGCTGCGCACGCCGATGATGTCATCGCCAGCGGCGCAGCGCCGCAGGGCACTACCGGTTAACGCTGCCGCTAACCTCCTGCTGAATTTCGCTAGGGGGTTAACAGGAGGCGCAAAGCAACCCAAATTTTCCCCCTTAATCCCTTTCTCCCTATGGAGTACAAAACTGTATTCCTCACCACGAAGAACCTGTTGAATTTATTACTCTGGGAGGGGAGGAGTGGCAGGACATTCAATATACAGGTCTTGTTTTGGGATAAATGAAAAGTCAGATGTCTCCCAATTAATACAGTTAGAAAAGATCCAGGAGTAAAACTGGACAAGGGGCTTGTTGTTCACAGAGATATGTGACTGACACAGAATTCCAGTACCATAGTCAAACGACAACCATTGTGCATGAACATAAAGAAACATGGAATAAGGTACAGTCACTTGACCTTCCAGGGGTAAGTTCTGTCATGGGTTCTACCCTACATGTTTAGACTCCTGGAGCAAGATTCTTCAAGTGGCCAGTCTCATTCACATACTTGCATATAGGAAAGATGGTGGACGCATTCCTACATTACTCTTCATAGCAAAGAGGCCAGTTTCATGCACATCATTCTGTAAAGTGAAGAATCTGGTCACATAGGCATTAAGGATACTTTGGTCTTCTGTGTGAGAACTCAAAAGACATTTGTGCTATGCGTAAAAAATAAAAGGGGTATATTTCCTCTATACACTGTGTGTAATGAAATTGTAAACCTGTCTTTAAAGGATTTATGGTTTCATTCCACGTAGTGCACAAAATAAATCTTCCCACAAGATCATTGATGATGGAATAGTGATGGAGGCCGAGAGGCTAATGCTGCCCTCTTCTTCTTCCACATTAAAAATGAGTTCTCAGGTGACTGATGAGTCCAATGCGGGACCTACAGTCTCTGTCACAGGTGGGGCAGATGGTGTTTGAAGGGGCGGGTGGGGTGCTTGGGTTGACGTGCGCTGCCTGCGCTTGGCTTCCGCTTGCTCCCGGCGAAGAGACTCGAGGTGTTCGGCGCCTTCCCGGATGCTTCTCCTCCACTTTGTGTGGTCTTGGGCCAGGGATTCCCAGGTTTCGGTGGCGATGTTTCACTTTTTCAAGGAGGCTTTGAGGATGTCCTTGAAGCGTTTCCTCTGCCCACCTGGGGCTCTCTTGCCGTGCCGGAGCTCCGAGTAGAGCACTTGCTTTGGGAGTCTCGTATCGGGCATGTGGACAACGTGACCCGTCCATCGGAGTTGATTGAGCGTGGTCAGAGCTTCGATGCTGGGGATGTTGGCCTGAGCGAGAACACTGACGTTGGTGCGCCTATCCTGCCAATGGATTTGCAGGATCTTGTGGAGGCAGCGTTGGTGGTACCTCTCCAGTGCTTTGAGGTGCCTGCTATACATGGTCCATGTCTCTGAGGCATACAGCAGGGCGGGTATCACTGCTGCTCTGTGGACCATGAGCTTAGTGCCGGGTTTGAGGTCCTGGTCTTCAAACAATCTCTTCCTAATACTGCCCTCAGATGGCTGCTAGCAGCACTGCACTGATTACCCCAGAATCTCTAAAATGGAACTGCGTGAACTCACAGGAATAAGCCACTTGGTGGTTGCTAAAGTTATATAGCTACGTATAAATGTCATGCATATAGCCCGTGTCTTTCACACTGCGGGTGTCACACTTTGTCACGCATGTATATTTCTGTGTCATGTTTTACTTACATATATTATATGTAGTGAGCATATTATTAAACAAAATGAACTGATGACATTATTTATAATATATATGTGCCATATTGTTTTCGTTGTGGTTAATTGTTGATTAAAACTTGATAAATTGTCCATGATCTTTCTGGTCCCCACGCTGTCTCAATATCATTTACCAGCTCTATCAAAGTTTGTCTGGCTCTATCCAAGATCTCCATGCTCTGTCCCTGTGGCTCATCCAAATGTGTCTCCTACCTGTCTCCTGGCTCTGTCCCAACATCTCAAGATTATATCCTTGTGATCAATAGGCTTCCAGGCAAACTATCCAATATAGAAGGAAACATATTTCTGCTGCTATTGCTGTTCTACTACAGGATTAATTAGTTCAGACACTAAAATCTTCCTCTCTATTTTAAATGTAGGAATGACTGAAATACATCCAAATAAACACCGACAGTATGCTTACCAGCATTTCCGCATTCCAAATAATTGTATAGCTAAAATGCAGGTTATTAGCAATTAGTAGATACTGTGAGAGACAAATGGATAGAACAGAACTCTTTCAGCCCCAAATATATGGGCTTTTTACTTGTTTCTCTGACTGCAACTTATTAATTATTAATTTCAACCAACTTGAAAATTCATTTTGAATCTTTAGTAAGATAAATGTAACCACTAACGGCTGAGTTAAGAACAGGATTAATGCTTCAGTCTAACCTCCAGGGTCAAGGGGTGGTTACAGCCTGATTGAATTTCATGGCAGAAAGAAGAAAATATAATGAAACTAAATTCTACATGTCATTCCACGAGACATAACATAAGAACATAAGAAATCGGAGCAGGAGTAGGCCATTTGGCCCCTCGAGCCTGCTCTGCCATTCAATAAGATTATGGCTGATCTTCTACCTCAACTCCACTTTCCTGCACTATCCCCATATCCCTTGATTCCCTTAATATCTAAAAATCTATCGATCTCTGACTTGAATATACTCAACGACTGAGCCTCCACAGCCCTCTGGGGTAGAGAATTCCAAAGATTCGCCATCCTCTGAGTGAAGAAATTTCTCCTCATCTCAGTCCTAAATGGCCGACCCCTTATTCTGAGACTGTGACCCCTGATTCTAGACTCCCCAGCCAGGGGAAACATCCTCCCTGCATCTAGTCTGTTAACAGTGACTGCACTTCAAAAGTACTACATTGGCTGTGAAGTGCTTTGGAATGTCCTGAGGTTGTGAAAGGCACTATATAAATGCAAGTTCTTTTCAATTCTTTCTTAAGCCAGTTTATCTAGACCAAGAATGGACCTTCCTCAGGTCTAAACATTGCTGTAACTAACTGAACAAGATGTGTTCTACCCAAAACAGGTTTTATAACCTATCTTTTGTTTTGGTCAGACCATGTTATACAATCTTGGTTGAAATTTGTGTTACGTGCTTCGAATAGATACTGAGTGTTCCTATATAAAATCTGAACAGTATATCAGACTCGGTCATTGAATCATGGATTCATAGAATGATAGAGCACAGAAGGAGGCCATTTGGTACACCATGCCTGTGCCAGCTCTTTGGTAGTGCTATCCAATTAATCCCAGTCCCTTGCTGTTTCCCCATAGCCCTGTACATTTTCCCCTTCACGTATTTATCCAATTCTCTTTTGAAAGTTACTATTGAATCTGCTTCCACCACTCCCTCAGGCAGTGCATTCCAGATCACAACAACTCGCTGTGTAAAAAAATGTTTCCTCGTGTCGCATCTGGTTCTTTTGCCAATCACCTTAAGTCTGTGTCTCCTGCCACTGGAAACAGTTTCTCCTTATTTACTTTTGAACACCTCTATCAAATCTCCTCTTAACTTTCTCTGCTCTAAGGAGAAGAATCCCAACTTCTCCAGTCTCTCCACATAATTGAAGTCTCTCAACCCTGGCACCATTCTAGTAAATCTCTTCTGCACCCTCTCCAAGGCCTTGACATCCTTCCTAAAGTGCGGTGCCCAGAATTGAACACAATACTCCAGCTGAGGCCTAACCATTGTTTTATAAAGGTTTACTATAACTTCCTTACTTATGTACTCTATTCTCTATTAATAAAGCCAAGGATCCCGTATGCTTTTTTAACAGTCTTATCAACTTGTCCCGTCACCTTCATAAGATTTGTGTACATACACCCCCAGGTCTCTCTGTTCCTGCACCCGCTTTAAAATTGTACCATTTAGTTCATATTGCCTTTCCTCAGTCTTCCTACTTAAATCTATCACTTCACACTTCCCTGCATTAAATTTCATCCGCCATGTGTCTGCCCATTTCACCAATATGACTATGGACGCGATCTTGCCAGCCCTGGAGAGGCGGGTATCACAGAAATCACAGAAACCCCACGGTGCAGATAGAGGCCATTTCGGCCCATCGAGCCTACACCAACACCTATCCCACCCTATCCCCGTAACCCCACGTATTTAATCCCCCTAACACTAAGGGTCAATTTATCATAGCCAATCAACCTAACCCGCACATCTTTGGACTGTGGGAGGAAACCGGAGCACCCGGAGGAAACCCACGCAAACACGGGGAGAATGTGCAAACTCCACACAGACAGTCACCCAAGGCCGGATTCAAACCCGGGTCCCTGGCGCTGTGGGGCAACAGTGCTAACCACTATGCCACCGTGCTGCACAGGACTGCCAGGAAAATGGCAGAATTTAGGCGGGTGCCTAACCCGCCCCCAACCCGCCTCCATGCCATCTTCCCAGGAGGTGGGTAGCCGTACCGCGCCGGATCCCATCTCCTTGGAGGTGGGAAGGAATTAAAGCCTATTAACTGCCTGTTAACAGGTAGTTATCAGGCAGAAAATAGGATTATCCCCTTTTTGCCCTGACAATTGCGGGCTTCCCGAAGGCTCCGAAACCCGAGTAGTGAGGCAAGCAGTGGGTCTGCGGGGGTCGGGGGGGTGCAAAAGTGTGCTGTGAAGGTAAGTGATGGGTGCAAGAGTGGAGAGGTGAGTATCTGAGGTAAGTGCAAAGTGTTAGTAAGAGTGTACTTACCTTTTGTTTCTTCCTGCAGGCTTCAGCCTCCCACCTCCGCGTTGGAGCTGACAGATGGCCGTTGCATTCTCCAATGCAACAACCATCTCATTTCTGCAAAGGAAAGATGTGTGATGAGATCTTGAATTCAAGACCTCATCAAACTACGGAGAATGTCACTGTTTAACAGCTTCACAGAGCTGTCAAACGATGACAATTCATCTGTCAAAATTTTTTGACAGATGAAACATCATACGTTGATGTTCTCTGCAACCGGCTTTCCCTTAATTGGCCTGCTAAGCCCGCTGGGTGAGCTTAACAAGGTCAATCAAGGGAAAATAGCGTGGGTTGGCCAGAAGTTGATGGAGGTGGGACTGAAACCCAGCAAGTGGGAGTCCCCCTCCAAAAGCTCCCCATTGGTAAAATCACCCCCACAGTCTCCTGAAGTCTGTTACTATCCTCCTCATTGTTTACTACATTTCAGAGTGTTGAATCATCTGCAAACTTTGAAATTATGCCCTGTATACCCAAGTCCAGGTCCTTAACATATATCAAAACGAGCTGTGGTCCTAATACCGACCCCTGGGGAACACTACTGTATACCTCCCTCCAGTCTGAAGAACAACCGTTCACCACTGCTCTCTGCTTTATGTCCCAATTTTGCTTTCTGTCCCAATTTTATATCCATGTTGCCACTGTCCCTTTAATCCCATGGGCTTTAATTTTGCTAACAAGTCTATTATGTGGTCTTGTCTTTATAAAGAGATATTAAATAATACTGTAAATTACTGATGTGGTACAATCATATCCACATTGTATGGGCCACTTTAAACCACTTCCATTTCCACTGACTATGCAATTACAAGCATTAATGGACTCTTGACACAGCCCATACATATTTATTGCAATAAAGTCACCTTTCTAAAACCTAATTGAACATCCTCCTCGTGCTCTAAACTGCTGTCCCCTGCATGTCTCCCCCTTTCTCTAGCATGCATCACACGTGTGGCAATGCAGGCCATAATGACACAGATAGTAGCTAAAAATCAAATGGAAGATGAATTATTAACAAGTGTCACTTGCACCAGGTTAATAAAACTATTCTGGCATTCAGATGTACTTGCGTTGTACAATATACAAGCATATGCTGAGTATCTTGTATGCGGGTAGGTGTCAACCGTGGCTCAGTTGGCAGCACTCTCACCTCTGAGTTCGAAGGTTGCGGGTTTAAGTCCCACTCCAGAGACTAGAGCACAAAATCTAGGCTGACACTCCAGTGCAGTACTGAGGGAGTGCTGCACTGTCGGAGGTGCCGCCTTTTGAATGAAACATTAAACCGAGGCCCTGTCTGCCCTTGCAGATGGATGTAAATGATCCCATGGCACTATTTCGAAGAACAGCAGGGGAGTTAGTCCCAGTGTCCTGGCCAATATTTATCCCTCAATCAACAAAAAACAGATCATCTGGACATTGTCACATTGCTGTTTGTGGGAACTTGCTGTTCGCAATATGGCTGCCACATTTCCTAAATTACAACAGTGACTACACTTCAAAAAGTACTTCATTGGCTGTAAAGTGCTTTGAGATGTCTGATGGTCATGAAAGGCGCTATATAAATGTATGTCTTTGCAAGGTTGCCATTCATGCTTTAGAACTGTTGGCCATTAATTCTGATATGCAAGATGAAGCGGAGAGAGCCACACTCAATGGAATAGTAAGTAGCTCTGCATGTCCGCATCAAACTTTCACCAATTGTCCTAGCACAGTAAGGAGAGGTGGCATGAGAATGCAATATTCACCAATTGAAAGCACACTTCTCCACTCATCCGGAGTTCAATTTGAGGTCAACAATGGGGCTTCTGCTTCGTGAAGAGTGCCATGACAATTCATAATTGAGCCAGGAACAAATATAGATACATCCCTTTACTATATGTGTCACACACAGTTAATATCACAGTTAGTCTGTAAATGGAGGACAATGCTTCTAACCTCACTGTAACAAAAACATGGAAGAAGACATCAGACCAGTGCAGCAACCAGATATTATTAGTCTATATTTTAAGAACCTAACTTTATTTCTCCACTTAAAACAATTAAAGTCATGTCAGGGACATCAAGTTTGCTCTAGAACCATTGAAAGCTGTATCCATATTTTAAATATATACAGCTGTAATACTAGCATTTATCCGACAATGTGGAAAACAGCCCAGGTATGTCTTGTCCACAAAAGCAGGACAAATCCAATCCGGCCAATTACCGCCCCATCAGCCTACTCTCAATCATCAGCAAAGTGATGGAAGGGGTCATTGACAGTGCTATCAAGCAGCACTTACTCATCAATAACCTGCTCACTGATGCCCAGTTTGGGTTCCACCAGGACCACTCGGCTCCAGACCTCATTACAGCCTTGGTCCAAACATAGACAAAAGAGCTGAATTGCAGAGGTGTGAAAGTGACTGCCCTTGACATCAAGGCAGCATTTGACCAAGTGTGGCATCAAGGAGCCCTAGTAAAACTGAAGTCAATGGGAATCAGGGGGGAAGCTCTCCACTGGCTGGAGTCATACCTAGCACAAAGGAAGATGGTTCTGGTAGTTGGAGGTCAATTATTACAGCCCCAGGACATCACTGCAGGAGTTCGTCAGGGCAGTGTCCTAGGCCCAACCATCTTCAGCTGCTTCATCATAAGGTTAGAAGTGGGGCTGTTCGCTGATGACTGCACAGTGTTCAGTGCCATTCGCAACTCCTCAGATAATGAAGCAGTCCGTGCCCGCATGCAGCAAAGCCTGGACAACATTCAGGCTTGGGCTGATAAGTGGCAAGTAACATTCATGCCGCACAAGTGCCAAGCAATGTCTATCTCCAACAAGCGAGCGTCTAACAACCGCCCCTTGACATTCAACGGCATTACCATCGTTGAATCCCCCACCATCAACATCCTGGGGGTCACCATTGACCATAAACTTAACTGGACCAGCCACATAAATACTGTGGCAACAAGAGCAGGTCAGAGGCTGGGTGTTCTGTGGCAAGTGTCTCACCTCCTGGCTCCCCAAAGCCTTTCCACCATCTACAAGGCACAAGTAAGGAGTGTGATGGAATACTCTCCACTTGCCTGGATGAGTGCAGCTCCAACAACACTCAAGAAACTCGGCACCATCCAGGACAAAGCTGCCTGCTTGATTGGCACCCCATCTACCACCTTAAACATTCACTCCCTCCACCACCGGCATACCGTGGCTGCAGTGTGCACCATCTTCAAGATGCACTGCAGCAACTCGCCAAGGCTTCTTCGGCAGCACCTCCCAAACCCGTGACCTCTGCCACCTAGAAGGACAAGGGCAGCAGGCGCATGGGAACACCACCACCTCCAATTTCCCTTCCAAGTCACACAACATCCTGACTCGGAAATATATCGCCGCTCCTTCATCGTTGCTGGGTCAAAATCCTGGAACACCCTAACTAACAGCAATGTGGGAGTACCATCACCACACGAACTGCAACGTTTCAAGAAGGAGGCTTACCACCACCTTCTCAAGGGAAATTAGGGATGGACAATAAATGATGGCCTTGCCAGCAATGCCCACATCCCATGAACAAATAAAAAAAACTCCCCAAACTTCCATCTACAGGGAAAAGTTCTTTTGGGTGCCATGTGTTAGCAAAATCATAAACATAGTAAGAAGATTGTTTTCTGGTCAATATTTGAATGCAGACAGATGGGCATGAATTTTCCTCTTTAATTTTTACCTGCTTTGGGACAGGTGCAGGAATTGTGTCTGGAAGCTGTTCTGCCGACTCCCTGACATCTGCTCTCCCTTCCAGCATTGACTACGAACATTGCATATGCCTGGCCATAACTAGTAATGATGTTTTCATGTCATTATCCTACAATTTGCATATGACCACTAATATTTGGGCAGACATATGCAAATTACGGGGAGAAAAAATGTCATTATTGGATATGGGGGGATTTTCAACATCCGCAGTTGATGCGGGATTCCAAAACCGAATAAAAGGGCCATCAATTGTTGTAGGCATCGCTGAAGATTAAAGATAAATTTCAAAATAAATTTCAAAATAAATGTTAACAATATTTCTTCACTCAGCACTGCCAGCAGCAGGAACCAAATCTATTTTCCTCCCCCTACTCAAGGTGGGCAACCTTAAAAGGATTACTAGTCCTAGCCCTTTTCGGACTACCTCAGATCAGGTGAATTCTCCAGACGTTCACCTTCATCTAAAGTTAGAGATAGCTGAATTCTATAAGACGCTTAATTGGGTCTAAAGGTTCAGACTATCCCTCCCTGAAGGAAAGGAATGACCTGAAGATATTACCATCCTCCAAATAGCACTTTTAATAAGAACATAAGAACATAAGAAATAGGAGCAGGAGTAGGCCAATCGGCCCCTCGAGCCTGCTCCGCCATTCAATAAGATCATGGCTGATCTGATCCTAACCGCCAATCTACTATCACAGAACCATCTCCTGAATCTAACAGAATTAGACACACGAAATAGGAGCAGGATCAGGCTACACGGCCCCTGGGCCCACTCCGCTACCCACAGGGCCATGTCCAATCCGAACCTAGACTCATGTCCAAATTCCTGCCCGCTCCCCGTAACCCTTAATTCCCTTTACTTCTAGGAAACTGTCTATTTCTGTTTTAAATTTATGTAATGATGTAGCTTCTACAGCTTTTTGGGGCAGCATATTCCATGGACCTACCACCATCTGAGTGAAGTAGTTCCTCCTCATCTCAGTTTTGAAAGAGCAGCCCCTTATTCTAAGACTATGCCCCCTAGTTCTAGTTTCACCCATCATCGGGAACATCCTCCCCGCATCCACCCGATCCAACCCCTTCACAATCTTCTATGTTTCAATAAGATCGCCTCTCATTCTTCTGAACTCCAATGAGTAGAGTCCCAATCTACTCAACCTCTCCTCATATGTCCATCCCCTCATCCCCGGGATTAACCGAGTGAACCTTCTTTGTACTGACTCGAGAGCAAGTATGTCTTTTCTTAAGTATGGACACCAAAACTGTATGCAGTATTCCAGGTGTGGTCTCACCAATACCTTGTACAACTGAAGCAATACCTCCCTATTTTTATATTCTATCCCCCTAGCAATGAAAGCCAACATTCCATTGGCCTTCTTAATCACTTGCTGCACCTGCATACTAACCTTTTGAGTTTCGTGCACCAGGACCCCCAGATCCCTTTGTACTTCAGTACTTTCCAGTTCCTTGCCATTAAGATAATAACTTGCTCCACGATTTTTCCTGCCAAAGTGCATAACCTCACACTTTCCAGTACTGTATTCCATCTGCCAAATCTCTGCCCACTTACTTAGCCTGTCTATGTCCCCTTGCAGGTTTTTTATGTCCTCCTCACTCACTACTTTCCCTCCCATCTTAGTATCATCTGCAAACTTTGATATGTTACACTCGGTCCCCTCCTCCAAATCGTTAATATAGATTGTAAAGAGTTGGGGACCCAGCACTGACCCCTGCGGAACACCACTAGTTACTGATTGCCAGTCTGAGAATGAACCATTTATCCCAACTCTCTACCTTCTGTTAGATAGCCAATCCTCTATCCATGCCAGAATATTACCCCCAATCCCGTGATTTTTTATCTTAAGCAATAATCTTTTGCGTGGCACCTTGTCAAATGCCTTTTGGAAGTCTAAATACACTACGTCCACTGGTTCCCCTTTATCCACCCTATATGTTACTTCCTCAAAGAACTCCAACAAATTTGTCAAACATGACTTCCCCTTCATAAAACCATGCTGACTTTGTCCTATTAAATTATGATTATCCAAATGTCCTGTTACTGTCTCCTTAATAATGGACTCCAAAATTTTACCTACCACATATGTTAGGCTAACCGGTCTATAGTTTCCAGCCTTCTGTCTACTGCCCTTTTTAAATAAGGGTGTTACATTAGCAGTTTTCCAGTCTGCCGGGACCTTTGCTGAGTCCAGGGAGTTTTGGAAAATTATTACCAATGCATCCACAATCCCTACCGTCACATTCCTCAAGACCCTAGGATGTAAGCCATCAGGTCCAGGTGATTTATCCGCCTTGAGTCCCATTATTTTACCGAGTACCACTTCCTTAGTGATTTTGATCATTTTTAGCTCCTCCCCCCCCATAGCCCCCTGTTTGTCCAGTGTTGGGATATTCTTAGTGTCTTCTACTGTAAAGACTGATACAAAATATTCATTCAGTGTTTTTGCCATCTCCATATTTCCCACCATTAATTTCCCGATCTCATCCTCTAAGGGACCAACATTTACTTTAGCCACCCTTTTTCTTTTTATATAACTATAAAAACTCTTACTATCTGTTTTTATATTTTTTGCTAATTTACTTTCATAATCTATCTTCCCTTTCTTAATCAATCTTTTTGTTATTTTTTGCTGTCTTTTAAAGTTTTCCCAATCCTCTATCCTCCCATTAGATTTGGCTACCTTATATGCCCTTGTTTTTAGTCGAATACTATCCTTAATTTCTTTACTTAGCCACGGATCGCTGTCTTTCCTTTTACACCCTTTTCTTCTCAGTGGAATATATTTTTTTTGGAAGTTGTAAAATAACTCCTTAAATGTACACCACTGATCATGTATCGTCTTACCCTTTAATCTATTTTCCCAATCCACTCTACTCAATTCCACTCTCATACCTTCATAGTCTCCTTTATTCAAGCTTAGCACGCTTGTTTGAGATCCAACCTTCTTACCCTCTAATTGAAAATGGAATTCAGCCATGTTATGGTCACTCATTCCAAGGGGATCCTTTACTAGGACATTTTTAAATTAATCCTGTCTCGTTACACAGGACCAGATCTAAGGTTGCTTGCCCCCTGGTCGGTTCAGTTACATACTGCTCAAGAAACCCATCCCTAATACACTCAATGAACTCATCCTCAAGGCAGCCCTGCCCAATTTGATTTGTCCAATTAATATGATAGTTAAAATCCCCCATAATTATAGATGTTCCCTTATTACAAGCCTCAACTATTTCCTGATTGATACTCTGTCCAACAGAGCTGCAACTGTTCAGAGGCCTATAGACTACGCCCACTCGTGTTTTTTTCCCTTTATTATTCCTTACCTCCACCCAAACTGTTTCATTATCCTGATCTTTTGACCCAATATCAATTCTCTGTATTACAGTGATTCCTTCCTTTATTAACATAGCCACCCCACCTCCCCTTCCTTCCTGCCTGTCCTTCCTGATCGTTAAATAACCTGGTATGTTTAATTCCCAGGCATTGTCACCCTGCAGCCATGTTTCTGTAATGGCCACAAATCATACCCATATGTAATTATTTGTGCCATTAACTCGTCTATTTTGTTACGAATGCTACGTGAATTCAGATAGAGAACTTTCAAATATGTTTTGTGACACTTAGTTCCTGCTTTTGCCCTTTTTATTACTTCACCTTTTACTCCATATCTTCTGCCCCTTCCTGACACGCTCTGGTTTTTAATTTCCCCACTGCTACCTAAGTCTATGACCTTCTCTGTTGTCATTTTTATTATTTGCTCTCTAGGAACCTCACCCCCACTAGTTAGTTTAAAGCCCTCTCTACAGCCCTAGTTATATGATCCGCCAGGACTCTAGTCCCAGCACTGGCCAAGTGAAGCCCGTCCCAATGGAACAGCTCCCTCCTACCCCAGTACTGGTGCCAGTGTCCGAGGAAGCAAAACCCATTTCTCCCACACCAGTCTTTGAGCCACGCATTTAACTCTCTAATTTTATTTGTCCTAGCCAAATTCGCTCGTGGCTCTTTATTATCCTTGATGTTCTGTTTTTTAAATTGACCCCTAGCTGCTCATACTCCTTTAACAGAACCGGCTTCCTAGTCCTATCTACGTCGTTTGTACCAACATGGACCACGACAACTGGATCCACCCCTTCCCACTGCAAGTTTCTTTCCAGCCCAGAGGAGATGTCCTTAACCCTGGCACTGGGTAGGCAACACAGCCTTCAGGACTCTCGCTCTTGGCTGCAGAGAACTCTATCTATCCCCCTAATAATACTATCCCCTACCACTACAACATTTCTATTTACTCCCCCCTCTTGAATGGCCCCCTGTTCCACAGTGCTGTGGCCAGGTTGCTCATCCTCCCTGCAGTCCCTGCTCCCGTCCCCACAGGGAGTAAGAACCTCAAACCTGTTGGACAAGAGCAAGGGCTGCGGCTCCTCCAGCTCTACCTCCTGGATCCCCGTACCTGCCTCACTCGTAGTCACACCGTCCTGTCCCTGACCATGGGCTACATCTGACTTAATTAACTTCATAGGTGTGACCACCTCCTGATACACAGAGTCCAGGTACTTCTCCCCCTCCCTGATGCGTCGCAGTGTCTGAAGCTCAGACTCCAGCTCATCAACATGGAGCTGGAGTTCCTGTAGCAGCAGACACTTGTCACAGACGTAATCACCGTGAGCCTCAATGGGGTTCACCGGCTCCCACATCTCGCAACAGTAACACATCACCTGCTCCATTCTATGTAATTAATTAAATTTTTTATTGTTAGTTATGGACACCCTCTGCCCGATTTTAGATGCTAGTATCCCCTTTAATTAATTGGATTTAAATTTAATCAATCCCTCTAGTTACACCAGTTAAATGGTTTACCAACAGTCACTCTGCACCAGAAAGGCCTTATTAACTACAACCCACAGAGTTAAAGTTTGAAAAGAGCACCTAACACCCCACTTACCCTAACTCACACTTACCCAAACTCACAGCACACTTTGATGACTCGCACTAGGACTGGTCTTTTTATACTGTTTGTTTGTTTACAGCCAAATGAGTCACCCCTGCTGATTGGTTAGAAAACTGGTTTCCACTGCCTGCTGTGCCAATTTACTCCTACTGCAGTGTAACCTTGTTTTACTCTTCTTAAACCAACAGAATCCCAAATATTTAACTTTTCTCCTTTACTTAAACTGCTTAAGTAATCTTATCAAGAATGATTTAAAGAGAAATAACAATTAAAGAACTCTCACACTTACCCAAACTCACAGCACTCTTTGATGACTCGCACTCAGTGCTTGCTCGCACTAGGACTGGTCTTTTTATACTGTTTGTTTGTTTACAGCCAAATGAGTCGCCCCTGCTGATTGGTTAGAAAACTGGTTTCCACTGCCTGCTGTGCCAATTTACTCCTACTGCAGTGTAACCTTGTTTTACTCTTCTTAAACCAACAGAATCCCAAATATTTAACTTTTCCCCTTTACTTAAACTGCTTAAGTAATCTTATCAAGAATGATTTAAAGAGAAATAACAATTAAAGAACTCTCACACTTACCCAAACTCACAGCACTCTTTGATGACTCGCACTCACTTAATAAGTTTAACTAGGCTGTAACCTTCCAGATATTATGAGGATCCGGAAACACACCCCACCCCAGAATTCTGCAACTCCTTACAAAAGAGTGTACACAAATTGAGTTCGCGAGTTTGATACAGATATACCACTTGAGACAATTCTAAAAATATATAGATTTATTTAAGAGCCAACTTACAGTTAACAGCTATTGAGTCAATCGCAACTTTAACAGTTCAAAATACAAATAGTTTACATTTCTTATTCTCAGAGATCCTTATTCTCAAATCTTAACTTTGTACATTTTTACATTTCTATTATTCTTAATCCAGAATATCCACCAAAATCAAATAAGAGTACCTTTTTGATACCCGAGCCTCAAAGAATTAAAAACTTACAGAACGTGCCTCTGAAGTTGAGAATCGCTTGCCCTTTCCAACGACTTCTGACTTTCCATCTGAAAAGCTCTATTTTTATAACTTTTTTTAGTGGTTTATCCTTTGAGGTTTTCTGCTGATGTAAGCAGATCTCTAGTCATCTCTATTGAATTCTTTTCTATTCTTACTGTCAATTTAGCTGTTAGCTTGCAGACTTCTGTCTGTTGTTTAGGTGTTTCAAAACTTATCGTAAAAAACAATATGACAGTAGTATTTATTTGATGTCATTCTTATCGAAGGTCTTTCATTCAATTCTAAAATCACTTAGCTGTTTGGATGCAGACGTCGTGACTCCTATGTGTTCCAAGTTCAACACAAACACAATGTGATTGCTTGGTGTCATCTATTGATATCATATTTTCAAAGCGTTCTGTTTGTACCTTTTAGAATATGTAAATCAAAGACACTTCAACTAGGGTGTTTGTTGCATTTCTTAGCTAATTCAATTGGTTGCATATATAATCGTGTTTCCTGTTTTTCATTTGATGTTACTTTTACAAAAGCACAGGGGGCTAGATTTTCAGTATAGGCAGTTTTGGGGCGCTAACCTTAGCGCCCGCCCGAAGTTAGCGCCCGCCCCAAAGTAGCGCCCCGTTGCCGGAAATTCAGTGGCTTCGCCCTAAGAGGTTGGTGGAGCGCTAAAAGAGGCGTTCCACTACTATCTTTAGGTGCTAAGCCGGCGGTCCAGAGGGATAGCGCCCAGGCGGGGCGCAGCGCGGGTGCGGTCATTTTTGGACTGACAGCAGACCCCGTGGCGCCGACCAGCTCTTAAAGGGGGAAGGGACGAATTGGTCTGCTGCCACGCCCTGCACACTGCAGCCTTGCAAAGAGGCCTCAACACTACTGCTCAGCCCCAGGGAGTCATGGCAACGCCAGAGAAGGCCCGTCAGCGTGCCCTGCGCTTCTCAGAGGGTGATCTGGACATAATGGTCACAGCTCTGGAGGTGAGGCGCAAGATCTTGTTCCCAGAGAGTGGGAGGAATCCAACCCACCACGACTACACCAAAGCCTGGAAGCAGATCGCCCAGAGGGTGACGTTCACCGGCGATGCCCCCAGGACCCACAAACAATGTCGTAAAAAATACAACGACCTGACCAGGATTGTCAGGGTGAGTACCCTTTCCAGTCTCCTCCTCATTCTTGCATGTACACCTGACATGATGGGCAAAGGGAGCTGAAAGTCCTATTGGCCAGCCCTCAGCCAGCAGCATTGGGACAGTCATGAGCATCAATTGGCCATTCGGCACTCGACACTCTGGCCAAGCTATTCCACTATGGGAGGCTGTGCACACTACATCAGGGCTTCACTCTGGCCAAGCTATTCCACCATGGGAGGCTGTGCACACTACATCAGGGCTTCACTCTGGCCAAGCTATTTCACCATGGGAGGCAGTGCACACTACATCAGGGCTTCACTCTGGCCAAGCTATTCCACCATGGGAGGCTGTGCACACTACATCAGGGCTTCACTCTGGCCAAGCTATTCCACCATGGGAGGCAGTGCACACTACATCAGGGCTACACTGCGCACTTACAGCCCGTCCTTTCTCTTGCAGGCTAAAGTAGCCTTTAATCACCAGGCCCGTGCCAGGGGTGGCCGCGCCAAGCTGCAGAAGCTCACTCGGCTGGAGGAGCGCGTGTGTGTGCTCATGGGAGCCCGTGTGCTCGTCCCCACAGCGTGCGGAGTAGCCGACCCTCCACTGCCCGGCAATGGTAAGGACCTCGCCTTTTGGCCCTCTCGCGTCGCACTGGCCCATCCGAGCTACCTCCTTTGCCACTGTCCCACCAATGCGCTGAATGCCACCAGTCCTAACTCCCTTGCTGACGCCGTCTCCTCACTCTGAAGCTACTCTTGTGCATTCCTGCTTTCAGCTGGTGACGACCAGGATCCTGAAGCTGCCAGTGACAGCACCTCCGAGCAGGAGGAGGAGGAGGAGCAAGCCGGACCATCGGGGGAACAGTCACGTCCCGCAGGAGAGGAGGAAATGCTTGACACCTCCTCACTGGACGAGTGCCTGGAGGAACTGTCGCAGGGCAATGCAGCTTCTGGGACCAGTGGCGTCCAGCCACCCAGGAGCCGTGCGCGTGGCCCGCGGCCTTCCCCCCAAAGGGGGCAAGGATCAGAGGGGAGTGCTGCTGATCGGCACACTCGCCGCCACCAACGTGGCAAGGGTCCCCTAGTTCGGCCCCCTCCTCCCCAGCGGGAGAGTCGCGACTCCAGTCCGGACACCTTCACCTCGGAGGAGGTGCGGAAGCTGGATAAGATGGCTGAGGATTCGGACCGGTGCCACACGGAGCTCATGAGCGTGGTGGGGCGCATGCCTGAGGCCATCGAGTCGCTGGCGACCAGTGTGCGCGAGTTCGGGGCAGCAACTGCCGCGAGTGGCGGCATGCTGACTGATGCCGTCAAGACCCTGGCGGGTGTGATGCGGGCGCACACCAGGACAACAGGGGCACTCACTGCTGCCACACGCGCTGTCTCAGGCAGGCATCGCCAGGGCTGCCGCCGCGCTGGACCATCCCAGCAAGCCGCCCCTCAGCTGATTGTTGCGGATCCTGCAGTGCGGGCCCGGCCGAGTGCCACCGCGCCACAGCACCAGCCAGCGCATCCCAGACGCCAGCTGGCCCACATTGCGCCATCCGTCGCCGCCATTCCCCCACTGGGGCATCAAGGGCAAGCGGCTGCAGCTGATGGTGGCCAGGCTCAGGTGCGCCACTCAGCAGACGGCCCCTCGAGGCCCAAACGCCGTGTAGGCCGCCCCCCAGCGGCATCTGGCGGAAGGGCATCTGAGCCTCAGGCGCCTTCCCCCAGCTTCGCAGCAGCCACTGGGCAGAGCTTGCGAAGGAGCAGCAGGCCGGGCAGGGGAGGCAAAAGGCTGGGCAAGGTCTCGCCCTCGCGGGCCACTCAGTAGAGGGTGTGGCCACCTTTATTTTGCCCATGGTTGTGTTGTTGGAGGGCTTATCTTTTGCGTTAGGCCGACGTTGAGGCCCGGTTTGAAGAAATGTGGAGTGACTCCTCCCCAGTTTGTGGGAGTGAGTCGTTTGTTGGGCTTTTTGTGGGGCCCGTTTATTGTTTTTGGGGATTCATGTGGGAAGGGCTTTTCATTTTTGTGTAATAAATAATTATCTTTATTCATGCAGTCTCCATGGTTGTTCTTCTTAGTGTTTGTTGGCTTCGCCGGCTGAGGGCTTGCGGAGCGGCTGCATTCATCTTCCCTCATGGCCCCTGGCCATTCCCTGACAGGGGGCTTAGAAGTACCGTGTAATAAGGTGGCGTCGTGCGGCCCTTGGCCCTGGTCGCTCCCTCCTGGGAACGTACTCCTGCTCCTCCTCCTCCTCCTCCTCATGCTCCTCCTGCTCCTCCTCCTGAGGTGCTGGTCCAATGTCAGGTGGCAGTGCCTGAGTCCTGCGGATAGCCAGGTTGTGTAGCATGCAGCAAACCACCACAAATTGGGAGACCCGGTCCGGCGAATACTGGAGAGCTCCTCCGGAGCGATCAAGGCAGCGGAACCGCTGCTTGAGGACCCCAATAGTTTGCTCGATGATGTTGCGGGTGGTTTGATGGCTCTCGTTGTAGGCCTCTTCAGCAGCGGTCCTGGGCGCGCGGAGCGGGGTCATGAGCCAGGTGCACAAAGGATAGCCTTTGTCCCCGAGTAGCCATCCTCTTGGGGGAGGCTGTGCCTGGAACATGTCATGCACAGTACTCTGCCGCAGGATAAAGGCATCGTGGCTGCTGCCTGGGAAGCTGGCATTGACTGCCATGATGCGCTGCTTGTGGTCACACACCAGCTGCACATTCAGAGAATGGTAGCCCTTCCTGTTGCGATACTGCTCGCCATGCTCCAGAGGGGCCCGCAAAGCCACATGCGTACAGTCAATGGCGCCCTGCACCAAGGGGAATTCCCCGAGTCTGGAAAATCCCAATGCGCGCTGATGCTGGCTCTCCAGGGCCATGGGGAAGGAGATGAATTGGCTTCTCCTTCTGAACAGTGCTTCGGTCACCTGGCAGATGCAGTGATGCGCGCCGTACTGGGAGATGTTTGCTATGTCCCCAGCAGCGTATTGGAAGGAGCCGGTGGCATAGAAGTTCAATGCCACCGTCACCTTCACTTCCACCGACAGAGACGTCCTGCACCTGAGCTTTGGCCGCAGATCTCGGCGAAGCAGGTGGCAGATCTCTGCAATCACCTCCTTTCGGAATCGGAGCCTTTTAACACATCGCGCGGCACTCATGTTTAGGTAGGAGCGCTGCTGGCGGTATAGCCTGACTGGGTAAGGCCTACGTGGCCGACGCCTGTAGCCCCCTCTGCCTCTAGCCAGGGCTGCCCCTCTCACAATGTGTCTGCGAGCCCTACGGACATGGAGCTGCAGCTCCGCGTTGGCACCCCATGCAACCCCCATCAAATCCTGGCAAACACTCAAATTTCCAAAAGGCCACTTGCAACGCTCTGGCCTGAGTCCAAAAATACCTGAGCTCTTGCTGCTTGAAACCAGTTAGCTATCCTCCTTGTTGTGTCTCCAGAAATGCGTTGCACAAGAGTGTTTTCTGAAAAAAGGCTGGCCTTTATACTGGAGAGCACGTCCCCTTTAATTTGCGCCCCCCGGGGCCCGCGCTGGTTGTGTTGCGTTCCTTTTTCCAAACGCTCCAGCCGCCAGCCGCACAATGGGGCGGTCCGACTGAAGTTTGGAATCGGGGCGGCCAAAGGGCGTTGCACGAGGATGTGACGTCATTTTCTGCGCGCGCATCCGGGCGGGCGCTAAACTTTGCGCCGGCGCTAACGGGCAACTTAATTTGGGGCGGGGCGCAAACTGCGCTGCGCACGGGCGCTACACGCATAGCGCCCGAAAATTACTTCTCTTAAGGCGCTAACTGCTGGCGCTAGCAACTGAAAATCTAGCCCAGGGTTTTTTAATATTCTGTGATTCTGTTCGAAGTGTTAGTTTTTAACACTTTACTTGTGTTGGTTCCAATGTTCAGACGTAGAGGAACCTCCAGCCTGCTGTTTCAATAGGGCCATTGTCTTAGCATTAACAATCAATTCCCATTTCAAAAGCTTGTGTGGTGTTTACAACTTTTGTGTTAACACTTCATCTTATCTCAAAAGCCTGTATTGACACAGCCTGTGTCGCCGAGGCTTTCCAGACTTTTAAACCCAGTATGTCATGTATTAATAATATCAGAAATCTGTTCATAGGATGGTGTATCTCTTGGAATATGGCTATTTCCTTTACAAACTGACGGCCACAGAAATATCAATGACTTCGATTTATATAATGATTTTAACATAGGAAAACATCCCAATATGCTCCACAAAGATGGAGTGAGAAACAAATGCCAAGACAAAGAGAAAGAGATTGCAACGGGTGACCAAAATCTTGAGCAAAGAGATGTGCTTTGAGAAGGGACCTAAAGGAGGTGGAGAGGGAGCCCGACACCAATTTTACCTGATCCCAGAAGAGCCACCAGGGTCAGAGCAGGAGCACTCCAGTGGGCGGAACCCCCCACAGAGGAAAATCTGGGCCAGGAAATCTTCCTGCTCTGTTTACACATCACTAATACACAATAGCAGAATAAATCTCCCAGTGTTATCAACAAATAGGTTACAGAGAAAGGCTGGAGCATAAAATGCCTGACACAGAAGTGCTTATGCAACTTTGGAGGCTATAGAGTAAATGTTCTGAGTCCTCGTGCATAGTGGAGTACCTGCTCTCTCCAAGCGCAGACTAAAAAAATTGCAGACACGTTGTCCATGAATTTTCTTACATTGATTTATGTTTATTCTGGTAGACTTTATGAGATGTATCAAGTCATGTTAATTAGTCCTAATTTGCATTTGTAGGTTGTTTAGATATAGAAAAAAGTTACCAAGCCTTAAGCAAGACTTGGAATTATCATAGAATAGTACAGCACAGAAGGAAGCCATTCAGCCCATCGAGTCTGCGCCGGCTCTTTCGAAGAGCAATCCAGTTAGTCCCACTCCTCCCCCCCGCTCTTTCCCCATATCATTGCAATTTTTTTCTCCCTCAAGTATTTATCCAATTCCCTTTTTAAATCTGCTATTGAATCTGTTTCCACCACCTTATCAGGCAGTGCATTCCAAATCCTAACCACTCATTAGGGGGAAAAAATCCCTTAGACAATATTGGAATATAATCCTATCAAAAGTAGTGATAATTGACGTAATAAAACTCACTACACACTTGGTTTGAGCATAAAGCAAGGCTTTAATCAACTTGTTTCAGAACATGGAGATCTAGTTGTACTTCACTAGTTCCTTGTCTTACAAAATGTCCCTGGAAAGCTGGGCCCACGCCCAAGTATTTATACTCCTTGAACAGTGCTACCAGCTGGCCGTCCAGTGTTATTTCATGAGTAGTTTCTTGATAAATGATGAGAATTATAACAATAATAATCCTACACTAATCGACTTTTTTAAAAGGATGTATGGAGGTTAGAGTCCAGATAAGATAGAAGGTTATAGACATCACTATATAGGAATAAATGAGCAATTACTGGCAGTATCGCAAAAGCAAAGTTCTGACATAAGAAAATAACATAAGAAATAGTAGCAGGATATTCAGCCCCTCGAGCCTGCTTTGCCATTCAATAAGATCATGGCTGATCTGATCTTGGCCTCAACTTACCTGCCCGCACCCTATAACACTTAATTCCACTGGCCTGTGCAGGGCCTACGTATCCCAGGGGCGCATGTAGTTCGCAGCGTCCCTGGGATCATGTGGGCCATGGGGAGCCAATCACAGAAGGGAATCTCCCTTCATATATTTGACAGGAAGACCTGTCAAATATATGAATGGAGATCACCCCAAAAACATAGTCAAACTTTAAATAAATTTTTTAAAAATCACATTTTAAAAATGACTTGAAATTACAATAAATTAAGGCCGAGAAATTCAGAAAAGCCACGTTTGGGGCGCTACAGCCGGGCGTTCGCTAAATTTTGCGCCCGGCGCAACTTAGCGCCACCTTCGCCGATATTCAGTTGCATCGCCCCAAGAGGTTGCTGCTGCACTAAAGCAGGCGATGCACGACTATCATTAGGCGCTAAGCCGGCGATCCGGGGCGCTAACACCGAGGGCGGGCGCAGCGCAGGTGCGGCAAGTTGCTCAATGAAGGCAGACACACTGGCGCCAGTCAGCTCTTAAAGGGGAAGGGTCGACTTGTTTGGCTGCCATGCCCTGCACACTGCAGCCCTGAAGCAAGACCTGACCATTGCTGGTTCATCTGTTCTATGCCCTCAACCATGGGGAAGCCCGCTATTCTTCCAAATCCCATTGCACGCTCTTGCTGCTTGTCCAGGGCCATGGGGAAGGAGATGTACTGACGTCTCCTTCTGAAAAGGGCATTGTTCACCTGGCGGATGCAGCAATGTACCGCGAACTGGGAGATGTTGGCAATGTCCCCAGTAGTGGATTGGAAGGAGCCGGTGGCATAGAAGTTGAGAGCCACCGTCACCTTCACTGCCACCGACAGAGACGTGCTGCTCCTCAGCTGTGGCTGCAGATCTCCGCGAAACAGGTGGCAGATCTCAGTGACCACTGCCCTTCTGAATCGCAGCCTCCGAATACACTGCTCCTCAGACATGTTCAGATATGAGAACTGCTGGCGGTATACCCTGGGTGGGTAAGGCCTCCTGTGCGACGCCTGTTGGCCCTTCTCCGCCTGGCCATGACTGGCACTCTCTCACGGCGTCTCTGATCCCTTTGAATGCAATGCAGAAAGCCAACGTTTCCACCCATTGCAGCCCCCATTATATGTGGTGACTCAAGGCTATGGCACTGAAAGTGAAATCCAAGTGCAAAGCTCTGGCCTGAAGCCAGAAGTACCTGTGCAAGCGCTGAGTCAAAGCAGAAAGCTCTCTGCCTTTGTCTCTTTCCAAATATCTCTCTCTCACACAGAAGGATTGGCACAAAATGGCTGCCACTTATAATGCAGGAGGAGTCCCCTTTAAATAGCGTCCCCCACACCCCGCAGCGACTGGGAACCTTTCCCCTCTACCAGTCGCTGGGGGCGCCAGGCGCAAAGAAGGGCGGCGCCACTGAATTTCCGGTTCGGGGCGCACAAAGGGCGTTGCACCATGAAATGACGTCAGGATCTGGGCGTGCAGCTGAGCACGCGCAAAGGTTATGCGCCACCGCTAAATCTTAACTGAATTTCACGAGAGACGCAGATCGCACCGCGCCCGGGCGCTAGCCGCTTAGCGCCCCACTTCTCCTCCTCCTAAGGTGCTAGCGGCTGGCGCAAACAACTGAATTTCTAGGCCTAAGTATTTTAAACAAAAATTTAATTTTTTGAAAAAATAATTAAAGATTTTTACAGGGCTAAAAATAAACTTACCTTTTTTAAAGTATTTTTAAATGATAAATCAGTGAATTTTTTTTTTTTTTTTACTTTTTTCAGCTCTTATCCTGGTAAAAGCATTCTTCTAAACTCCAATGAGTATAGGCCCAACCTGCTCAACCTTTCTTCATAAGATAACCCCTTCAACTCAGGAATCAACCTCGTGAACCTTCTCTGAACTGCCTCCAATGCAAGTACATCCTTCCTTAAATAAGGAGACCAAAACTGTCCGCAGTGCTCCAGGTGTGGACTCACCAACACCCTGTACAGTTGTAGCAAGACTTCCCTACTTTTATACTCCATCCCACTTGCAATAAAGGCCAATATTCCATTTGCCGTCCTAATTACTTGCTGTACCTGCATGCTAACTTTTTGTGATTCATGTACGAGGACACCCAGATCCCTCTGTACCTCAGCATTCTGTAGTCTCTCTCCATTTAAATAATATTTTGCTTTTTATTCTTCCTACCAAAGTGGATAACCTAACATTTTCCCACATTATACTCCCTCTGCCAAATTTTTGCCCACTCACTTAACCTATCTAAATCCCTTTGCAGACTCTTTGTGTATTCCTCACAACTTGTTTTCCCACCTATCTTTGTATCATCAGCAAATTTGGCAACAGTACACTCGGTCCCTTCATCCAAGTCATTAATATAGATTGTAAGTAGTTGAGGCCCCAGCACTGATCCCTGCGGCACTCCACTAGTTACAGTTTGCCAACCTGAAAATTACCCATTTATTCCGACTCTCTGTTTTCTGTTAGTTAGCCAATCCTCTATCCAATCTAATATATTACCCCCAACACCGTGAGCTCTTATCTTCTGCAGTAACCTTTTATGTGGCACCTTATCGAATGCTTTCTGGAAATCCAAATACACTACCTCTACTGGTTCCCTTTATCCACCCTGCTCATTACATCCTCAAAGAACTTTAGTATATTTGTCAAACATGATTTCCCTTTCATAAAACCATGTTGACTCTGCTTGATTGTATTATAATTTTTTTAATGTCCTGCTATTACTTCCTTAATAATGGATTCCACCATTTCCCAATGACAGATGTTAGGCTAACTTAGACGAAAGATCATCGATGTTAACTCTGTTTCTCTCTCCACAGATGCTGCCTGACCTGCTGAGTATTTCCAGCATTTTCTGTTTTTATTACTGGAAGTATCACATTGGTTACTCTGTGAAATGGGTATCAGTCAGGTTTGAACAATGCAGGAGTTTTGCTCAATTACTTTCACTGGATATAAGCTCAGCCTTGCCCTCACTTGACATCAAGGCACAGACACTTTCTAGCAGGGTGACCAGGAGTGAGAGCCCTGGCTGACTTTCTCCTATTATCCTGGGGCTGTTGAAGCCATGTGTCATGCTCCCTACTGCTACCCTGGCTGAGACTGGCTGTGAGCATGAATCAAACATTGAGCCAGTGACTTTCCTAGTTTGAGTGGCTCAGAACCCTCCATGTAATGCATTAAACAACTGAGTCATGGGGAGCCAGTCTTAATTATTTTTCAATAAAGTACTTTGCGCGAAACTATTATGTATATATACATTTTTAATAGTTACAATAGTGGAACGCCAATCCGCTCCTGCCTCCATCATAATGCAGCAACCGGGGCAGCAAGTCTGCAGAGTGCCCGTCCCATGTATTGCCTGGCAAATGGCTGTAGGCCGTAGATAGCCAGGAATGAATGGGGCACTGACAAGGTATCCAGAATGCTACGCCTCTTATATCATCATTTTTTTTTTATTCTATAGATTTTAATTGTGTGATTATTCATGATAAAATAACAATATCAGCAATTTTGCTGTCAGCAATGGCTATTCGAGCACAGTGCTATTTCCATCATACTTCCAACCATCCCTTCAGCAACATTCCAGAGTGGAGCCATAAAATAAGGCCAGTCACACGTTGGGCTTTATAAGTAAATATTGGCATGAGATAAATTTTCTGAGACCCTGTGCCACCTGCGGATCAGAACCAGCACAGATCAGAAAATCATAAGCCTACTTCCCATGATTTTCCATATATTGATTTCAATGGATGGTAAATGGGGCAGCATGCCCAGGAGTTTCCGATCCATTAAGAAGGCAAATGGTATGTTGGCCTTCATAGCGAGAGGATTCGAGTACAGGAGCAAGGATGTCTTGCTGCAGTTGTACAGGGCCTTGGTGAGACCACACCTTGAGTATTGTATTGTGTGCAGTTTTGGTCACCTTATCTGAGGAAGGATGTTCTTGCCATGGAGGGAGTGCAGCGAAGATTCACCAGGCTGATACCTGGGATGGCAGGAATGACGTATGAGGAGAGATTGGGTTGATTGGGCTTGTACTCGCTGGAGTTTAGAAGAATGAGAGGGGATCTCATTGAAACTTATAAAATTCTAACAGGACTAGACAGACTAGATGCAGGAAGGATATTCCCGATGGCGGGGGAGTCCAGAGCCAGGGGTCACAGTCTAAGGATAAGGGGAAAGCCATTTAGGACTGAGATGAGGAGGAATTTCTTCACCCAGAGAGTGGTGTACCTGTGGAATTCTCTACGACAGAAGGCAGTTGAGGCCAATTCATTAAATATATTCAAGAAGGAGTTCGATATATTTCTTAAGGCTAAAGGGATCAAGGGATATGGGGAGAAAGCAGGGATAGGTTACTGAATTTGGATGATCAGCCATGATCTCATTAAATGGTGGAACAGGCTCGAGGGGCCGAATGGCCTACTCCTGCTCCTGTCTTCTATGTTTCTATGTGGGCTGCATATGAGGCTGCAGTAACAGTGCATTGGAAAGTCTCACGCATAGGATTACAAGAAATTTTGATAAATTTGTACACGGCAATCTTTAGGCTACAGCTAGAGTACTGTGTGCAGTTTTGAGCACTCCATTATAGAAAGGACGTGTAAACCACAAAGAGCGTACAGTGTAAGCTCACTCGGATGATGTCAGGGATGAGAAACTTTAGTTATGGGCAGAGACTCGAGAGACTGGGACTATTTTGACTGAGGCAAAGAAAGCTAAGGAGATTTAATAGAGGTTTTTAAAATGATGGAGGGTCTTGATGTGTGAATGGCTATTGACTTTTTCTTTTGGTTGGGGAGTCAGTGATGTAGGGGTCATCAATTTTAAATGGTCATTAAGTGAGTGAGGACTGAGAGGTTGTAAGAAATTTGTCTACGCAGAAAATTGTTGGAGCGTGGTATTGCTGCAGACAATAGTTGAGCTAGAAATGATTGCATCTTTTAGAGGAAGAGTAAATAAACAATTGAAGTAGAGGATAATGCAGGGCAGTGGCATTAGTTTTGGATTGTTCCAGCAAAGGGCCAGCAGTGACATACTCGGCCAAATACATAGAATCATGGAAGTTTACGGCACGGAAGGAGGCCGTTCAGCCCATTGTGTCTGTACTACATCTTGCTATGCTGTAATTTCTGCAGCATTTTATGTACCATTTTTCTTCAATCTTCACTTCTTTCCTCCTGAAGCCAAGATTCATACTGGGATTGAGGTTGGCTGACCTCAGTACTTTACCCAAGTCGTCATTCTTCACCTCTGTGCCTAGAGTGGGTGACAAAATACTACTCAACTGAGGAGAGGCTAAAAGCTGAGGCTAATTCTGCCCTCACCAGACATTCCAGCAGGAGTCACTGGCTAGTGAATAGGAGCCGGGACTCCAGTTGATTTATTCCATTCTGACTGAAGCCAGTTGTCCTCAGTGTCTAGGCTGAGATGACTAACTCAGAACAACTCAGGAATCTTTTTTCAACTTGTTTTTTTAAAAGGTACAAAAGCAGTTACTTGGCATCAAAGTGAGACTGAATCAGTCAACGTATTTACAGGCACTCCCACAACACTGTGCACCAAATGAAAGCTCCACTGAGCTACATATGAAAGGCGTGTCTAGCAGCCTATGCAGCTAAAGGCACCTCCATTAAATATCATCGAATCATAGAATCATAGAATGGTTACAGCACGGAAGAAGGCTATTCAGCCCATCGAGCCCATGCTAGCTCTCTGCAAAAGCACTTCAGCTAGTCCCACTCCACCGCCCTTTCCCTGTAGCCCTGCAATTTTTTTCCTTCAGCTACTTATCCAACTCCCTTTTGAAAGCCATGATTGAGTCTGCCTCCACCACCCTTTCAGGCAGTACATTCCAGATCATAACCATTCACCGAGTAAACATTTTTTTCCTCATGTCGCATTTGGTTCTTCTGCCAATCACTTTAAACCTGTGTCCTCTGGTTCTCGACCCTTCTGCCAATGGGAACAGTTTCTTTCTATCTATTCTGTCCAGACCTCCCATGATTTTGAACACCTCTATCAAATCTCCTCTCAGTCTTCTCTGCTCTAAGGAGAACAACCCCAACTTCTCCAGTCTACCCACGTAACTGAAGTCCCTCATCCCTGGAATCATTCTCGTAAATCTTTTCTGCACCCTCTCTAAGGCCTTCACATCCTTCCTAAAGTGCGGTGCCCAGAATTGGACACAATACTCCAGTTGAGGCCAAACCAGTGTTTTATACAGGTTCATCATAATTTCCACACTTTTGTACTCTATACCTCTATTCATGCAGCCCAGGATCCCGTAAGCTTTTTTAACTGCTTTCTCAACCTGCCCTGCCACCTTCAATGATTTGTGCACATATACCCCTAGGTCTCTCTGTTCATGCACCCACTTTAGGATTGTACCCTTTAGTTTATATTTCCTCTCTTCATTCTTTCTACCAAAATGCATCACTTCGCACTTTTCTGCATTAAATTTCATCTGCCACGTGTCCGCTCATTCCACCAGCCTGTCTATGACCTCTTGAAGTCTATCACTATCCTCCTCACTGTTCACTATACTTTCAAGTTTTGTGTCATCAGCAAATTTTGAAATTGTGCCCTGTACACCCAAGTCCAAGTCATTAACATATATCAAGAAAAGCAGTGGTCCTAGAACTGACCCCTGGGTAACACCACTGTATACCTTCCTCCAGTCCGAGTAACAACCATTCACCACTACTCTCTGTTTCCTGTCACTTAGCCAATTTCGTATCCATGCTGCCACTGTCCCTTTTATCCATGGGCTTCAACTTTGCTGGCAAACCTATTATGTGGCACTTTGTCGAACGCCTTTTGGAAATCCATGTGCACCACATCAACCGCATTGCCTTCATCAATCCTCCTTGTTACCTCATCAAAAAACTCGATCAAGTTAGTTAAACACGATTTGCCTTTAACAAATCCATGCTGGGTTTCCTTAATTATTCCAGACTTCCCCACTGCCGATGTTAAACTGACTGGCCTGTAGTTGCTGGATATATTTTTACACCCATTTTTGAACAAGGGTGTAACATTTGCAATTCTCCAGTCCTCTGGCACCACCCCCGTTTTGAAGGAGGATTAGAAGATTATGGCCCGTACCTCCGCGATTTCTTCTTTCACTTCCCTCAGCTTCCTAGGATGCATCCCATCTGGTCCTGGTGACTTATCTACTTTAATTACAGCCAGTCTTTCCAGTACCTCCTCTTTATCAATTTTTATCCCATCCAGTATCTCCTCTACCTCCTCCTTCACTATGACTTTGGCAGCATCTTCTTCCTTAGTGAAGACAGATGCAAAGTACTCATTTAGTACCTCCGCCATACCTTCTGCCTCCATGCGTAGATCTCCTTTTAGGTCCCTAATCAGCCCCACCCCTCCTCTTACTACCCGTTTACTATTTATATGCCTATAGAAGATTTTTGGATTACCTTTTATGTTAGCTGTCATTCTATTCTCCTCTGAACTTTTTATATTTAGTTTGATTCTCAAGTGTATTCCCGACCTGACATCTGTCATACACGCTTTTTTTCTGAAATTAAAATGAAGAAGATTTGCACTTAGAATACTTCTGTGGTAAGACAACAAGGGAAAGAGAACATTAAATAAACTTGATTCTTAATACACTGTTAATGCACAGTGCAGGGTAATTAGAACACTTTCAGTTCCCACACATTAATAATTACCAGTTATTAACCATAATATTTTAAAGAGATGCATTCCATTGCAGATTTACTCTGATTTGCAATTTGTAGCTTTTCTAAATGACACGAATCAATGTAATTAATAATCACGGACCAAAGCTCTCTCTAATGCCGTAAAAAAAATGGAATTTTGCAATGCCATTTATTGTTGAATATGCTCAGTTAATATTTTTTCCCCAAATCTTTCAGAAATAAGAAAGTAAGAAAGAAAGGACTTGCATTGATAGATAGCTTCTCTCACGACCTCAGGACGTTCAAAGCGTTTTACAGCCCATGAAGTACTTTTGTAATGTAGTCACTGTTGTAATGTAGGAACGACTTAAAAGATATCACAAAGTGAGCCAAAGACTGGAATAAGCTCAATGACCTCCCATCTGAAGTGCTCGCGATTGTAAAAGTTGTATCTTTGCCAGCAGAAATACAGAGTGCTCTGATTATTTAATTATTATTCTTAAGTGTAGGAAGAAGCAAGTTCTATATTGGTATGGGACAGAAAACTGATTAAAATACACTGGGAGAGACATGTATGAAGTTGAGGTGTAGTCTCCAGCAGGTTATTTTGTGGGATAAAGGGCAGAGCTCTTATTAAAGCCTGAAGCGATTATGCAACTATAGGCTATAATAAATTACTGTTGGCAATGACAGTGAATGAAGGCTTAGTGCATTTGCATGGCATTCCTTTGTCAGTTAATTTAAAGGAAGTGAAGCCTTGTTTAAACGGGATAAGGAAAGCAAAGGTTAAGGGGGAAGTTTAACCTAAAAAAATGGGCGGGTTCGGGTTGGGTGGGAGGTTAAAGTGTTACAAATCTGAATCCCGACCCTAACCCACCTCCAACCCTCCCATTTCCGGTTTTAACAGAGGCGGCACGGGGAGCGGGCAGCCAACCCACTCCCAGGGGGTGGGTTGGCACTTTAAATATTGTAGTGAGGCTGCGTGCCTCATTTTGAATCTCCATTTTAAATTAAAGTCTCGACAGCCGGGCTTCTCACTCCTCGGGGAATCCGGCAGCTAAAGGAAGGTGAGGAATGCTGGATCCAGGAGGTAAGAGTCTTTCCACTTACCTGCTGGATCCAGCGTCCCTGCCTCGCCATCAGACACCAACCCCCAACCATTTCAATCTCCCCCCCAACCTCCACCCTCTGAACTCCCCTCCCGCTTACCGATCCCGGCCTTCTGACACCCCTCGGTCTCCGAGCCCCTCCGATCCCAGCCTTCCAGCCGTCTCCCCGATCCCAGCCTTCCAACTACACCCCCCTCCCCGATCCCGGCCTTCTGCCACCACCCCTTGCCAATCCCGACATTCTGCCACCCTCCCCCCACTGATTCCAGCCTTACGAACCTGGCCTCTGATCCCTCCCTCATCCTTTCTGCTCCCTGGCTGCAGCATGGTGCCACAGGCCTATCCGCCCGACAACCAGCCAGTCAGCCTCTCAATCTGGCTGGCTGCAGGGGGGGCGGGGGCGGACAGAGTAAATAAATGTTAATCAGGCCCTGCCGTTAAATTCTGCAGGGCCTGAGGGAAACCCGTTCTCCCGGGTTTCCCGACCCAACTGTTATTATGTTCATAAATAAATAGACGTTTTCATTATGAACTGCTAGCTTGAGCTAGTCATTTATTCAGCCATGTGGACTAGTGTACAGGCATCCATCTTGACTGCTGCCTTGTGGGTAGCCTCTTACTAAACATACAGCTCCACCTAGTGTACCATTCTAGAATGACATGTTACTGATTATTACATCCCCCTTTCTTTGAGGTTAAACAAAATCAATATCAATCAATATCAATCAATCATAACGACATAAACATCTTCACAACAGTCAACACATTTTCAAAGCTTTACTTTATGAACTCTAAGCTTTTCATTCTTTTATTATAGTTTTCTTTGTACTCAAAGATTAAGTCTATCAGGCTTTTTTACTTCACGTGTGGATCTTCTCAGCACAGGTAAGTCTGACGTGTTTTCATGAGAGCCTGTATGTGTATTTGTGTTACATTGTTCTGGTGGTGAGTGACAAGATTCAGTTGCGGCATTGTCATCGATTTGCTCTTGGATAGTTTCTTGTGTTTTGAGGAGGGAACGGCGGTTCCTCCTGAGAATCTGTCCTTCCTCAGTTCTAACAGTGTATGACCTTGGTCCTACTTCCTCAAGAACTGTAGCTTTCCTGTTCCATGCATCTGGATCCTCAATCCTGACAACATCATCCCTTGTCAATGGTTTCAGAGTTTTGGATGACTTGTCATAGTGTGATTTCTGTTTCAGCTTTAACAGTTCAAGTCTCTGTCTCAGTTCCTTACTCTGCTTTTCTTTTGCACAGCAGGGTAGCGTGGTGCGCAACTTGTGACCCATTAGGAGTTCAGCAGGTGAAGAACCAGAGTCTAAAGGGGAGGCTCGGTAGCTCAGCAGGGCGAGATAAGGATCAGACTTGCTTTCTGTTGCTTTCTTCAGTAGCTGTTTGAGAACTTGAACACCTTTCTCTGCCTTACCATTCGACTGAGCATACAGAGGACTGGATGTGATGTGTTGAAAGTCATAATGTGCTGCAAACTGTTGCCACTTCTTACAGTTGAAGCACGGACCATTGTCGCTAACGGCAATCCTGGGAATTCCATGTCTGGCGAAGATGGATTTAACATGCATTATGACACTGCTTGCTGATGTGCTTGAGAGCAGTGCCATCTCAGGATAGTTAGAATAGTAGTCAATCACTATTAGATAGTCTTTACCATTCAAATGAAAAAGGTCCATACCAACCTTTTGCCATGGTGCTGTTGGTAAGTCAGCTACTATCATTGGTTCCTTTGCTTGTTTGTTTTGGTGTTTCTGACATGTCTCACATATGCCTATCATGTTCTCAATGTCCTTATTTATGCCAGGCCAATAAACAGAGTCTCTTGCTCTCCTTTTGCATTTTTCAATTCCGAGGTGTCCCTCATGAATCCTTTTGAGCATGTCTTGACGTACAGCCTATGGAATGACTGTTTTGTTCTGTTTTAGTAATAGTCCACTTGCGACACTCAACTCTGACCTGATGTGATAATACTTTGGACAGGAACCTTTTGGCCAACCATGATGAATGTTCTCTATTACTGTTTGTAACACTGTATCTTTTAATGTTTCTTCTGCTATTTGCTTTGATTTTGTGTCTGACACGGGCAGTGCAGCAGTGACCATACTCACATGAACATCCACGTCTTCCTCAGTAGAGCTCACATGACTCATTGTGGGTGCTCGGGAAAGTGCATCTGCTAACACTATGTGTTTGCCTGGTGTGTAGATCAGTTCAAAGTCATATCTTTGCAGCTTCATCATGAGTCATTGAATCCTTGGAGACATCTCATTCAGATGGCAACCAGTGGGCAGTGGTCTGTCTCAACTGTGAAGGTGGGAAGTCCATATATGTAGCCATGGAACTTTTCTAGACCAACTACCAAGCCTAGACATTCCTTTTCAATCTAGGCGTATTGACACTCAGAATCAGTCATAGACCTGGAGGCATAAGCAACAGGCTTCCAATCTTCACCCTCTGCTTGTAGCAAGACCGCGCCTAGGCCATCTTTTGATGCATCGTTGACACTTTGATTCTCTTTGTTGGGTCAAAGAAGGTGAGTACAGGTGTGGTTGTCAGCACTGTTTTAAGAACATAAGAACATAAGAAGTAGGAGCAGGAGTAGGCCATACGGCCCCTCGGGCCTGCTCCGCCATTCAATAGGATCATGGCTGATCCGAATCTAGACTCACGTCCACTTCCCTGCCCTCTCCCCGTAACCCCTAATTCCCTTATCTGCTAGGAAACTGTCCATCTACATTTTAAATTTATTTAATGTTGCAGCTTCCACAGCTCTCTGGGGTAGCAAATTCCATCGATTTACTACCCTCTGAGTGAAGAAGTTTCTCCTCATCTCAGTTTTGAAAGGGCAGCCCCTTATTCTTGGATTATGCCCCCTAGTTCTAGTCTCACCCATCAGTGGAAACATCCTCCCCGCATCCACCCGATCAAGCCCCATCACAATCTTATATATTTTGATAAGATCGCCTCTCATTTTTCTGAACTCCACTCTTGTTCATGTCTTTCTGTCCATGCGAACTCATTTGTTTTATGTAGCAGGTCTCGCAGACAGGCTGTCTTCGCTGACAAGTTAGGAATGAACTTTCCAATTAAGTTTATCATCCCCATGATGCGTAGTACTCTTTTTTTGTCAGTGGGTTGGGGCATGTTGAGTATGGCATTTACTTTTTCCATATCTGGCTCTATTCCTTTACCAGATAGATTATCTCCCACGAAAGTGACTTCCTGGATGCCAAACTGACACTTGGCTTTGTTGAGCTTCAGTCCATTCCGGCATATGCTCTGTAGCACTTTAGTCAGTCTCTCATTGTGTTCTTTCAGTGTGGAGCCCCAGATGATGATGTCATCAACATAGACCCGAAATCCTTCCAGACCTTCAATTATGTGTTCCATCGCTCTATGAAAGATTTCAGATGCAGATATTATCCGAAAGGCATTCTGAGGAAACAATACCTGCCAAATGGTGTGTTGAAGGTACAGTATTTGGTGCTTTCTTCATCCAGTTTTAGTTGCCAAAATCCTTGTGAGGCATCGAGCTTTGTGAAGTATCTGGCACCTGACATTTCACTGGTGATTTCTTCTCGCTTGGGAATCTGGTAGTGTTCACGTTTTATGTTTGCATTTAAGTCCTTTGGATCCATGCATACTCTTAGATCATTGTTCTTTTTCTTTACACATACCATGGAGTTAACCCAGTCTGTTGGCTCTTCGACTTTCCTGATGACTCCTAGTGTGGTCATTCTGTCCAGTTCATTCTTGAGCCGGTCACGCAGGGGTGCTGGAACTCTCTGTGGAGCATGTACCACTGGCTGAGCATCCTCCTTTAGCTGGATCTTGTAAGTGAATGGTAGAACTCCAAATCCTTTGAACACATCCTGGAAATTACTCACTACAGAATCCATTGAGTCATCTGGTCTGCTTATGGCACAGTTTATACGGTAGACTCTCTTGACCAGTTCTAAGTCCTCACAAGCTTTGTCACCTAGTAGTGAATCAAGTCCTTCAGCCACAACAGAAAACATGAGATGATGCACTTTGTCTTTGACTGTCACTTTAAGTGTGCATACACCTAAGCTATCTATTTTCTGTCCATTATAGTTCTTCAGTAGTACTGACTTTTTCTGTATTTTGGGCTTTTCTTTCATATTTTTAATGTCACTCATACTGATTAAGTTTGCTTTTGCCCCAGTGTCTAGTTTCAATGTAACTAATGCTCCATTTACCTGCAGTGGCATCATCCATTTGTCCTCTTTTACTGCATTAACTTTATGTTCAGCATTGTCCATTCCTGAGGGCTGCACATTTTCTGTATCCTTTTCGATATTGTCACATGACACCATTCCTACAAAAAATGTCTCACTTAAATCAGTGTCCTCAATCACATTGACTTGTTGCCCTTTCTTTGTTTTTACTTTTGAAAAGCATTTTTTGGCAAAGTGATTCTTTCCATTACATTTTGTGCACATTTTTCCAAACGCTGGGCATTGTCTTGACTGGTGCTGGTAACCACAGCGTTTACAATTAAAAATTCCATCCTCCAATTGCTTTGCATTTCTGTTCTGCCCATGTTTCTTCCCCTTGCAGAACACAGCACCGACAGCAGCACAGTCACTCATTACATTCGCATTATTATTAATTTCACTGAAAGTCTTCGCATGCTTCTGAGCTAGCTCACTGGCGTGGCATATTTTCACAGCATCCTCCAATGTTAGTTCGGTTTCTCTCAACAAACATTCCCTGACTTTTTTTTATCATGAATACCAAACACAATCTGGTCACGAATCATGGATGATTTCAGTTCAGAGAAATTACATGTCTGTGCTTTCAGTTTCAGATCGGTCACAAAGCTATCAAAAGTCTCATTTTGCTGCTGTGTCCGTGAATGGAACACATACCTCTCATAGGTCTCGTTCTTTTTGGGAGAACAATGTGTATCAAAGTTCTTTAGCACATCGTCCATTTTTTCTCTGTCCTCCTCTTGATCAAATACAAATGTATTAAATACCTCTATCACCTGCGGGCCTGCAACTATGAGCAGCAAAGCTATTTTCCTTGCGTCTGGCTTCGTACCGAATCCGATGGCGGCAATGTAGAGTTCGAAGTGTTGCTTGAAAGTCCACCAATTGCAGTCAACATTCCCCGTGAGTTTCAAACCCTCTGGTGGCTTCAAATTCTCCATGTCGCATTTCACAATATTCAGCAGATATTACCAATCCTGGTACCATGTTATGTTCATAAATAAATAAACGTTTTCATTATGAACTGCTAGCTTGAGCTAGTCATTTATTCAGCCATGTGGACTAGTGTACAGGCATCCATCTTGACTACTGCCTTGTGGGTAGCCTCTTACTAAACATACAGCTCCACCTAGTGTACCATTCTGGAATGACATGTTACTGATCATTACACCAACCTGCCTCCATGTTAAAATCCTGCCCACAGGGGGAAGGACAGCAAAGATGGAGTACGAGGAGAGAATCTAAAAAAATATTGAAAAGAACAGTATTCTACAAACTATATGAGCTGAAAGAAAATTGTTAAATATGAGGAAGGACCAACGAGAGAGAGGAAAGTGAGTTAGTAGAGAATAAACAGAATTTGGCAGGAATATTAAATACTTGTTTACAAAAAGGGAGGAGGTAAATCTTGAATTGCTTAAAAGTGAGACAGGAGATATAATTTGGGCAGGAAGTGGGGGGAAGGTCAGGAACTTCGGGGGTGGGGGGAGAAGGAAAATATTAAAGAAGTTAGTTAATCTAAAGGAGGACCTAATGGAATACATCTAAGGAACCTGAGGGAAATGGGCGAAGAATAACAGAGGCCCCAGAAACTATGGCGGGGGGAATTTTTCAGGGGGTCAGTGGCCGTGTTTGGTGGCAGGTCAAATGGGGAAAAAATGTTTTAACAGCGGGTAGGGAACCTGCTGTCAACCCGCCACCATGTTAGTTTCCTTGATGTTGGATCTGTCATTGCTGAACAGACCCGACACCAAGCGGCGGGGGAGGCAATTTTGATGATTAAGAGCTTGTTACCAGGCACTTAAAAACTATTTTAAGTTCACCTTTAAATTTTACCAGTTCGCCCATGGCTTCCCCGCTGCTCGGGGATCACGCCATGTGAGCATGTCGGGAGTTGTGTCACCATGATATCATTTCTTTACTTGACAGCTGCAAATGTGCTATAAAAGCTCCCATCTCACAGCTGTTCACTTTCCAAGGTCAGAAGCTATTGATTACTGCATTTGGAAAGCAAATTGAGCTTTATGCAGGCTGCAAGTGTTTGGAGCAAACTCTGCCTCTTGTGTCACCTCATTGGAACAACCTCTCTCACCATTGACAGATCACTTCTGTCATCTCAACTTCACCTGCCTTCTATTACATGAGCATCAGTGCCCTTGAAACTATCTCACCTTGGCCCTCAGAATCCCACCACAATCAGCCTCAACACAGGCAGCACTAGGCACACCAGCAGCACCAACAACAAAGGTGACCAAAAGCTTGGTCAAAGAGGTAGGTTTAAGGAGAGTCTTAAAGGGGAAAAGAGAGGTAGAGAGGCGGAGGGGTTTGGTGGGGGGGGGGGGGAATTCCAGAGCTTAGGGCCTAGGCAGCTGAATGCACGGCCGCCAGTATGAAGCGAAGAAAATCGGGGATGCAATTTTCCATTAACTAGATGCAGCCAACGTAGATTTCAGAACATTGGGGGAAATACTCGGTAGCTTAGCATCTCCCATTAGTGCCTGCAGATGGAGATAACGGGGCGCTGATGCAGTAGCGCCAGGGCGAGTCAAATCCAGCGCCGCACAGCAAATCCATCTCCCTCTGCTGCGCCACCGGTACAAGGTACTGCCGGGGACTTCAACGCCAGGCAGATAGCGACATCAGTGAGAGTGAAACCTCACTGGGCACCCGATCTGGAAAAGTCATTGTCGCCACTTACCTTTAGCACCTCGACCAGACAGCGACAGGGAGAGCTGGCGTGCAGCTGCAGTTGCGATTAGACTGCACCCGATATTGGTCCACCCTTTCAATGTAACGCCACTGAGCTAGGCCTTTAAGACTTGATTTAGCGCTCCAATCATTTCTTTTGAGCAGTGAGAATGAATTTTGCGTGCAGTCTAAAGCATCAGCGCCTAGATGCTAATTCTCAAACTTTTCTAAAGATACCGCCCATTCCTGGGCCAGAATGAATTTCTAGCCCATTGTGTTTGACAAGCCTGATAGTGTTCTTTGAGGAAATGACATATATGGTGATGGGAGAACTGTAGTGGAGGTCGTGTACGTGGACGTTCAGAAGCCTTTGAAAAGGTAGCATGCAGGAATTTACTGGAGAAGATTAAAAGGTATGGAATTAGTGGATTAAAAACCCGTTATAAGGGAGGAAGCAGAGAGTAGTTGTTAAGGGCAGTTTCTCATATTGGTTACAGCTTCCCCAAGGTTCTGTTTTGAAATGCTTCCGTTCACTGTGTGCATCAGTGATTTGGATATAGTGCTAGAGGGAGAAATGTCCAGATTTGCAGGCAATAGAGTCATAGAGTCATAGAGTCATAGAGTTTTACAGCACAGAAAGAGGCCCTTTGGCCCATCGTGTCTGCGCCGCCCATCCATCCCTGTCCAGTCTAATCCCATTTTCCAGCATTTGGCCCATAGCCTTGTATGCAATGGCATTTCAAGTGCTCATCCAAATGCTTCTTGAATGTTGTGAGGGTTCCTGCCTCCACCACCCTTTCAGGCATTGAGTTCCACATTCCAACCACCCTCTGGGTGAAAAAGTTCCTCCTCAAATCCCCTCTAAATCTCCTGCCCCTTACCCTGAATCTATGCCCCCTTGTTATTGACCCCCCCACTAAGGGGAAAAGTTCCTCTTTATCTACCCTATCTATGCCCCTCATTATTTTGTACACCTCAATCAGGTCCCCCCTCAGCCTTCTCTGCTCCAAGGAAAACAACTCCAGCCTGTCCAGCCTCTCTTCATAGCTGAGGCGCTCCATCCCAGGTAACATCCTGGTGAATCTTCTCTGCACCCTCTCCAAAGCAATCACATCCTTCCTATAGTGAGGCGACCAGAACTGCACACAGTACTCCAGCTGTGGCCTCACCAGCGTTTTGTACAGCTCCACCATAACCTCCCTGCTCTTATATTCTATGCCTCGGCTAATGAAGGCAAGTATCCCATATGCCTTTTTAACCACCTTATCTACCTGCTCCGCTGCCTTCAGGGATCTATGTACATGTACACCAAGGTCCCTCTGACCCTCTGTACTTCCTAGGGTCCTACCACTCATTGTGTATTCCCTTGCCTTATTTGTCCGTCCAAAATGCATCACCTCGCACTTTTCAGGGTTAAATTCCATTTGCCACTTTTCCGCCCATCTGACCAACCCGTTTATATCGTCCTGTAGCCGGAGGCTTTCCTCCTCGCAATTTACCACCCCACCAATTTTCGTGTCATCTGCGAACTTACTGATCATACCTTTTACATTCTCATCCAAATCATTTATGTAGATCACAAACAATAAGGGACCCAGCACCGATCCCTGAGGTACCCCACTGGACACAGGCTTCCAGTCACAAAAGCAACCTTCGACCATCACCCTCTGCCTCCTGCCACTCAGCCAGTTTAGGATCCAACGCGCCAAGGCACCCTGGATCCCATGGGCTCTTACCTTCTTGACCAGTCTCCTATGCGGGACTTTGTCAAAAGCTTTACTGAAGTCCATGTAAACCACATCCACAGCATTTCCCTCATCCACCCCACTAGTCACCCCCTCGAAAAATTCGATCAGATTTGTTAGACATGATTTACCCTTGACAAAGCCATGCTGACTATCCCCGATTAATCCTTGCCTCTCCAAGTGGAGATTAATTTTGTCCCTCAGAATTTTTTCCAATAATTTCCCCACCACAGATGTTAGACTCACTGGCCTGTAATTCCCTGGTTTATCCCTGCTACCCTTCTTGAATAATGGTACTACGTTAGCTGTTCTCCAGTCCTCTGGTACATCCCCTGTGGCCAGAGAGGTTCTGAAAATTAGTGTCAGAGCCCCTGCAATCTCCTCCCTTGCCTCCCACAGCAGCCTGGGATACATCTCGTCCGGGCCTGGGGATTTATCCACTTTTTGGCCCGCTAAAACCGCTAGCACCTCCTCCCTCTCGATGCTAATATGTTCAAGTATGTCATAGTCCCCTTGCCCGATTTCTATGTCTGCATCGTCTTTCTCCATAGTGAACACAGATGCAAAAAATTCATTTAAAACCCCGCCTACATCCTCTGGCTCTACACACAGATTGCCACTTTGGTCCCTAATGGGCCCTACCCTTTCCCTGGTTATCCTCTTGCCCTTAATATACTTATAAAACATCTTAGGATTTTCCTTTATTTTGCTCGCCAGTGTTATTTCATGGCCCCTCCTCGCCCTCCTAATTTCTTTTTTAAGTATGCCCCTGCACTTTTTATACTCCTCTAGGGCTTCTTCTGTCTTTAGTCTTTTGTAACTGCCAAAAGCCCCCCTTTTATTTCTAATGCATTTTTGTATATCCCTTGTCATCCAAGGTTCCCTTTGCTTGTTGGTCCCACCCTTGACCTTTACAGGAACATGTTGGCGTTGTACTCTCTCTATTTCCCTTCTGAAAGTCTCCCACTGTTTTGATGTGGATTTTCCTATAAGCAGCTGCTCCCAGTCCACTTTGGCCAGATCCTGCCTTATCATACTAAAATAGTAAATCATTCTGAGGACCAAATGAAGCTGCAAGGGGATATTGATATGATGGTGGAATGGGCAAAAAAAGTGGCAGATGGAATTCAAATGTCAGTAAGCGTGAGGTGATACATTTTGATGAACACTTTTAAAATAGAGCTCAACCCCTCTCCCAAGGGAAGCACTTACTATAAGGCATGACTGAGAGTTCAGAAATGCGCCCAGTGAATTGGAGTGGCATAAAAGGACACAGCAATTATTCTGTAAAATCAGCATGTTTCGCTATCCTGCTGAGCTACTGCTGCAGAATTCTTTTAGTTAGATTTATACTGACAAAACCATATTGCTACCTTTCAAGGTCACGCAATGGATAACAAAACATTTTAGAGAAGATTTTAACTATTGGGTAACTTGGAGGCCAACCAGCTGGCAGAAATATAGGTGCGGGAAGCAGCCCACATTATTCTTCCCTCTAGCATTATTCTCACTCAGGCCAACATCCCCAGCATCGAAGCTTTGACCGCACTCAATCAGCTCTGATGGACGGGTTACATCGTCCGCATGCCCGATATGAGACTTCCAAAGCAAGTGCTCTACTCGGAGCTCCGACACGGCAAGAGAGCCCCTGGTGGGCAGAGGAAACCCTTCAAGGACATCCTCAAAGCCTCCTTGGATAAAGTGCGACATCCCCTTCGACACCTGGCCCAAGACTGCTCAAAGTGGAGGAGAAGCATCCGGGAAGGCGCCGAACACCTCGAGTCTCTTCGCCAGGAGCAAGCGGGAGCCAAGTGCAAACAGCGGAAGCAGCGCACGTCAACCCAAGAACCCCACCCACCCACCCCTTCAACCACTGTCTGCCCAACCTGTAACAGAGACTGTAGGTCCTGCATTGGACTCATCAGTCACCTGAGAACTCATTTCTAGTGTGGAAGCAAGTCATCCTCGGTTCCAAGGGACTGCCTGAGAAGAAGAAGATATTATTCTTCAAGAGCCCTCCTGCTGCACAAAAATAATTTTAAGACCATTTTGGGCCGCTTCCTCATACTCACCAGGTTTAACTGAGCGGGGTGTCCACAGTGCACACTCCACTCAACTGACCATTAAAATTGCACTAGAGTCCTATATACATCATAGGACCTTGATTTGTATGGATTCGTAAGGCTCCCACTTGTTTCAGGCAGTGCCTGGGCCGCTCAGCAGAAGGCCCCACGGGGCAGGATGGTAAGTTGACCTCCTCATTTTTAACTCCTAGTCATGCTGGACAAAGTATGTTAAAATCCCCCTTTTATTTCTTCCGTTTGCTGAAGTGGTAAAGTGAATGCAGGATTTGCTACTTTTCATTTTCCTGTGCCTTGTCATGTATGTCCAGTCAAAGGGAGTATTGTAATGTATTATCACATTGTAAGGGGTTTTCCTTGAAAGATGTCTCTGAGGTTTCTCTCTCTAGAGGCCTCTCTCTCTTGCACAGTAAAACCTTGAGTGGTTTGACCCACTCGCCCCTTAGATTCTATACTCTGGACTTTGGGGCAGGAACTACAATGTAGAGAAAACTCTTATAGACCAAGTTTGATGAAACAAAATGAAATTTTATTGCATAAGGAAAAATATCAAATCAAATGCAAGCAGATAAGGGAGTACATGGGAGGGAAAAACACAAAACAAATCATAACGACACAGTACTAACTAAGGCAAATACAGGCATCTTATACTCTACAAAGATTATCATGAAATAAGGAAACACACGGAATATCGAGGGACAACAACTCATGTTAATTGTACCCTTAAATCCACCCCCTTATTAAACCTATCTAGATCTGATTGTGAAGGGCCAGAAACATGCTCACCAATCCCACTAGGAAGTGCAAGGTTTTGAAATCGAGTCTGTGTTTGGTCCTTTCAGGCGTTTCGTCTCCACGTGGATCATGGAGCCCCTGCGAGCTGCGCCACACCTCTCTCCTAAGGTGGGGGTCGGGGCGGCTGGACACCGGCGGGCCTGGATGTCGGCGGGGTCAGGGATCGTCGGCTCGACCCTGGTCAGAGGAGCCTTGGGCTGGCTCCCATCGCTTCTTCAGTTTGTTTTTAGCTCTTCTCCCGAGCCGGGGTGGCTGGAAGGTTTCTTCTCTTGGGGTTTTATTTTTTTTGTTTCTTCTCCCAAGTTGGGTCGATGGCCTCTCGTTCCGGCAATGGCCCGGGGATGGTCGATGATCTCCCGATGTGTTTCCCCGGGGCAGGACGCCGGCTTCGAGACAGCCTTCTTGATGTTGGCTTGGTTCTTCTTCCTTCTCCGAGTGCCTGCTTCTTCTTCTGAGTGTCCGGATTCAAACTGTGTGTCTGTTCAAGCTTGCCCCCAACTGCCGAAAAGTCTTCCAGATATACCTTTCTTCCAGAAACTTCCATCTCCCGCCCAAAATCAGGTTAGTCTTTGTTTAACTTTTGGCGGGCTGGGAGCACAGCGGGGTAGTTATTATATTTTTTAATGTTCTCGATGGCCGGTAAAGGCCCATCTCTGGTCTGGAATGACCTTCATTGTTTTCAATGTCCTGCTGATCTCGTTATCTAGTTCTGGGTGCTGTTCTCATGAATATGAAATTGTCCCCTTTTGTCTGGGTCAACATTTAGATGGCCTCTGTCTCCAGGCCAATCTTGACTGGATCTGCATCCAATCCATATGTATATGTGTGGGTCTGGTTTCGTTCTCTCAGAAACGGCTTCCAGAACTTACTGTGGGTTGAATCCATAAAGCTGTCTGAGGTTGCGCAGGAACCATTTAAAAGTGTCCCAATAAGCTGGTCACATGGTATGGTGGCCATTTTGTATGCCCCTTTTTCTGGGCTTCTTTTAAATAGTCTTTAAAAATCGTGGCCTCTTCTGCCATTTGACCCTTTATAATATAAAGTCCAATTTTGCGAATCCTACAACATGGTCTGTCACATGGGTATGTTCAGTTCGCTCTGGCCTAGTAAACAAGCACATGGACTCTCAACTCATCGTGTCTCTGTCCTTCATTTGTTCTACCCAAGTATATTACATTTTGGTGATGAGAATGGGATCCCAAAGCCATTTTTAGGGATCATGGAGGAACACCGTGTTCAACCTCTGAGCAGAAAAGCTTACGGTGAATTTGTGACACCTAAACTGATTTTTTGCGACGTTTTACCTTTAATGATGATGCAGAATCATCTGTGATTCGCCTTCACGTGCATGTATACACAGCAACAGTGACATTGATTCTCACATGTACACAGGTAGCGTGCTGAGTCACTGTTCAACGGTGTTGGGACAATCATAGCTGCACCTACAGGATCCATCAGAAGCCTCGGCATGTATGACCGAGCTCATGAACCATTCAGTTCTAACATTGAGCGGATGGAGATGTTTTTTAAGGCCAATAACATTATTGAGACTGAAGGTGCAGATGAGAATGTTCAAGCTCAAGATAAAGTCATTCGTCAATGGAAGAAAGCAATTTTTCTAACGGAGATTGGGCCAGATGTCTACGGAACCTTGACAAACCTACTAATGCCAGGGAAAGCGAAGGATGCGTCGTTTGAAGACATTGTCGAGAAACTCGAGGACCATTTTGACCCAAAGCTATTAGAAATAGCAGAGAGCTATAAATTTGGTACCAGAAACCAAAAACAAAGTGAAACCATCAGTGAGTACATTGTAGCTCTTAAGAACCTGTCTTTGCAGTGTAACTTTGGCACATTTTTGGATTGTGCGTTGCGAGATAAGTTTGTGTGTGGACTGGTGGATGAGTGCAGACAGTCCAATTTACTGAACAGGAAATGGCGTCTAAGAAAGTTAGGGAGCTCCGTCCAACTCAAGTGACTAGTGCAGCTGAGGTCTACAGTCACAAAGCCACCACCAAACCTAAAGCTGTGAGACTGAGTCAAAAGCATGTCAGTGAGAGCAGTTCAGTGAATTGTTATCGCTGCAATGGAAATCACTCACCACAGACCTGCTAATACAGAAATGTGAAATGTTTTCACTGCCAGAAGCAAGGCCATATTTCAACAGCTTGCAGAGCTAGATCTAAAGTAGGAAGTAAGAACCATTCTAGTGGCAATGCAAAGCAGCGACAACAAAAGGGAGGAGTTCACAATATTGAAGTTAACACACCTGATGTTGCAGAACTAGGCATCTACAGTATCTATGCGACTAGCAGCAGCGCTAGCAGTTGTGAGAAAGACTTCCATACAAAACCTTTGATCAATGACCAATATATTGATATGTGTTTTGACATGGCGACGGACTGCTCTATCATGAGTAAGGACACATATGAGAGTAAGTTTAATCAAATACCACTTACAAAGAGTACCGTAGAGTTAAAAACCTATTCCGGAGAAATCCTAGAGACATGTGGACAACTGGAATGCACAGTTCAACACAATGGCCAGTCAGTAAAGCTGCCTGTTATAGTAGCGAGCTACAACAACAAGCCAACTCTCACGGGCAAAGACTGCTTGAGAAAGTTAAAACTAGACTGGAAAAATGTCTTCAGTGTAGATGCTTCAAAGAAGCAACTCGACACAATGCTGAGCAAGTACGAAAGCATGTTCACAGACAGTTTTGAGGGCATCACTGAGTATGACACGCATATCTGCAGCAAGTCCAATGTGAAGCCTGTCTCTTGTAAGGCAAGGCCGGTCCCCTATGCATTGAAGGCAAGTGGAGGAAGAGCTAGCGAAGCTCAGAGAGAACAGAGTGCTAGTAAAAACTGACAAAAGTGAATGGACTACCCTGATTGTGGTAGTGCCCAAAGCAGACAAAACTGTATGCTTGTGTGGTGACTACAAAGTTATTATCAACCAAGCAGTTGACGATGAGCAGTACACGTTACCTACATCACAAGATTTGTATGCAGCACTCTTTGGGTCAAAGGTTTTCTCCAAGCTTGACCTGTCGCACGCTTACGCTCAGCTGAATGTTGGCAAAGAGTGTCAACAGTATCTCACCATCAATACACACAAGGGACTGTACTCATACACCAAGCTCCATATGCTGTAAAGTCCTCCCTCAACATCTTCCAGGCTATGATGGATAACATTTTGCAAGGAATTCCAAATTGCTTATGCAATCAAGACAATGTGTAGATCACAACAAGCAGTGAGGAAGAAAATTTAGAAGTGTTAGATATAGTGCTTCAAAGTTTGAAAGCCCACAATGTCAAATTGAAAAGGAGAAGATGTGCTTTTGCACAGCCTGAGGTTGTGTACCTTGGTCTGAAAGTTGATGCAAATTGCTTGCAACCGGTTAAGGAAAAGATTGATGCTGTCATCAATGCTCCAAAGAACATGTCTCAGTTAAGATCTTTCCTTGGAATGGTCCAGTACTATGCATGTTTCTTACCTGAATTAGCAACCATGTTAGCTCCATTGCACAAGCTCCTCAAGAAGGATGTCCAGTGGAAGTGGCTGAAAGCGCAACAGGAAGCTTTTGACGCTTGTAAGAGAAGTCTCTCGAGCGATGTTCTACTTGTGCACTACGACACAGAGTGCGAGTTTAAGTTAGCGTGTGATGCTTCAAGTTACGGTGTGGGAGGTGTCATAAGCCACGTAATGGATGATGGCCAAGAGAACCCAATCGCATTGTGTGGTAAACCACTGTATTGTATATTGCCACCTCTGGGTGGCGCTGTGTATGGAGGCATGCCTCAGCTGACTCCACCCACCACTGTGTGGGTTTCGTTCAGACTTGTTCAGTCACTCACGAAGAAGCATGGTCTCTTCTTAGCTAATAAAAGCCTTATTCATCTCTTCTTTCGACTCATCATCTCTTCTTCGACTCATCACCTTTTATGAAGTAATTGATAAGCGTATCAATTTTATTTAGGGAGCACAGAGAGTTTCGTCCACCCCGACACGGTACGTAGCCACTCCCTCACGATTCTGCCAACGCACCATCGCATTTCTATGGCGTCCAAGTCCCAGTCAATGGACATCAGCGGCTACTGTGTGGTGACCCTGTCAGTAGGGGGCACTGAATATCAAAAATTTAAACTGCTAGTCCTGCCCCGTCTTTGCGCTGCCGTCCTGCTAGGGTTGGATTTTCAGTGCCACCTTAAGAGTGTCACACTAGCATACGGTGGACCCCTCCCCCCACTCACAGTCTGCAACCAACAACTTTTAAATCGCCCGCTGCAAACCACCTGCAGCCTTTCCACATTAAAAGTCCCCCCCCCTCCCCTGTTCGCTAACCTCACCCGCGACTGTAAACCCATCGCTACCAAAAGCAGGCGGTACAGTGCCGGGGACAGAGCTTTTATCAGCTCTGAGGTGGAGCGGCTCTTGAAGGAGGGCATTATCGAAGGTAGCACTAGCCCCTGGCGAGCCCAGGTTGTAGTCGTTAAAACCACTGCAAAACGCCGCATGGTAATCGACTACAGCCAAACCATAAACCGGTACACCCAGCTGGACGCGTACCCCCTCCCTCGCATATCTGATATGGTCAATCAGATTGCGCAATACAAAGTATTCTCCACCATCGACCTTAAGTCAGCGTACCACCAGCTGCCCATCCGCCATGAGGACCGCCAGTATACTGCCTTCGAGGCAAACGGCCGCCTCTACCACTTCCTTAGGGTCCCCTTCGGCGTCACCAACGGGGTTTCGGTCTTCCAAAGGGAGATGGACCGAATGGTTGACCAGAACGCGCTGCGGGCAACCTTCCCCTATTTGGATAACGTCACCATCTGCGGCCACGACCAGCAGGACCACGACGTTAATCTAGCAAATTTCCTCCGTACGGCCCAACGGCTGAACCTAACGTACAATAAGGAAAAATGTATGTTTCACACCAAGCGCCTGGCCATCCTCGGCTGCGTGGTGGAGAACGGAGTCATCGGGCCCGACCCCGACAGAATGCGCCCCTCTATGCAGACAAAGCCAGGCCCCTCATCAAAGCCACCTCCTTCCCCCTGACACCAGAGGCGTGTGCAGCCTTCACTCTTATCAAGAACGATATCGCGAAGGCCGCAATGCACGCGGTGGATGAGTCCATCCCCTTCCAAGTGGAGAGCGATGCCTCCGACTTCGCCCTAGCCGCGACCCTTAACCAGGCGGGCAGACCCGTGGCCTTTTTCTCAAGGACCCTCCAGGGCCCCGAGACGAGACACTCCTCCGTCGAAAAGGAGGCCCAGGCTATTGTAGAAGCGGTGCGTCACTGGAGGCATTACCTGGCCGGGAAACGATTTACCCTGCTCACTGACCAGCGTTCAGTAGCTTTTATGTTTAATAATAAGCAGAGGGGTAAAATCAAGAACGACAAGATCTTGAGGTGGAGAATCGAACTCTCCACCTACAATTATGATATCTTGTATCGGCCAGGGAAACTCAATGAGCCCCCAGATGCCCTATCACGTGGTACATGCGCCAACGCGCAGAGTGATAGGCTGCAGTCCCTCCACAATGACCTCTGCCACCCGGGGGTCACCAGGTTTTTCCATTTTATCAAATCCCGTAACCTGCCCTACTCCATCGAGGAGGTCAGGACCATGACCAAGAGCTGCCAAATCTGCGCCGAGTGCAAACCGCACTTCTATAGGCCGGACAGAGCAAGCCTGATCAAGGCCACCCGCCCCTTCGAACGCCTGAGCGTCGATTTTAAAGGGCCCCTCCCCTCCGCTGACCGCAATGTGTACTTCCTCAACATAGTTGATGAGTACTCCCGTTTCCCCTTTGCCATCCCTTGCCCAGACATGACCAGTACCACGGTCATCAAGTGTCTGAATGACATCTTCGCTCTGTTCGGGTTCCCCAGCTATATACATAGCGACAGGGGCTCATCGTTCATGAGCGACGAACTTCGGCAGTACCTGCTAACAAGAGGTATCGCCACGAGCAGGACCACCAGTTACAACCCCCGGGGGAACGGCCAGGTGGAAAGGGAGAACGCGACGGTTTGGAAGGCAGTCCTCTTAGCACTAAAATCTAAGGGCCTTCCGACCTCCCGCTGGCAGGAGGTCCTCCCTGCAGCGCTTCACTCCATTCGGTCACTGCTTTGTACTGCCACTAATGCGACCCCTCATGAGAAAATGTTCGTTTTCCCCCGGAAGTCTACATCGGGAACCTCGCTACCGGCATGGTTGACTTCTCCTGGGCCCGTCCTACTGCGGAGGCACGTGAGGACGCATAAAACGGACCCCCTGGTCGAGCGGGTGCACCTCCTACACGCCAACCCCCAGTATGCCTGGGTGACATACCCAGACGGGCGGGAGGACACGGTCTCCATACGAGATCTCGCACCCTCGGGTACCCCTGAATTACCACCGTTATCCCCCTTACCACCGTTATCCCCCTTACCACTGTTATCCCCCACCACCCCTCCCAACCCAACCCCTGCAGACGGCATGCCAAAGCCCCAGGAATCTTCGCCAACCACCCAGACACCAGACCCGACGTCGGATGCTGCAACACCACCGCCGCCACCACGACGATCAGGACGTCAGACAAGGCCTCCTGATAGACTTAACTTGTAGTACCCTTCACCCCGCCGGACTTCACATTAAACAAGGGGTGAATGTGGTAAACCACTGTATTGTATATTGCCACCTCTGGGTGGCGCTGTGTATGGAGGCATGCCTCAGCTGACTCCACCCACCACTGTGTGGGTTTCGTTCAGACTTGTTCAGTCACTCACGAAGAAGCATGGTCTCTTCTTAGCTAATAAAAGCCTTATTCATCTCTTCTTTCGACTCATCATCTCTTCTTCGACTCATCACCTTTTATGAAGTAATTGATAAGCGTATCACATTGGCATCGTGAACCCTCACAAAGAGCAAAAGAAACGACGCACAAATTGAAAAGGAAGCACTCGCCATAGTAGTTTGAATCAAGAAATTCCAACATTTCCTGATCGTCAGAAAGTTTACCCTGATAACCGATTACAAACCGCTCCTAACAATATTGGGGCCCAAATCTGCCATCCCTGCAATAGCCACATCAAAAATGCGAAGTTGGTCAGTGTTGTTGTCACAAAATGGCTACACGATTGAATATTGCACTTCAATCGCAGATGCCTTGTCCAGGTTGCCACATGAGAACTCATGTGTTGGGAGTGAAGGTGCGATTTTCACGTTAGGTGCAGTTGACAAAGACTTTCCCGTGAATGCAACTGAGATTGCAGATGAGACTCAGAAAGACTCAGGACTGAAAAGAGTATATGAAAACACCTTGAATGGATGGACTGATCAGTGGACACAGAACACAGAACTAAAACCATTCCATAACCATTGTACTGAATTGTCCTATGAGTAAGGTTGTATCAAGTGGGGAAATAGAGTGGTGGTACCTACTTCTTTGAGAGATAGAATTCTGGCTGAATTTCATACTGAACGTCCAGGGATCATCAGTATGAAATTAATTGCAAGAAGCTTTGTTCACTGGCCTGGATTGGACAGTGATCTTGAATCACTTGTCAGCAAATGCAAAATTTGCCAAAATTGCAGAAACAAACCACCCAAAACTCCACTACAACCCTGGCCATGGCCAAGTAGACCTTTTCAGAGAGTACATGTAGACTTCTGTGAGAAAACAAATGATTATTTCCTGGTACTTGTAGATAGTCACTTAAAGCGATTGAAGTGAAACAGATGAGTTCAAATACTACAACTGAACACACCATAGATGTGTTGAGGTCTATCTTTGCATGTCATGGCTTACCTGAAGTGCTTGTTTCTGACAATGGCTCTCAGTTCTGTTCTGTTCTATTCTAAGAATTCATGAAAAGGTACAGTATCAAACATGCTCTCATTCCATCATATCATCCAGCTTCAAACGGAGCAGCTGAAAGGTCAGTCAGAATAGTAAAGAAAGCTCTCAAAAAGCAAGTGTTGCAGGGTTGTTAGGGACTCAGCATGAAGCAACGTTTGGCAAATTTCTTGCTGAAATACAGAACTACTCCGCACACTACAACTGGATATATCCCAGCAGAACTTTTGATGAAGAGGAAATTGAGAACATGATTGAGTCTTGTTCAAACAAATTTGGCCTCAAGAGTTGAACAGAAACTGTTGAGTCAGAAACGTTATTATGACAGCAATCAGAAAGAACGCAGTTTCAAACTAAACGAGTGTATTTGTGTTCTCAGTCCACCTGGCGAGTCGAGTTCACATAAGTGGGATGTAGGAACCATAGTAGATGTTGATGGAGCCAAGAGATGTTTGGTTGAAATTGGTGATAAACTATGAAGTGTTCATGTAGATCAAATGATCTCTGCTAGAGATGAACTAAGACGTGATCTTGAACCACTTGATCATGAACTCATACATGAGTTTGACTCAGTTCAGACTTCAGTATCCGAAGTACCAGGTTCAAACAAGTCTGAGATAGAAACAGGATCATCTTTGAGTTCTGAACCAAAACAAAACAGCCCATAAATTGGTTCAACACCAAAACCATCTGTAAGGAAATCAGGAAGGCTCTGCAAACCTGTTATTAAACTGGATTTGTATTTCATTTAAAAGAAAAAAAAGCCAAGACTATTTGTTATGTGGTATATGTAATGCTGGGAAAGCTGGGACCCTAGTTTTGTTCTATTTGAGAGGGGAATACATACATGTTTTTAAAGGGGGAAAGCAGTATATTATCACATGGTTTGGCATGAGCATGCTCAGTTCGCTCTGGCCTAATAAACAAGCACATGGATGAACAACTCATTGTGTCTCTGTCCTTTATTTGTTCTACCCACTTATATTACAAGTATCACCATTGAATTTTCAGAAAGAAAGAAAGCAAAAGAACTTTCATTTATATGATAGCAAAATACTGCGGATGCTGGAAATCCGAAATAACAACAGAAAACGCTGGAAAAACTCAGCAGGCCAGGCAACATCCATAGAGAGAGAAACAGAGTCAATGTTTCGGGTCGAAACCCTTCATTTATATAGTGGTTGTCACAACCTCACAACTTCACAGCCAATGAAGTACTTTAGAATATAGTCACGGTTGTAATTTTGACTTTTAGTAACATCTGAGAGGTTCAGGGAGGGAATTCCAGAACTTAGGATCTAGCTGACTGAAGGCGTGGCTATCAATGGTAGGTTGCTGGGAGTGGGGGGAATGCGTAAGTGGCTAGAATTGAAAACACAAAGGCCGGACTTTTCTGTATCTGGGCGGGTTGGGTGCAGGTGGTCGCTGTGGCGGGTTGCAACCCCGTTCCTCATTCCATCCCACTCCTGGGATCGACTTTCCCTTAATGGCACCTATTAAGGCAGCCCTGCGCGTTACCCGGCCCTATTAAATGGTACAGGTCTGATGACATCATCGATGATGCATTTTTAGCCGGGATATTTAAAGGAGCCATGACCACATTGCAGTTGAAGGTTCATCTAGGATAGTTCAGGCACTGCACTGCACCATTGGAGTGATGCAAAGAGTGGCAAACATGACTGCAGAAAGACAGAGGGCTGCACCCAGGTTCTCAGATGGCTCCCTCCATATGCTTGTGGAGGGAGTGAGAGCACTCAGGGAGGTCCTCTTCCCTTCCGATGGGCAGAAGAGACCTCCCCAGTAGACCAAAGGAGCCTGGCTCCAAATAGCAGAGGAGGTCAACAGCAAGAATGTTGTCAGAAGGACATGGGTGCAGTGCCTCAAACGTTTCAATGATCACATTAGATCAGGAAAGGTGAGTGCAAAGCCACACTCAACTTCATCCTGCTTTGCCTCTCATCACATCCCCATCACTCTGCCTTGCCAAGCCTGCTCCTGCACAACATTACTCACACCAACTTACCCTACACCTCCACCCATCCCTCGCTCTCTATCTACATTATCACATCCCATCTCAGTAGCCACCCCTTACACTCACCCTGACCCTAACGCAATCATACCAACTAACAACACATAAGGAGACCACTTGGTATTGCCACCCCACTCCATCATAGTCTCCCTCTAAAGTGTAACCCATCAATTCCTTACACTTATGCCATCATGCTCACTCAAACTTCTCTTCTTTCCCTCCTTGCAGGAAAAGAGTGCCCACGATAAAAGAGAGAGGGAGAGAACCAGAGGTGGCCCTCCATCATTGGCCACCTTAACAGCAGCAGAGGAGGTTGCCTCGGAAGTGTCAGGAGTCACAGAGTAGCTGGAGGTGGGAGACGGAGAGAGGGATACATCGTAGTAACCTGGTGACAGAATTACATCGCACACAGCCACAGCAGTCACTCATATGGGGACCGATGTCAGCAGCCAGTGAAGGTTCATAATGTGCATAATAGTATTGTTACCCATTCTTCATATGACATATCTAACTCATCTCTTCACTCTCCCACACGTCCATCAAGAGCACCCCCTGCCGCCCCCACCCCCCGCCACTGTCCAGGAGGAAGAGGAAGATGACTCCTCAGAGAGCCTCCAGCTTCTGAAGGTGCACCGTCACCAGACCTAAGCGCACCTGGCACCAGCGCAGACGCGCACACCTCGGTGGGTCCCATGTGAGATAGAGTAGTGTTGTCATCGGGTCCGTCACAAGTCACAAGTGAGCAAGAGCAGATGCTGCAGACAGGGACAGCAGTGGAGACTCCTCGCCGGAGGGCGCAGGACGCTCTTAGCTCTGCTCAGCTGCATGAGCCTCGGGGGCCATCCAGAAAGAGGGCAATCCTGGAGCTGCAGGAAGAAGTCAAGGGGGCTCTGACGGGTTTTGAAACTGTGATGTCTGCAAATGTTCAGAGAATGGAGGAGTCCATCTCCAACATGAGCACCAGCGTGTCGCAGGCGATGGTGACTGTAGGCTCTTCCATGGATAGGATCGTCATCTGTATGGAGCAGCTAATGCGCCACTCACAGGAGCACATGATCTCTATGGAGAATAGATGGCAGAGGCTCATAGGCCTCCTCTCTAGGAGGGATGTCAACGTAGACGTGGGTCCTCAAGGCAGCAAGGTGCTCTCCAGCTCCTTACGAGCAGGGAAGTGCGGGTCACCCGTGAGAGGGATGACAGTGAGAGGGGACATGTAAGTGGGTGCTCCTCTCAAAGCGCTCACACTTCTCCCCCATTGCACCCCCCCCCCCACATCAGTCAGAGCCCCAGATGGCTCCTCGGACAGCGATGGCCGAGTCTGCCGCTGCACAATTGTAGGAGGAGAAGACTTGGGCGGGGCCATTACAGGCTCCAAAACCCAGAGGACGTCCACCAAAAGTGTCTGTGCAGTCGCAGCAGGGAAGTGAGCAGGCTGCCTCTACCTCTGTTGAAGCCACAGGGGTAGCACCTCGTAGAAGCATATGTAAGAGAAAGATGAAACACAAGGAGATGCACGGGGTATTTTCATAAATGTTTGTGTAAAGATTCCATTACTGTGATGTCACAGATAAAAATATTTATTTTCACCACTTTCATGGCTAAATTTATGTACAACTTTGGAAGTGGCTTAGTGAGTTGGAGTGAATGGTGAGAAATAACGTTACCTCCAGCAATGGGAATAAGTATGAAAGAAGTGGCTTGGTCATTGCAGGGATGCTTTATGGTGTTGCTGTGGGGTGGTGTGAACCTGGCACAGCATATGGCAGCCATAAGGGTGTAAAGCCTGAAGTTAAATAACACTGGCTATGATGAGGCCATTCCTGGCCTCCCGGGCAGCAATGTGCTCGGGTGCTGGTGGGATCTGGACCGCAGGTTCCTCCTCCTCTTCCTTGTCTTCCAGCTGATGCTCCTCCTCCTCCTCCTCTGAAGAGGCTGTGTGCTCTGCGCCTTGCTCCTCATGCAGCACTAATCCTTGCTGCAGTGCTATGTTGTGCAGGGCGCAGCAGATGACCACGATTCAGGAGACCCTGGCTGGTGTGGACTGAAGGGCTCCTCCAGATCTGCCAAGGCATCTGAAGCACATTTTCAGCATCCCTATTGTCTGCTCTATGACACATCTGGTGGAAATGTGGCTTTCATTATATCTCTCCTGGGCCTCAGTACTTGGCTTCCTCAAGGGTGTCATGAGCCACGTCTTCAGTGAATAGCCCTTGTCTCCAAACAGCCAGCTGGAAAATCTGTTTGGAGGAGCGAAGAGCTGAGGGAGGGTGGACTGGCGCAGGACGAAAGAGTCATGGCAGCTGCCAGGGAATTTGACATGCACATGCATGATGATCTTCCTATGGTTGCAGACGAGCTGCACATTGAGGGACTGGAAGCCCTTGCGGTTGACAAACACTCCTGGGTGATGTGGGGGTGCCCTGATGGCCACATGTGTGCAGTCGATGACACCCTGCACCCGTGGGAAGCCAGCCAGACCGGAAAAGGACAGCGCCCGCTCAGTAACACTGACTTAATCAGTGGCAAAGTTGATATAATTGGCTGACTTGTCAAAGAGGGCATCATTGACCTGTGTGATGCGCCTGTGGGCGGCTGACTGCGAGATCCTGCAAATGTCTGCTGCAGATCCCTGGAAGGAGCCTGAGGTAAAGAAGTTGAGGGTGCTGGTGACTTTGACAGCCACCGGTAAGGTGTGTCCACCAGGACCTCTGGGCTGCAGGTCTTGCTGCAGAAATCTGCAAATGCCTTTGATGACCTGACATGATAACCTGAGCCTCCTTTGGCACTGCTGCTCAGTCATGTTGAGGAAGCTCATCCTCTGCCTGTATACCCTGTGTTGGGGGTATCACCTCTGGCGTGGTGCAGCCATGCGCTAGTGCCCTCTGTCCTGTGGAGCATCAAGCTGTTGAGGAGAAGGTTGGTGGTGCTATTGCAGCTGGTGCTGCTGGTGTTGGGGCTCATCCTGGTCCAATTCTGAGGACCAGGTTGAGACAGTATAAATGCCACCCATGCTGATGTAATAGATGGCAGATCAAGCAGAGATCAGAGGACCAATCAGTCAATGGTGTGATAGGTAGTAGCAATGAGGCGAGAGTGGCTTCCTAATTGGCAGAAAAGACTTGCAAACTGTAGACACCTAAATCTGTGCTCAAAATGCACTCAGCAAGAGCCTTTCCCTTAGGCAAGTGAGCAGGTGTCATGTGGCAGTATTTATTGTGCATTCCATGTTCTGCAGTAATGACCTCGATCAATGGCCACTGAGCTTTCACCTCAGCTTGACAGACGTGATTCCCGAGCTGCATGATTCCCGTGGGCATCCGGTGAAAATCAAAAGGTCTGGTTAAAAGCATTGTTAAGGGCCTGACAACAGGGTATTAATGAGGTAAATTAGGTCGCCCGCCTCTGCCGTTCGGGTCCGTGCTACGCTGGCAAACGCGCCCAAGTTAAAGGCGCGAGGCGGCGGAATGATGGCGCTTTCCCAACCCACTCCCATTTTTTGCCCATTTTGCTTCCGACCTGCCTCCAATCCTCGCACGCACAGCAGCATGAAAATTCCGGCCTTAAAAATGTCATCTTTCAGAGAAAAAACAGTCCTGGCTTACAATCACCTAAAATAGATTCCAGAGAATTTTAAAATCAAATCTTGAAATTGCTTTTCTGTATTACTGTAGTTCCCACCAGTCATACCAGCTTAGATTCATTGGGCTCGATTTTGCCAGGCCCGAGGAGGCGGGATTGGAGGCGCGTGAGGTGGTAAAATCGCAAAAAATGGCGGGCGGGCCCGATCCGCCTCCATCCCGCCTCCGAGCAATTTTCCCAAACGCTTTCCATCCTGCCTCCAAGAGGTGGGATAAGCCCTTAACAACCACTTAATTGTCTCTATAATCACATTTTGAGAGGCCTTTCTGATTTTAACACTTTTCCCACGAGCTGCACGTCTCCTCTGGAACACGCCAGTGAATCCTGGCGGCATCACAAGTGGATTGCTTACTAACAGCTGCAGCTCCACCATTAAAAAGGAGATTTCAGCAATCTTCATTCGCAGGTGGCAGAACTTTGTTGTCTCAGGTCTGGGGGAACTTTTAGCAGGCCTACTCATTGTTGTGGATGTTTGGAGCCTGACACGCATCTCCAGTGTGACCTCCTGGGAAACCCCTCTCCCCACCTTGACTGAGCGCTTCCTCAACTGAGGTATATACCACAAGCATGGGAACCATTTACTTCCTTTCCTCCTGGACATCAGATTCGGACGAAGACCAGCCGCGGCAGCAGCAGAACCCTGAACAACAGCAGCACTAACTGCAGGAGCAACAGCAGGAGCTCCAAGTTGCTGCTCACCCACCTGAAACTGCACAGGCCAGAAGGCGCCAGCGCATGGAAGCACGTCGGCGCAGGAGATACCCCTAAAACAGGGTCTACAGACAGAGGATCAGCTACCTCAACGTGACTGAGCAGCAGTGCCAAAGGAGGTTCCGACTTTCGCGAGAGGTAGTGGGTGACATCTGCGCAATGCTGCAGCAAGACCTGGAGCCCAGAGGAGCGGGTGGACACCCCTTACCAGTGGCTGTCGAAGTCACCACCGCACTCAACTTATTTGCTTCAGGCTCCTTCCAGGGATCAACAGTAGACATCAGCGGCATCTCCCAGGCGGCCGCACACACTTGCATCACACAGGTAACCGATGCCCTCTTTGCCATCGCGCACAATTACTTCAATTTCTCCAAGGATCAAGCCAGTGTAACTGCGCGTGCGGTTGGGTTTGATAATCTGGCAGGCTTTCCAAGGGTGCAGGGCATCGTTGACTGCACACATGTGGCCCTTAAGGCACCCCATCACAATCCAGGTATTTTTGTCAACCGCAAGGACTTCCACTCCCTCAACGTACAGCTGGTGTGGGACCACAAGAAGGACATTTTGCATGTTTGCACCAAGTACCCTGGCAGTTGCCATGACTCCTTCATCCTGCGCCAGTCTAGTGTGCCTCCGCTCTGCAGTCTGCCAGACCAACTTTGCGGATGGCTACTTGGACACAAGGGATATCCCCTGAAGACGTAGCTAATGATGCCGTTGAGGAGCCCATCCAACGAAGCTGAGGAGTGCTACTACTCCAGCCACATTTCCACCAGATCCATAATCGAGCAAACCATCGGCTTGCTGAAGATGCGCTTCAGATGCCTTGATAGATCAGGTGGAGCCCTGCAGTACTCAGCAGCCAGGGTCTCCAAAATGGTCGTGGTCTGCTCTGCACTTCACAACATGGCACAGCATCGTGGCTTGCAGATGCCTGAGGAACAAGTGGCTGCTCACATATCCTCCTCAGATGAGGAGGAGGAGGAGGAGGCGAGTGACAATGAACTGCTTGCAGAGGCGCATCAACCAGCAGCAGCAGCATGCGAGCACATTGCTGCCTGGGATGCAAGGGACACACTCATCTTCGCCAGATTTGCTTAGCCCAGCCATTCAAGCACTTTTGCCTCGCAGCTTCTTACCTGAGCATCGACAATGGCCAAGAACCTGCGGATTCCTATCACTATGACCACCATACTGACAATTGCAAGTCACCCTAAGCCCTCAATGTGGAAGTCCCATTCGCGAAATGACACAGGCCACAACTTCAACAGTTTGCCAGCAGAAATTTTTATTACAACAAGCAACTGATAGCTTTTCAAAAATAAACACAACATGACACCCAAGTGACTACCCTTGTGGCTACTTGTGCATTATCTGGGCTACTGAGGGTGGCCCTCTTCCTGTCATCATTCTTTCCCTCTTATTGTGAGCTCTCTTTTCCTGCAATGAGGGACACAAATGGAGTTTGAGTGAGAATGAAGGAGTGAGTGTAGAGAATCCATAGCATAGATACTTAGAAGGATACAAAGGACCATCCCTGTGTGTTGAAAGTTGTTGTTGTCATGGCATCACAGTGATAGGGAGTGTGAGGGCTGCATGGTCGAATAGTTAAGTGAGTGTGACCTTAGAGAGAGAGGGAATGGGTAAGAGTGCAGGCATGTAAGTGTCTAGTGGCATGTGGAGGAAGAGGTTGGCAAAGCAGAGTGCTGGTGAGGAGAGGTGATGGGGATCAGATTGAGGGTGATGGGAAAGTCATACTCACTTTTCCTGTGCGGAGAAGATCATGAAACCTCTTCCTGCATTTGTAGCCAGGTTCTGCAGCTTAGCAAAATGGAGTTGACCTCCTGGGCCACTTGTAGCCACAAAGCTTTTGTCTGCTGGGGTGGCTTTTTTCTCCCTGAGGAAGGGAACAGCACCTCCTTATTGCAGCTGGCTCCGTGCACCAGAGCTTGGAGGGAGGGCTCATCAAATCGAGGAGCACACTTTTGCTTGATCGTGGACATTGTCGGGTAATCAACTCCCCCCTCATACAATTTGCTGAGCCTTTGCAGTCTCCAGAAGAAGCAAGGCTGCTTGCAGGTCTGAAATCCAGCAGCATTGATGACGTCATCGGAGGCGACTTTCTGTATGAAAAGGCTCATTGGGCCAGGGGTTCCCACACGCAGGAAATCAATTGCCCAATTAGGGGAAAATCGCACTTTTTCAGTACTTCACTTAGGAGTCGGGGTCCTGACACGATTTTCAACTGACACGCCCCAGCCCGCCAACACTGACAAAATCCAGCCCTTAGTTCAAGTTTACAAGAGTGATGTGTTGATGACACAGTGCCATCAGAAGCTGCCGGCTATCCATCACAGTGAAAAAATTGGACAATTTTAGTTTTAGTTTTCCAGAGCACCACACCATTCCCCAGCAAAGAATTCACGCTATCAATCTAGTCTGATCACAGCGCGTGACACAGTATAATATTGAAAGTGTGACAATGTATGAATGGGTAGCATGACACAGGGTGAAATGTGAAATGCGTAAGTGTGGCACAGCACCTCCAATGTAATAAATACAGTGTGACTTACAAATGCAATGCAACTCCACCAGAACACGATGAATGTAATTAATGCTACTCATTACTATTCATTTCTACTCTAACCCTTACTTTCCCAGGACTTCAAAACTGAAACATCTTACTCTGCGCTATCTTGCCTTCCTCCTACCAACTACAGACTTTGAAAACCTAAGACTGGTATTTATCAGGAACAGTCGCATAGTGGTTATGTTACTGGACTAGTAAATCCTGGGGCATGGGCTAATAATCCGGGGTGGGCATGAGTCCAAATCCCACCATAACTGCTGGGGAATTTAAATTGGGTTAATTAAATACATCAGGAATAAAAAGCTAGCAATTGGTGACTGTGAAACTACCAGATTGTTGTAAAAACCCATCTGGTTCACTAATATCCTAACTTAGTCTGGCCTATACGTGATACCAGACCCACAGCAAGGTGGTTGACTCTTAACTGCCCTCTGAAATGGCCTAGCAAGCCACTCAATTGTACCAAAATGCTATGACAAAGTGTACCTTCACCAGAGGTTCAAGGGCAAGTAGGGATGGGTAATAAATGCTGGCCTTGCCAGCAATGCCCACATCCTGTGAATGAATTAAAAAAAACCTAGCTACCATTGTTTAATCTATCTCATCTTTTATCCTATTTCCAAGACTATGCACTTGGTCTTTCACCCAGAGATGAAAAGGTTCAGTGGTGATCTGATTGAGATCTGAATGAAGGGAATTGACAGAGTAAATAGTGAATGACTCTCCCTTCTAGTAGAGGAATCCAGGACAAGGCAATATCATTGTAAAATATGAACTAAGCCAGGTAAAACCAAATGCAGAAAAAGATTCCTCATGTGAAGCAAGATCAATTTAGGTATTTAAAAAGGAAATACTTACTTGGGAAGTAAATGTATTAAGGGATATGGAGAAAGGGCAGAGAATTGGGATTGAAATGATAAAACTTCCATATCTAACAAAATGGTTCAGCATACATAATGGGCTAAATGCCATGTTTCTGTTCCTATGTTCCTCAATTGAAAAGAAACATAAATATATATTTTTTTAATTTATGTTTTAAAATACTGAGAAAGGTATCATTATTGAATGAGTATTTAAAGTCTAGCAATGCATCTGAGAGGCAATTCCTTAATCCTATGAGCCAGGAGAACAATGCAGAAGGAGGAGAGAATTGGCAGCAGAGTCTTTTGCCAATGTTTTTCAGAGCTTTAATTCACCAATCTTCTATTATTATTGAGCTGAAATCCTTGGGCGCACTTTGCTGCACGAGGCTCATTAAGGCCCCAGATTTTATGTTAAAATATTTAAATGAACATCACTCACGGTTCCCCAAGGCAAGCTCCATGTCTGCAGAGCTCCTAAGTAGCCTTTGGATTTTTTTGGTTAAAATGTTGTCAGTACATTTTTAATGCAGTGCTCTTGGTGAAACATTTCCCCATTATTTCTAAGATTTTCATGAAAATATTACTTTTCTGAGGAAAAAATTGGTGACCAGTTTTGTTCACTCCTTAAGGTTAGGTTACTTTTAATGAACCCCAATTTTATGATACAGGTACAAGATTAAGAAAAGCCACACTTGGGAGATTAGCATGCCTCAAATCACTAGTACATCTACTTGCCAATTGTGCAGAACAACTGCCCTCGCTTGCTACAGGTCAGCAGTATAAAGCTTTGTCATCTGCAGCAAGGACACTTGCAGCAAACCTGTAACATAGGGACAGTATTATCAGTGATTAACAAGATCAACAGTGCAACACCTGCCCTTATACCTCTCCCCTTCCCACTGTCCAGGGCCCCAAACACCCCTTCCAGGTGAAACAGCGATTTACTTGTACTTCTTGCAATCTAGTACACTGTATTCGCTGCTCACGATGTGGTCTCCTCTACATTGGGGAGACCAAACGCAGATTGGGTGACCGCTTTGCGGAACACCTCCGTTCAGTCCGTAAGGGTGACCCCGAGCTTCCGGTCGCCTGTCATTTTAATTCACCGCCCCATTCCCACTCAGACCTCACCGTCCTCGGGCTCTTGCATTGTTCCACGGAAACCCAGCGTAAGCTCGAGGAACAGCACCTCATCTTCCGATTAGGCACTTTACAGCCTTCCAGACTCAATATCGAGTTCAACAATTTCAGCCCCCATTACATTTTTACTTATTTTTTATCCACACCTTTGTTTTGGCCCTTTCCCACCCCCCCCTTTTTTCTCTCCCACATGGCAGCTGTCTCTTATTCTGCCAGCGCATTTCACACCTAATCTAGAGCCATCTTTTGTCTCCACTAGTCCTATCACCATCTCGTCTTGTTTTGAATACCTCTTAATGTCTCTTCACTTCTCTTTTGTTCTCTCCCAGCCTGGCCTTTTAATCTATTTCATTTCCTGTGCTTTTTCAGTCTTGACAAAGGGTTTGACCCGAAACGTTGACTCTAATTCTCCCTCCACGGATGTTGCCTGGCCTGCTCAGTTTTTCCAGCATTTTCTGTTGTTATTTCAACAGTGCCTTCAATTGTTATGCCAATGCCTCACTCCTACCCAGCACTACATTATCAGGTATTGTGCTACCCATAAATGCATCAAAAGGATGACCATCAAAAGGATGACCAACATTTTTATCTCCTTTCCCACTTGACATCATTCTACTCTTGCCCAATACAGTATCACCATGTTGGTGCATTTCACAAAGTGCAGGCCTTGCAGAGGGAGTTTGAAGGAGTTAGGCACTAGACTGAGAAACAAGACTCAAGTATAGTCATCTCTGGATTACTTCATATACCACATGCTGAACGGATTAAGCAGTGGTAGATTATTCTTGGAATGCTCTGCCTGAAAGGGTCGTGGATACACATTCAATAGTAGCCTTCAAAAGGGAATTGGATAAATACTTGAAGGAGAAAAAAATTGCAGGGATATGGGGAAAGAGCAGGAGGAGTGGGACTAACTGGATTGCTCTTCGAAAGAGTTGGTGCAGACTCGATGGGCCGAATGACCTCCTTCTGTGCTGTACTATTCTATGATTCTATGTTTAGGAAATTAATGCATGGTTGCAGGGCTGGTGCAGGAGATAAGGGTTCACATTCTTGAGGCATTGAAGCGACTTGTGGATCAAGGGAAAGTTATACCAAAGGGATGGCCTTCACCTGAACCAAAATGGCACCAATGTCCTTGGGTAAATAAAGCAATGGGGATGGATTTAAACTAATATGGCAGGAGTTTGGTGAAAATTTAGATTTCAGACTAGAGAGCACAGGATTAATAAAGCTATTGGAATACAAGCAGAAGCTTAGCTGAAATGATGAATTTATACAAAAAAATGGTTAGGCCACAGTTAGAGTTGTGTGTGCAGTTTTTGTAGCCCATTATACCAAGAATATTAAAACCATAGAGAACGTGTAGTGTAGATTTACCAGGACAATGCCAGGGATGGAAAACTATAGCTATGAGGAGAGACTGGAAATGTAATTTCATCTGACGCACAGAAGGCTAAGAGGAGATTCAACAGAGGTTTTTAAAATTATGAAGAGTTTTGTTAGTGTGAATAGGGAAGGACTTATTTCCTCTAGTTGGAAAATCAGTGACAATCTAAAACCATCACTGCAGCATGGAATGTTTTGCCACAGGTTGGTTGAGGAGTGATTGCTGCATCTTTTAAGGGGAACCTGGATAAATATTTGAAGCAGAGGAAGATACAAGGCTATGGGGAGAGAACAGGTTAGCAGCATTAGTTTTGCATTACAGAGCCAGCACGAACATTGGAAAATCAGTCCTATGATAAACAATGCGGCAATTAAACCTGTGATTTTTCATACCTTGAAAGTGCCAGACAAACTGATTCCCATTCATATAATAGCATTGTATTCAATGAACATTTTGTAATGGCAGCCCAGGAGAGATGTAAACAGATGTGAGTTCAAGGTTCCTTTCTTTAAAAAAAATATAAATTACAATTTAAATTTATTACAAGTTAAATTTATTATAAACAATAAAGTCCATTCAAGTCTGCTATAATCATGCTTACATGATTGGTTAAATACATTTTTCTAATAAATGCAGCAAAAAAATACCAGTCAATTTTCATTTGTGTATTTAATGTTGTGCTCATCCAAACTGAAAGGTCTTAGTGCTGGGAAATGATATGCTTTCTCACTTTGAGAACTCAGTGTCAGCATCATGCTGTTCCAGGTCACATATAGCATAGTTAGATGTAGCGCAAAGCTGTCTTTAATCTTCCCAAACAATGTGCCGTAACCCAGGGGTTCTCAACCTTTTTTGCTTCTGAGGACACTCTCCCGCATTTTAAAAATTCCACAGCCCTCCTGTAACACAACACATGTACCTTTTCTGGATAAAAATCAGTTATTAGTTATTAGTAGCTCTATTACACCTTACGTAAAGAAGAATTTATTGAGTCCTAAATTTACATAATCAAAATACTGCGGATGCTGGAAATCTGATATAAAGCAAAAAATGCTGGAAATACTCAGCAGGTCAAGCAGCATCTGCAGAGAGAGAAACAGAGTTAACTTTTCCCAGTTCTGACGAAAGGTCATCGACCTGAAACGTTAACTCTGTTTCTCTCTCCACAGATGCTGCCTGACCTGCTGAGTATTTCCAGCATTTTCTGTTTTTATCCTAAATTTACATCATGTGCCCATTCGCTGCCCAAGGTCTGCTCCTCCCCCCCCTCCCCTCCCCTGCCTTCAACCATATGCTTAACAGGAAATGAACCAGGACCAATAGGCACAGTGCTCACTACAGGCTCGTTTTGTGGATGCTCGGTTGGACTGGACTAAAATTCCAGGTTCACGTCCTCCATTTCGGAAACAGAACTTTCCTCTTATTTCGATACCAAACCCCAACATGGCGGTGAAAGCCAGCGACTTGAATTAACAGCGCCAGTAATGGCGGAGGCAGATGGCACATGAGAGAAATAAAAAAATAAACAGGGCCCTGAGCAACTTTACCCACCTGACCCCCTCGCCATAAATCCTTTAGTGACAAAGGCAGCCACCCTCTTACCTCCCCCCCACCCCTTTCACAAATCGCCGGCAGTATCTCAAAGGATACGAGCGCCCAGACTAGGCCTATCCATCTGTCAGAGAAGCACATGGCCATGAATATAAACCTCAGAGTCTGAGGAAATTTCCCTATTTTTTCACCTGTTTGCTTCACCTCCATTTCTTATGCATCAACCCATGCCGTACTTAACAACTTTCACAACTTTTTGATCTTTTTATTGCTTCATTCAAACAAACAATGGTTTTGGTGGTCAATGTGTCAACTGCTCCTCTGCGATAGGCTGACTTGACTTCCGCCCTGCTGTTCCTTCCCCTGCCATTTAGTTCTGTTCAGTCCTATGAAGTGGTTTGTCCATAGAGTCATAGAGTCATAATGGCACAGAAGGAGGCCATTCGGCCCATCGAGTCTGTGCCGGCTCTCTGTAGAGCAATCCAGTCAGTCCCATTCCCCCACTCTATCCCCGTAGCCCTGCAAGTTTATTTCCCTCAAGTGCCTATCCAGTCTCCCCTTGAAAACATTGAGGGGGAAAAATTTGGTTGGTTGCGCCACCCATTAGCGCCTTAAGAAGGCGCTAAGTGGCTCGCAAGCCAACTGGCGCCCGGGCGCGGCACTGCCCACGCCTCCCGCTAAATTCCACGGGACGTTAGTGGTGGCGCTAACCGTTAGCGCTGCGCCGCTGCCGATGACGTCATCGGTGTGCACAGCGCCCCACTGATGCCTCAGCTGCGATATTCGGCAGCGCCCCCTGATTTACCGCCGGACGCTATGTCCGACGGGGTCAGGGGGGCCTACCTGCGGCCGGGGAGGCGCAAATTAAAGGCGAGGTGCGGGGCGGCCATTTTTGTTGTTGGCCGCCTGCCAGCACCTGCCTGCGCTCCCGTCCCCGGCCTCCTGAACTCCCCCCCCCGCCCCGCGGAGTGCCGGCTGCGCTCCAAGAGCCCGGCACTTCTCTTCAGTGCCGGGCTCTTTTGCCTGCACTCCCGATCCTCGGGGGCCCCAGATCGCGCTGCACAAGGCCCCTCCCCTTTAAGAAGGGGAGGAAGGCCTGCAATACTGCAGCGCGACGTGCCAGAGCGTGTGGCGCTGCGGCACGTTGCACCACGATATTCACTCGCAGCGCCCCAAGAGGGATGCGGGGCGCCTCCAGTAGCGCCACGCTTCCCTTTGGGGTGCAACCACTCAATTTCCAGTGCGGGGGCGCGAATGTTTCCGGGGCGCTACTTTTAGCGCCCTGGTGAGGCTGGCGCCTCAATTGGGGCGCTACTCAATTTTTAGCCGAGTGCCTCCGCTTCCACCACTTCCGTCGGCAGCGAATTCCAGGTGCTCACCACTCGCTGCATAAAAAAGTTTTTCCTCACATCCCCCCTGTATCTCTTGCTCAAAACCTTAAATTTGTGTCCCCTAGTCCATCTTCGAGTTCTGATGAAGGTTCAACAGCTGAACCATTAACCTGACTTTTTTTTCTTTTCACGAGGGAATCGGTGTATTTGATGCATCTTATGTTTTTATTTCTTTGATTCTTACCCGTTGAACTCCCCCCTCCCCTCTGCACTTGGTTCAGTCCAAGAAGCTGCTTTTATATTGGTTTCTTGCCATTTTATTTGCTGCCAGCTCCTGACATGTGGGTCTTAAGCAGCTGGCAGCAACTGCAAGGTAAACATGTTGGATCTGCCAAGGCCGGTAGCTGGGATATCTTTTTTTTAAATTAAACTGGGTCTCCCCAATAGCTGGCCTTAAGAGTACCTGGCAAGCTAACTTGAGGGTTGCCACCAGCTACAGTCAGGAGCCAGCAAGAAAGCAACATAAAAGCAGCTACAGAAGGAACGTCAATACAAAAGTGCGGACGCTGGAAATCTGAAATAAAAACAGAAAATGCTGGAAATACTCAGCAGGTCCGGCAGCATCTGTGGAGAGAGAAACAGAGTTAACGTTTCAGGTCGATGAACTTGCGTCAGAACTGGCAAAAGGTCATCGACCTGAAACGTTAACTCTGTTTCTCTCTCCACAGATGCTGTCTGACCTGCTGAGTATTTCCAGCATTTTCTGTTTTTATTATAGAAGGAACGTGTTTATTACCCGATAACTAAATGGAAGGGTCCAAGTCGAAACATTAGACAATCTTGTTGCATTCCAAATGTCGACGGCCCTTTTGTGTATTACCAGCAACTTCCGTTTTATTAATTTCTACCATTCACAATTTTCCTCCCCCTAGTCAACAGATCTCCCTCTGTGCTAGTGGTGATGTTAATTACAGAGTGCACGCTGAAGTGGCTTCATTACAATGGGGTTGCAAGGAAAGCACGCACTGCCTCGGCCCACGCAAAGGGACTTGTCTAACCAGACAAATGGGACAGGATTTTCAGTGTGCCATGGAGTCGGGATTGGAGGCGGCGGGGGGGGGGTTAAAATCCCGAAATCAGGGGTCCCGACCCCTTCCCGCACCCAAACCTGCCTCCATGCCCATTTCCCAGGAGGCGGGTACCCGCCCCGCACTGGGACCCGCCTACCCGAGGCGGGAAGGGATTAGTGCCAATTAACTGCCTGTTAACAGATAGTTAACAGGCAGTTTTCAGCCTAATCCCTATTTTTGATGTTGAAGTGTGGGATTCCCGACGGCTCCAAACCATGCCAAGGAGGCGGGCCGTCGGGTTGAAGGACTTGGAGGGGTCGAGATGTCGGTGTTCAGGTGAGTGATGGGTGCATGAGTGCAAAGGTAAGTGTGTTTGGTGTGTCTAAAGTGATTAAATAAGTTTTACATACCTTTTCTTACCTTTTCAGCCTTCCTTCCTTTAGGTTCCGTGAGTCCCTCATCTTACCGGCACAGAAAGCAGAATGGCTGCGAACTGTCAAAAGTGACAGCCTGCAGCTTTCTGTGCAGGAGAGATTTCTAACTGAGTCTGTGGAGAAGGACTCAGGTTAGAAGTAAGACTGTCAGTGTTTGACAGCTTCCAACAGCTGTGAAACACTGATATTTCATCTGTCAAAAGCTCTTGACAGATGAAATTTCAGTCTGTGATGTCACTTGTTGCCGGGTGGCCCTTAATTGGCCTGCTGAGCCCGCTGGACGGGCTCAACAAGGTCAATCAAGTTAAAATCGCGTGGATTGGCCACATCTCTATGGAGGCGGGACTACAAACCCGAAAGTTGTAGTCCCGCCTCCAACCCGACTCCTGAGTTAAATTCCTGCCCATAGTGTCCAACAATGAGAATTGAATTGACTGTGCATGCACAGTCTTTGTATCAGTGAGACTATTCCACTTGTCTCAATATACAGAGGAGCCTACTGATGTTTATGCCATAATCATCAGTAGTCTCCCCTGTATATTGATGGGACAAACCAACTTGTGGACCCTCCCGGTTGAGAACCCCTGCCGTAACCCATCCCAACCCCCACATCCACTGCACCCACATGATACTTTCCATTTTCCACACCAGTCATATTTGTGGCTTCTTTGAGTGAGTTTGCCATTTAGTGCCAAGTTTGATCTTTGGAGTCAGCCTTGGCTCTGAGGTAGCACTCTCAACTGTGGTTCAGAAGGTTGTGGGTTCAAGACCCACTCTAGGACTTTAGCACGTAATCCCAGCTGATGCTCCAGTTCAGTATTGAGGGAGTGTTGCACCATCAGAGGTACTTCTTTTGGATAAGATGTTAAACCGAGGTCCTGTCTGCCCTCAGTTGGATGTAAAAGAATCCATGGCACTATTTTAAGAAGGGCAGGGGAGTTCTCCCTTAACCAAAATCACTGAAACAGATTATCTGGTCAGTTATCTTATTGCTGTTTGTGAGACCTTGAGTTTCCCTACATCACAGCAGTGACTACACTTTAAAAGTAATTAATTGGCTGTGAAGTCCTTTGGGATGTCTTGAGGTCATGAAAGGGGCTACATAAAAGCAAGTTTGTTCTTTCTTTCATGTCAAGTAGAACTTGACTGAGACTCCCTAGGCTCACTTCACATAGTATCTCAACATACAGAATAGACTTTGCCCCTCATCAGTTTAGGCTCAAATTGGTCTACAAATCAATCCACATAGCCTTGGGACACACCCTTTCTCCTTCATAGTCAAAATGGGGGGGAGGGGGGGTGGGGGGGGTGGGTTGGCGGGGGGGATAAATATTCTAGTCTTGCTTGGGGTAGATGGAGTAGAATCCTTTGCTGAGTAGATTTGACCTGGCTTATAGAAGAAACAGGTCTGATTGGATGTGGAAGTATCGTCTGTGGAGAAGTGAAACATTGACTGTTATGTTTATTTTGGACTGACCATATTCGGGGATATATTTGTAGCACAACACCATTACTGTAATTCAAATGGGATGTTGTTTTGAAAAGAGAATGCATTTTATATTGAATCAAATGCAAATTAAAATGCAAGTGTTTAATCTTTTGTTGCATCTGCCAAGTACGGACTGCAGCGGTTCAAGAAGGTGGCACCGCCTTCTCAAGGTCAATTAGGGATGGGCAATAAATGCTGGTCCAGCCAGCAACGCCACATCCCATGAATGAATAAAAAAGTGACTACCAAACTGACAAGCACATATATATTTATTATTAGGAGTATACAGTAAATGGCTGAGTTTAAACAAGTCATTAATCTTGACCAGTTTAAATTAGCAGGGCTCTGATGCAAGATCATCAACCTGATACGTTAACCCTAATGTTCTCTTTTGGTGGATGCTGCCTGATCTGTTGAGTGATTTCAGCATTTTATTTTGGATTAGCAGTCAGAATTCCTCCATGACTCATTCAACTAATACTTCATTAATTTATGTCCTTCAATGCTAATGATTGTGGATAATGTATGAGTATATTACTTGTATGAGTAGTGACATGAATCAGTCATTCATGAAAGAAAGACTTATGAAATAATACTGAGCAGCCTGCGGGTGGCGCTGTCCAGGGAGAGTATAAATTCTCGGGCACGGGCCCAGCTTGCACAGGACATTCTTAACAGGAACTAGTGAAGGACACAACTAGACCTCCATGTTGTAAAACAGTTGATTAAAGCTTTATTTAACGCTTAGACCAAGTGCCTAGTAGTTTTCTTACGTCAAGTATTTCATTTATTTGTTTATAATTTACTGGAGTATTTTACAAACGAGAAGTAGAATTTATCAGACACTGAAGATTTTGAGAGTCATCTTCCAGGTTGCAATGGAGGGTAATTTAGCAATTTTACTTCAGCTTTGTGTAAAATAGTCACCTACGATTGACATCAAATTATCCATCACGAAGCACAAACATTTTTGCTATCAGGAAAATAAGACATTCTGTCAGAATTGAACTGCAATGATTGACTGGCACCACCGTAACTACTGGAAACAAGATCAATGTAAGTACACCTTTTCATACTATGCACAGCATTTAAACAGACACAACTAGCAACTGCTCCAGACACATGGTAGAAACTGAAATTCTCTCCTTTGCTTTTATTCATTCTTATGAAACAATTCCACAAAATTGCAAAGTGTATTCATAGGCATTAAAGCCATAATCTCCATTACTGAGGATCAACAATGTTACTGCAAAATTGGGCCCAGAGGGGGAGGAGCAACAGCGCAGTGCAATAGAGGTGGTTGGGCTAGAGTGGGACAGGACCCGATTACACTAGGGCTGGATTTTGTCAGCCCCGAGGAGGCGGGTATGGAGGCGGGACTGCCGGTAAAGTTGCAGAATTTGGGGGCGGGTGGCAAATCCACCCCCAACCCACCTCCGTGCCCTCTTGCCAGGGGGCGGGAAGCCGTCCTGCCCTGGGTCCCGTCTCCTCGAGGTGGGATAGGGATTGAAGCCTTGTGATGAAATATATGCCTTCATCACCCCTGTGTTTTACCTGCTTTGTATTGTGTGTGTACCGCCCCCTTTTTCCTATTGTGTGTATTGGCTACGCCCCTGTCTTTTGCCATATAAAGGTCTCAAGAGCTGTATGAGTCATTCTAGCAGGCGAACCCGATGTGTAAAGACCTGCAAAGTTCTTAGTGATTAAAAGCCTTTAGTTGAATCCTTAAACTCCTTGTCTTTGAGTTGTTGATGGCACATCAATTTTAATCACTAAAACAACAAGATGGATCGACTCCTGAAACCAGAGCGCTTGGATCTGGACCCCCATGCCTCAGACGCAGCCACACAGTTCGGACACTGGTTCCAATGCTTCGAATTTTTCATTGCAAACTCAACCACCGCCATAGCAGCCGCCACCGGAGACGTGAAACTGGGAATCCTGCGAAACTGGGTGAGCCATCGGGTCTCCCCTCTCATCCAAGACGCCACCAGCTATGGGGATGCCTGCATCATTCTGAAGGCCCACTACGTGCGGCCAATAAACGAGGTGTACACCAGGCATCTTCTGACTACTCGCATGCAGCGGCATGGTGAGTCACTAGAGGACTTTATGCTAAGCCTAAAAGTACTGGGCAGAGACTGTAACTGTAAGGCCGTGTCTGCCACCGTGTACACGGAGGAGCTGATCTGAGACTCCTTTATTGCGGGCCTCAGCTCAAATTACATTCGGCAGAAGCTGTTTGAAAAGGAGGGACTGGACTTAAAACAGGCTATGGGTATAGCGCGATCGCTGGATATGGCCCAGAGGAACTCTGAATCCTGTTCCCCAGGCCACGCGGCCCACTCCACCTCGTGCGCGCCGTGGGGGCCGCCATCTTGGAAGCCATCTTCACCTCCCAGGTCTCAGGCCAGCCCAGCACCATCGGAGCCCCAGCCCCCACCCAGGAGCCCCGCTACTGCCGCGATGCATCGGGGCCCGAAATGCTACTTCTGCGGCCAGGACAAACACTCCAGGCATCTGTGCCCAGCGAAGGGCACCACCTGTTTTAAATGCGGGAAGAAAGGACATTTCAGCAAAGTCTGCAGAGGGAACCCCACCTCCAACTCCACCACCGCCGCGTGCGCGCCGTGGGAGCAGCCATCTTGGAAGCCATCTTGTCCACCCTCATGGAGTCCACCATCTTGCCCCGACTACACGGACCTCCAGGACCCACTGGTGGCCTCGATCACAGTGGATCAATCCAGGCCGCATCCGTTGTCTAAATCGATGATGGACATAGAGGTAAACGGGAACAAGGTTAAATGCTTGATTGACTGCGGGAGCACCGAAAGCTTTATTCATCCTAGCCTGGTAAAACGACTTTCACTAACGATAGTCCCCACACAGGGCAAAATCGCCATGGCTGATAAGACTCATACCTCAAAAATCACAGGTTTCTGCGCGGTTATGCTGTTGGTAAAAGGCACTGATTACAGAGATTTTAAACTATTGATAATGCCAGATCTCTGTGTGAGCGTGATCTTGGGTCTGGACTTCCAGTGCCATCACCAAAGTATCACGCTTACCTACGGTGGGTCCCAGCCGCCCCTCACAGTGTGCGGTCTGGCTACCCTGAAGGTCAAGCCCCCCTCTCTGTTCGCCAACCTCGCACCCAACTGTCGACCCATAGCGACCAAGAGTAGGCGGTACAGCTGGGAGGATAGACGGTTCATTGCGTCGGAAGTAGAAAGACTCAAGTGGGAGGGTACCATCGAATGCAGTACCAGCCCGTGGCGCGCCCAGGTAGTAGTAGTTAAGGGTAGCGAAAAGAAGCGGATGGTGATAGATTATAGCCAGACGGTTAATCTATACACCCAGCTAGACGCCTACCCTCTGCCCCGCATAGCGGATATGGTTAACCAAATCGCGCAATACCGGGTGTTTTCCACCATCGACCTAAAATCGGCATACCACCAGCTCCCCATTAGGCCGGAGGACCGTCCATACACCGCCTTCGAGGCAAACGGACGCCTCTACCACTTCCTCAGAGTCCCCTTTGGGGTAACGAATGGGGTCTCGGTCTTCCAGCGGGAGATGGACCGCATGGTCGATGAGAACCAGTTAACAGCCACCTACCCATACCTAGACAACGTCACCATCTGCGGCCACGACCAGCAAGACCACGACTCGAACATCGTGAGATTTCTAAAAACCGCCCTCAGACTCAATCTCACCTACAACGAGGATAAGTGTGTCTTTAGCACCACGCGCCTCTGTATCCTGGGCTGCGTGGTGGAAAACGGGGAAATCGGTCCGGACCCCGACCGATTGCGCCCCCTACGGGAGCTACCCCTACCAAACACTCCCAAGGCCCTGAAAAGGTGCCTGGGGTTCTTCTCCTATTATGCCCAATGGGTCCCCAATTATTCCGACAAGGTCCGTCCCCTCCTGAAATCAACGTCCTTCCCGCTCACGGCCGAGGCCCACGCCACCTTCAACAGCATTAAACATGACATTGAGAAGGCCGCGCTGCGGGCAGTGGACGAAAACATCCCTTTCCAGGTCGAAAGCGATGCGTCCGACTTCGCCTTAGCAGCCACCCTCAACCAGGATGGGCAGCCCGTAGCCTTTTTCTCAAGAACCCTCCAAGGGCCCGCGATCAGGCACTCCTCGGTAGAGAAGGAGGCCCAGGCCATAGTGGAGGCAGTGCGGCACTGGAGGCACTACCTAGCCGGCAAACGCTTCACCCTGCTTACCGACCAGCGGTCGGTAGCCTTCATGTTTAACACCAAACAGAGGGGGAAGATCAAGAACGACAAAATTCTCAGGTGGCGGATCGAACTCTCCACATTTGAGTACGACATAATATATAGGCCGGGGGCCCTCAACGAATCCCCCGACGCCGTATCACGAGGGATGTGTGCCACCATCCAGGGGGACAGGCTACAGGGCCTCCACAATGGCCTCTGCCACCCGGGGGTCACCCGGCTATTCCACTTTATAAAATCCTGTAACCTGCCCTATTCTATCGAGGAGGTCCGGTCTATGACCAGGGACTGCCGCACCTGTGCGGAATGCAAGCCCCGTTTTTTCAGGCCCGACCGAGCCCACCTGCTCAAAGCTACACGGCCATTCGAGCGCCTGAGCTTAGATTTCAAGGGACCACTCCCCTCCACCGACTGCAATGTGTACTTTCTCAACATTGTGGACGAGTACTCCCGCTTCCCATTCACCTACCCCTGCCCAGACATGACCAGTGCCACGGTCATCAAGTGCCTCGGCAACCTGTTTTGCACGTTCGGCATGCCCAACTACATCCACACTGACAGGGGGGCGTCGTTCATGAGCGACGAACTGCGCCAATACCTGCTGTCGAAGGGGATAGCCACGAGTCGGACCACTAGTTATAACCCCCGGGGTAATGGGCAAGTGGAGAGGGAGAACGCGACAGTGTGGAAGGCGGTCACCTTAGCACTAAGGTCTAAAGGCCTCCCCACCTCCCGCTGGCAAGAGGTCCTCCCAGATGTGCTCCACTCGATAAGGTCGCTACTGTGTACTGCTACTAACGCCACTCCTCACGAGAAGATGTTTGTTTTTCCCCGCAAATCAACCTCAGGAGTGTCCCTACCCTCGTGGCTCTCCACCCCAGGGACCGTCCTATTACGAAAGCATGTGAGGGGCCACAAAATGGATCCACTCGTGGAGGCAGTACACCTACTCCACGCAAACCCACAGTATGCGTACGTCAAGCACGCCGACGGGCGTGAGGACACCGTGTCCATAAAGGACCTCGCCTCGGCAGGAAGCGACGACGACCCATCACTACCACCCCCAGAAGAACCACCACCACCCCCAGGCTTACCACCCCCAGAAGTACCTGCAACACCCCCAACACATGGGTATGCCAAGGAGGGCACCACGGACTCCCGGTCAGAACCCGAGGCACTGTTGCGACGTTCGGGAAGGACTATCACACCCCCGGACAGACTAAATCTGTAGAAGGGGTGAATGTGATGAAATATATGCCTTCATCACCCCCTGTGTTTTACCTGCTTTGTATTGCGTGTGTACCGCCCCCTTTTTCCTATTGTGTGTATTGGCTACGCCCCTGTCTTTTGCCATATAAAGGTCTCAAGAGCTGTATGAGTCATTCTAGCAGGCGAACCCGATGTGTAAAGACCTGCAAAGTTCTTAGTGATTAAAAGCCTTTAGTTGAATCCTTAAACTCCTTGTCTTTGAGTTATCGATGGCACATCAAGCCTATTAACTGCCTGTTAACAGGCAGAAAATAGGATTATCCCCATTTTTCATTCCGAAGTGCAGGCATCCCGACCTCGGGGAACCCCACCAGGGTGTAGGAGATGAGTAGGAGGGTCAGAGGGGTCTGAAAGTGCGATGTAGAGGTGAGTGATGGGTGAAAGTGTGGAGTAGTAAGTATGTAAGGTGAGTGTAAATGTTAGAAAATGTTCACTTACCTTTGTTTCTGCCTACAGCCTTCAGCCAGAATCCCAACATCTCCATTGTAGATATCAATAAGCGGCTGTTGGATCCTGTAGTGGGGGGGGAGAGGTAGGTGTGTGGTGCACTGGATGAGGTAATGGGGAGGAGAGGTAGGTGTGTGGTGCACTGGGTGAGGTAGTGGGGGGAGAGGTAGGTGTCTGCACTGGATGAGGTAGTGGGGGGAGAGGTAGGTGCCTGCACTGGGTGAGGTAGTGGGGGAAGAGGTAGGTGTCTGCACTGGGTGACATAGTGGAGGGAGAGTTAGGTGTGTGGTGCACTGTGTGAGGTAGTGGGGGGAGAGGTAGGTGTGTGGTGCACTGGGTGAGGTAGTAGATGGAGAGTTATGTTGTGTATGTTTCTTTAAGAGAATAACTGGTCTCAGACTGCAGTACCGGCAGTGACCACCCCTGTATAAAAGGCGCTAGTGAGCCTCTGTGTTTTTAGTTTCACTATGGACTTCCACCAGTAAAGACTTATTTTGTTCACTCCTGCTGTCCGTGTCTCAATTATTCACGGACGTAACACTGGCGACGAGTAAGAAACGAACCTACCTGCAACTCGGCAGCACCTCAGGCGACGTTATTGAAGGTCGAAGCCAGAAGAAAGAAAAAATAAATAAATAAATAAATAAAATCCAAAGAAACTCGAGAAACGGGCGTCAACCGTGGGCAACTGCCCTCCAAATCGTCGGATTGAAAACTTGCAGGAGAGACTGTCCAGAGCCAGGCTTGGTTCCTCGGTCTGTGGTTTCCCAGCTAATCGGGCTGGTGGCAGGTAGTGCACTGATCCTTCCTGGGCTGCGGCGGGCTAGAGCTCGATCGGGTGGCTTTTCAACGGGGCCGGGCAGTGAGTCGGGAAGCAAAGAGAGAGAGAGGGTGGAGCACACAGGGCACGGCCGGTGCTTCGAAGCCGGGCAGCGTTCGGACCTAAGAAGAGGGAGGGAAGTGTCCCAGAGGGTCCGCTCCACGATGGGAAAATAATAAAAGAAAAAAAATCAATATTAAACACGCAAGAAACCGTGGAAAGCAGCGCTAACAACAGCGGGGAAGAAGGCAAAGCGTGGGAGGCACCATTTTGTTAAATCGGGGAAGAAGGCAAAGCGCGGGAGGCGCCATTTTAGATTTGCAAGATGCCAAAGACTGGCTGTATCACTGCTTTTGATAATACAATAGAGGACTGGACCACGTATGTGGAAAGAGTCGAGGTATATTTCGAGGCAAACGAAATAGCGGAGGGGAAAAAGGCATCGATATTGCTAAACTTAATGGGCGCTAAAACGTACGGCCTATTGCGGGACCTGATTACTCCAGCCAAACCAAAGGCGAAGAGTTTTAATGAAATTGTTGCTGTCCTACAGGAACACTTAAACCCTGCACCGCTGTTGATAGCAGAAAGATTTAAATTCTACAGGAGAACTCAGCACAAAGATGAGAGCAATGCTGAGTATCTTACGGAACTACGCAAGCTATCAAAGCACTGCCAGTTCGGAGCAGGACTGGCAGATACCCTACGGGACAAATTTGTCTGTGGACTCCTGAGTGAAGGAACACAGAAGAAGTTACTCTCAGAGAAAGAGCTGCCGCTAGATAAGGCTTTCAGCGTGGTAGCATCGTATGAAGCAGCAGCCAGGGGAGCTGCAGAAATTCAACAAAAACCACAGGAATACGGCACCCACGAAATGACACGGGGATTTGCAAAATGTTATCGCTGCGGCAGAACTAACCATGACCAGAAGGACTGCTGGTCCAAAGACAAAATATGCAGGCAATGTGGGAAGATGGGACACATTGCACGAGTTTGCAGGTCTGGGAAGAAGACCAGCGACAACAAAAAGGCTACTAAGGAACCGTACAAGAAAGTACAAAAGATGACGGACAGTAGTTCCGAAGACCAGATGAGCGATAGTGAATCCGGGAACAGGAGACTAAGCTGTCTCAAACTTCACGATGTAATCGCAAAAGAGGATCACCGAACCATTTGGGTCACCCTCACGATAGCAGGGTCCCAAGTTAAAATGGAATTGGATACAGGATCAGCGCTAACCGTCATGAATCGACGAGACTACGAGCGGCTATTTTCACACATACCCTTGAGAGAGACATCCATCGTCTTGACGACGTATACGGGGCAAAATGTATACCCCAGAGGAAAAATAAGGGTGCCTGTCGAATACAATGGCAAGAAAATACGGAAATTGTATCTCTACATACTGCCAAATGGTGGACCACTGTTATTGGGACGGGAATGGATCAGGAAGATAAACTTAGATTGGCATTCCATTCATGCAATGACGGTGGACGGTAAAAAAGATGAAGACGTCACTCCTGGACGATTGTCAACAATCTTAGCTAACGCCAAAGAGGTATTTCAACAAGAACTGGGCACGCTTAAAGGCGTAACCGCCTCGATAAAAATAGAAGAGAATGCAGTTCCCAAGTTTTTCAAAGCAAGATCGGTACCATATGCAATTCGCCCAGCCATCGAGGCAGAGCTGGAGAATCTGGAGAAGGCGGGCGTGTTGTCTAAGGTCGACTGGAGCGAGTGGGTGACACCCATCGTTCCTGTCATGAAGAAAACGTTAAGCAATAAGTCTGGGGAGCCAAGGAAGATTCGCATCTGTGGGGATTTCAAGGTGACGGTGAACCCAGTCCTTCACACAGTACAATATCCTCTTCCAAGGATAGAAGACATCTTCGCCTCACTGTCTGGAGGGAAGCGTTTTACAAAATTTGACCTAGCACAAGCATATTTGCAGATGGAGGTTGAAGAGTCCTCTAGGAAGTATCTCACGATAAACACTCACAAAGGTCTTTACCAGTATCATCGATTGGTATTCGGAGTAGCATCGGCTCCGGCGATATGGCAAAGAGCGATGGAACAAATCCTGCAAGGGATTCCGGGGACTCAGTGTTACTTGGACGACATCCTTCTAACAGGTGAAGATGACAGTGAACACGTTAACAACCTAGAACAGGTGCTCACTAGACTATGGGAACATGGGCTGCGAGCCAACCGCCCCAAGTGCGAATTTTTTAAGAAACAGATATCATATTGTGGCCACGTGATTGATGAAGAGGGGTTACATAAGTCCCCTGACAAAATTGAAGCGGTTGTTAAGGCCCCAGCGCCTGAAAATGTGTCGCAACTGAGGTCATTCCTCAGATTGGTGAATTACTATCATAAGTTTTTGCCGAATTTGTCGACAATTCTGCACCCACTGAACGCCCTGCTACGAACGGGGGTAGCATGGAAATGGAGCGATGATTGTAAGCGTGCTTTTCAGAAGAGTAAGGACTTAATCACTTCAAGGGAAGTTTTGGCTCACTACAACCCTGCACTGCCAATCAGGCTGGCGTGTGATGCGTCTCCCTACGGCATCGGGGCGGTACTGTCGCATAAATTCCTTGATGGTTCAGAGAGGCCGATAGCTTTTGCGTCACGCTCATTAACTTCTGCCGAGCGTAACTACGCCCAGATTGACAGAGAGGCCCTCAGCTTAGTGTGGGGGGTGAAGAAGTTCAATCACTACCTGCACGGTCAAAAATTTACTCTACTAACCGATCATCAACCTCTTGTCTCCATTTTCAACCCTCAGAAGGGCGTACCGATAATGACAGCACAACGGCTGCAGAGATGGTCCCTTTTCCTAGGGGCACACCAATATGACATCGAGTACAAAGGAACTAAACAACATGGAAATGCTGATGGATTGTCACGTCTACCGTTGCCGACGGTGGAAGAAGAAGACCTTGCAGTGGATCCAATGGAGTTATTCCACTCGACCATAGTCGAATGTCTCCCTGTGACGAATGCAAACATAGAAAAGGAAACACGGAATGACCCGACACTATCACGGGTCTATGATTTAATGGTGAAGGGATGGCCAGCACATGGCGAACCACTGCTGCCAGCATTCTCGCCGAGAAGAGAACAGCTGTCAGTGTGCAGAGGAACCTTGATGTGTGGATCCAGAGTAGTAATTCCACCTAAGTTGATGGATAGAGTGCTCAATGAGCTTCATGAGGGTCATCTGGGTGGGGTAAAAATAAAGAACTTAGCCAGAGCGTTTGTGTGGTGGCCGGGAATCGATAGAGAAATCGAAGAGATGACCAAGAGCTGTGCAGGATGCCAGAAGGTCCAAAATGCCCCACCACAAGCTCCTCTGCATCCATGGGAGTGGCCCTCATCTCCATGGCAAAGGGTGCACATTGATTTTGCTGGTCCCTTCATGGACTCGATGTTTTTAATTGCGGTGGATGCACATTCAAAGTGGCCAGAGGTAATAAAAATGTCCTCAACCACCACGGAAAAAACTATCACAGTTTTACGAACCATATTCGCCAGGAATGGGCTGCCTGAACAGATTTGCTCTGACAATGGACCACAGTTTGTGTCTGAAGAGTTCCGGAGGTTCTTAAAAAACAATGGTGTTAAGCATTACACATCTGCCCCATATCATCCAGCCACTAATGGATTGGCCGAGAGGTTTGTCCAAACATTCAAGAAGGCTATCAAGGCAATGTGTAATGAAGATATACCCCTACAACACAAGGTGGACAACTTCTTGTTTGCCTACCGGAATGCGACACATGCGGTTACCAACCAAACTCCAGCCATGATGTTCTTCAATCGAAGACTACAATGCCGCTTGGATTTGGTTAAGCCAAACGTCCGAAGAGATGTGGAGAACAGACAGTTTCAGAATATGAATGAAAGGCCGACCAGGAGTTTTAAGATAGGTCAACCAGTTTTGGCCCGGGACTACCGCACTGAGAAATGGCAGCCAGGAACGATTTGTACACGACAAGGACCTCTCATGTATACCGTGGACGTTGGGGAGAGCATTGTAAGACGCCATGCTGACCAGATTCTAGAGTCACTGGAAAACATCAACTCCACACCACGATCTGATACACCTGGTAATGAAATCGACGTTCCAATGGCAGCTACCGCAGAACCGGTAATATTGGAAGCAGATGAACCAAACAACGACATTGATCCCGACTCAACATTGCCAGAAGAACCTGATACCCCAAAGAGGCGTTATCCAGACAGAATCAGGAAGCCTCCTCAAACACTGAACTTATAGTTGCTTAAACTTAACCAATGTATCTAGCAACAGTAATTGTGATTGTAATTAGTTATCATTTAGTTGTTAAATGAATGTTATGTACTGTTTATCTAAAAGGGGAGGAATTGTTGTGTATGTACCTTTAAGAGAATAACTGGTCTCAGACTGCAGTACCGGCAGTGACCACCCCTGTATAAAAGGCGCTAGTGAGCCTCTTTTTTTTTAGTTTCACTATGGACTTCCACCAGTAAAGACTTATTTTGTTCACTCCTGCTGTCCGTGTCTCAATTATTCACGGACGTAACAAGTTAGATGTGTGGTGCACTGGGTGAGGTAGTGGGGGGAGAGGTAGGTGTCTGCACTGGGTGAGGTAGTGGGGGGAGAGGTAGGTGTCTGCACTGGATGAGGTAGTGGGGGGAGAGGTAGGTGTCTGCACTGGGTGAGGTAGTCGGGGGAGAGGTAGGTGTCTGCACTGGGTGACATAGTAGGGGGAGAGTTAGGTGCGTGGTGCACTGGGGGAGGTAGTGGACGGAGAGTTAGGTGTGTGGTGCACTGGGTGAGGTAGTGGGGGAAGGGGGAGGTGTGTGGTGCACTGGGTGAGGTAGTGGACGGAGAGTTAGGTGTGTGGTGCACTGGGTGAGGTAGTGGGGGGAGGGGTAGGTGTGTGGTGCACTGGGTGAGGTAGTGGGGGGAGGGGTAGGTGTGTGGTGCACTGGGTGAGGTAGTGGGGGGAGGGGTAGCTGTGTGGTGCACTGGGTGAGGTAGTGGGGGGGAGGGGTAGGTGTGTGGTGCACTGGGTGAGGTAGTGGATGGAAAGTTAGGTGTGTGGTGCACTGGGTACTGTAGCGGTGAGAGAGGCAGAACATTCAGAAGAGGAGATATATGTGCCAGACAAGGTACTTCAAATAAAAACAGAAAATGCTGGAAATGCTCAGCAGGTCCGGCAGCATCTGTAGAGAGAGCAACAGAGTTAACATTTCAGGTCGACGACCCTACATCAGAACTTAATGTGGCTGAAGAAGAGATGGGGACCAAATAAGTGGCACAAAATTCATTTGTGGATCAGGCCGTAAAATATATGGGTTGAACACTGGGAAGCAATTTTACAAATGAATGTACTTACACAGGACCAGCACAGGTAAGAGAGGCATATTAGCCAGACTGTCTGTATCCTTTGATATTGGCTGATACATATAACACAAATTGGGTGGTATCTCTTTGACTCCCTCACCGCAATCCCATTACATGCAGGATGTACAGCTCAGCCCCATATGTCAGAGGCTAAGCACACTTGTAGACACCATCCAGTGTTGTTTGATATAATGCACATGCTTGTATGACCAGTCCAGTTCATTACCACTGCATGGCCCATGCCGAGTTAACTGTCCTCAGCCAGTATTGAAATGCTACAGTTAACCTTAGTGCCCCTGACTATGGAGATGCTAAAAATGGCCAATGTTATTGCTTTCCACAGCTATCCACTACACGCTGCTGGATATATGAGTTTGTCAATGACAGGAGAATGGATCAGGATTGGTTGTGATGTCCCCCTTCCTGTGATCCAATAGCCCACTGACACTCACTGCCAGGGTTCAAGAAGGGGTAACACTAGAGGGGCGTGGGTATCTACTGAACTGCACCCCAGCTCAAGTTACTGTCTTCACGAGAGGTAAGAAATTGGAGGAAAATAAAGCACCACTGAGAAATGGAGAAAGCATATTATAACATTTTAAGCGCCATTTAACTACAATTTGTGTTATGTGTATCAGGCAATATCAAAGGATGCGGAACAAAGGCGGGTGTAAATGGAGTTGAGATACAGATCAGTCATGATCTAATTGAATGTTGGATCAGGCTTGAGAGGCAGAATGGCCTCCTCCTGCTCCTATGTTCATCTGCCTTATTGCACACTATCTTCCACTTGAATCATGATATCCTGACCAATGTCCCCTGTAAGCTGTGTGGGTGCGCGGCCGTGCAGCAATCTGTGAAGGTACCACGCAGGCCACTCACAAGCTGTCCCGTTGAAGATATTGCACGTGCGCGGCCACACAGGTACCGCGCATTTAAATAAACAGGCTACCCACCCACGGTAATACTTAGAGGGAGCATTGATCCTGACCCTGGTATAAATCTTTCGAAGTAATTTTTGGTGGTGTTTTTTCACTCCTAAACAGCCTTGTTCATTTTAAGATTATGCTTCTTGTTCTGGATTCCCCCACCACTACTGAATTCTACACTATTGAATTCCTCCATCATTCTGATACCCTGGTTCAACCAAAAGCTGAGGTACCAAGTAGAGACATTTACTTAAAGCCTAGGAGTCATTTAGAATCCTTCAACTCTCATTCATGAAATTTAAAAAGAAATACTAATAGAAATGGTACAAAAATTAATCAAAATTCAAGGTCCACTAAAATATTTTTCTTTATGATATTAGCAATCTAATGCCACTGTTGCAGGAACTGTTCCAATATAATGTTATCAGCACGGCTTGGGCACGGCTAGAGCACCACCAAAAAATAACTTCGAAAGGTCTTTTGTATCAAAGGACATTTGTACCAGGGTCAGGATATCATGATTCAATTTCAATTTCAATTTCAATTTCAATTTTATTGGTCACATAACTAAATACAAGAAGTGTAATCTAGTCAGTGAAATGCTTTTTTCTTGACGAGCCGAGAGCACCAAGCAGCAAGAACACTTAGCTGCCTGGTACGCACGGAGCTCGCAAGGACGGCAGCCATCTTCATCGGCGCCATCACAAAGAAACACATACCGACATATACACGCATACATACTTTAAATATAAATAAAGCAGACATAAAATAAATAAAAGACATAAAAAAGACAGCACATAAAATGAACACGCAATAATGTAAAAAAAAGTAATTTCTACAGTAATTACATTGATATTTCTACCCAGGCTTCTAGAATAATCTCTGGTTACAGGGTGGCCGCACTGGGAGAGCATCGTGAGGAACTCAACTTATAATTAAATAAATTTAATTAATTAATTAATAATTAATTAATAAATTAATAAAATTAAATAAATAAAGTGCCCCCTCAGTCTTTCTCGATGTTTCCATCTTGGTCTCTCTCGATGTTTCCCCTCTCTCTCTCTCGATGTTCCCTCTGTCTTTCTCGATGTTTCCTCTCAGTTTTTCTCGATGTTTCCCCTCGGTTTCTTCCACACACCTGGCCTGCACATTACCCCTGGCTGTCCAACTTGGCGTCCTGGTAATCGGTTCCGCTCCAGCTCTCGTCTTTCAAACTGTCTCTCCAGCTCTGATCCTTCAAACTGTCACTCCAGCTCTCGTCTTTCAAACTGTCTCTCCAGCTCTGATCCTTCAAACTGTCTCTCCAGCTCTGATCCTTCAAACTGTCACTCCAGCTCTCGTCTTTCAAACTGTCTCTCCAGCTCTGATCCTTCAAACTGTCTCTCCAGCTCTGATCCTTCAAACTGTCACTCCAGCTCTCGTCTTTCAAACTGTCTCTCCAGCTCTGATCCTTCAAACTGTCTCTCCAGCTCTGATCCTTCAAACTGTCACTCCAGCTCTCGTCTTTCAAACTGTCTCTCCAGCTCTGATCCTTCAAACTGTCACTCCAGCTCTCGTCTTTCAAACTGTCTCTCCAGCTCTGATCCTTCAAACTGTCACTCCAGCTCTCGTCTTTCAAACTGTCTCTCCAGCTCTGATCCTTCAAACTGTCACTCCAGCTCTCGTCTTTCAAACTGTCTCTCCAGCTCTGATCCTTCAAACTGTCACTCCAGCTCTGATCCTTCAAACTGTCGCTCCAGCTCGCGACCTTCAAACTGTCTCTCCAGCTCTGATCCTTCAAACTGTCTCTCCAGCTCTGATCCTTCAAACTGTCACTTCAGCTCTCGTCTTTCAAACTGTCTCTCCAGCTCTGATCCTTCAAACTGTCACTCCAGCTCTGATCCTTCAAACTGTCGCTCCAGCTCGCGACCTTCAAACTGTCTCTCCAGCTCTGATCCTTCAAACTGTCTCTCCAGCTCTGATCCTTCAAACTGTCACTCCAGCTCTCGTCTTTCAAACTGTCTCTCCAGCTCTGATCCTTCAAACTGTCTCTCCAGCTCTGATCCTTCAAACTGTCTCTCCAGCTCTTGTCTTTCAAACTGTCTCTCCAGCTCTGATCCTTCAAACTGTCTCTCCAGCTCTGATCCTTCAAACTGTCTCTCCAGCTCTTGTCTTTCAAACTGTCTCTCCAGCTCCGATCCTTCAAACTGTCGCTCCAGCTCGCGACCTTCAAACTGTCTCTCCAGCTCTTGTCTTTCAAACTGTCTCTCCAGCTCTCGCTCCTTCAAACTGTCTCTCCAGCACTCGACCTTCAAACTGTCTCTCCAGCTCTGCTCCTTCAAACTGTCTCTCCAGCTCTGATCCTTCAAACTGTCTCTCCAGCTCTCGCTCCTTCAAACTGTCTCTCCAGCTCTTGTCTTTCAAACTGTCTCTCCAGCTCTGATCCTTCAAACTGTCTCTCCAGCTCTCGCTCCTTCAAACTGTCTCTCCAGCTCTCGACCTTCAAACTGTCTCTCCAGCTCTGATCCTTCAAACTGTCTCTCCAGCTCTTGTCTTTCAAACTGTCTCTCCAGCTCTCGTCCTTCAAACTGTCTCTCCAGCTCTGATCCTTCAAACTGTCTCTCCAGCTCTTGTCTTTCAAACTGTCTCTCCAGCTCTCGTCCTTCAAACTGTCTCTCCAGCTCTGATCCTTCAAACTGTCTCTCCAGCTCTGATCCTTCAAACTGTCTCTCCAGCTCTGCTCCTTCAAACTGTCTCTCCAGCTCTTGTCTTTCAAACTGTCTCTCCAGCTCTCGTCCTTCAAACTGTCTCTCCAGCTCTGCTCCTTCAAACTGTCTCTCCAGCTCTCGTCCTTCAAACTGTCTCTCCAGCTCTGCTCCTTCAAACTGTCTCTCCAGCTCGCGACCTTCAAACTGTCTCTCCAGCTCTTGTCTTTCAAACTGTCTCTCCAGCTCTGATCCTTCAAACTGTCTCTCCAGCTCTGATCCTTCAAACTGTCTCTCCAGCTCTGATCCTTCAAACTGTCTCTCCAGCTCTGATCCTTCAAACTGTCTCTCCAGCTCGCGACCTTCAAACTGTCTCTCCAGCTCTCATCTTTCAAACTGTCGCTCCAGCTCTGCTCCTTCAAACTGTCTCTCCAGCTCTCGTCTTTCAAACTGTCGCTCCAGCTCTCGACCTTCAAACTGTCTCTCCAGCTCTGATCCTTCAAACTGTCTCTCCAGCTCTGCTCCTTCAAACTGTCACTCCAGCTCTCGTCTTTCAAACTGTCGCTCCAGCTCTCGACCTTCAAACTGTCTCTCCAGCTCTTGTCTTTCAAACTGTCTCTCCAGCTCTCGATCTTCAAACTGTCTCTCCAGCTCTGATCCTTCAAACTGTCTCTCCAGCTCTCGATCTTCAAACTGTCTCTCCAGCTCTCGACCTTCAAACTGTCTCTCCAGCTCTGATCCTTCAAACTGTCTCTCCAGCTTGCGACCTTAAAACTGTCTCTCCAGCTCTCGACCTTCAAACTGTCTCTCCAGCTCGCGACCTTCAAACTGTCTCTCCAGCTCTTGTCTTTCAAACTGTCACTCCAGCTCTGATCCTTCAAACTGTCTCTCCAGCTCTGATCCTTCAAACTGTCTCTCCAGCTCTGATCCTTCAAACTGTCTCTCCAGCTCTGATGCTTCAAACTGTCTCTCCAGCTCTGATCCTTCAAACTGTCTCTCCAGCTCTCGTCTTTCAAACTGTCTCTCCAGCTCTGATCCTTCAAACTGTCTCTCCAGCTCTGATCCTTCAAACTGTCTCTCCAGCTCTGATCCTTCAAACTGTCTCTCCAGCTCTGATCCTTCAAACTGTCTCTCCAGCTCTTGTCTTTCAAACTGTCTCTCCAGCTCTGATCCTTCAAACTGTCTCTCCAGCTCTGATCCTTCAAACTGTCTCTCCAGCTCTGATCCTTCAAACTGTCTCTCCAGCTCTGATCCTTCAAACTGTCGCTCCAGCTCTCGACCTTCAAACTGTCTCTCCAGCTCTCGTCTTTCAAACTGTCTCTCCAGCTCTGCTCCTTCAAACTGTCTCTCCAGCTCTGATCCTTCAAACTGTCTCTCCAGCTCTCGACCTTCAAACTGTCTCTCCAGCTCTGATCCTTCAAACTGTCTCTCCAGCTCTCGTCCTTCAAACTGTCTCTCCAGCTCTGCTCCTTCAAACTGTCTCTCCAGCTCTCGTCCTTCAAACTGTCTCTCCAGCTCTGCTCCTTCAAACTGTCTCTCCAGCTCGCGACCTTCAAACTGTCTCTCCAGCTCTTGTCTTTCAAACTGTCTCTCCAGCTCTGATCCTTCAAACTGTCTCTCCAGCTCTGATCCTTCAAACTGTCTCTCCAGCTCTGATCCTTCAAACTGTCTCTCCAGCTCTGATCCTTCAAACTGTCTCTCCAGCTCGCGACCTTCAAACTGTCTCTCCAGCTCTCATCTTTCAAACTGTCGCTCCAGCTCTGCTCCTTCAAACTGTCTCTCCAGCTCTCGTCTTTCAAACTGTCGCTCCAGCTCTCGACCTTCAAACTGTCTCTCCAGCTCTGATCCTTCAAACTGTCTCTCCAGCTCTGCTCCTTCAAACTGTCACTCCAGCTCTCGTCTTTCAAACTGTCGCTCCAGCTCTCGACCTTCAAACTGTCTCTCCAGCTCGTCTTTCAAACTGTCTCTCCAGCTCTCGATCTTCAAACTGTCTCTCCAGCTCTGATCCTTCAAACTGTCTCTCCAGCTCTCGATCTTCAAACTGTCTCTCCAGCTCTCGACCTTCAAACTGTCTCTCCAGCTCTGATCCTTCAAACTGTCTCTCCAGCTTGCGACCTTAAAACTGTCTCTCCAGCTCTCGACCTTCAAACTGTCTCTCCAGCTCGCGACCTTCAAACTGTCTCTCCAGCTCTTGTCTTTCAAACTGTCACTCCAGCTCTGATCCTTCAAACTGTCTCTCCAGCTCTGATCCTTCAAACTGTCTCTCCAGCTCTGATCCTTCAAACTGTCTCTCCAGCTCTGATGCTTCAAACTGTCTCTCCAGCTCTGATCCTTCAAACTGTCTCTCCAGCTCTCGTCTTTCAAACTGTCTCTCCAGCTCTGATCCTTCAAACTGTCTCTCCAGCTCTGATCCTTCAAACTGTCTCTCCAGCTCTGATCCTTCAAACTGTCTCTCCAGCTCTGATCCTTCAAACTGTCTCTCCAGCTCTTGTCTTTCAAACTGTCTCTCCAGCTCTGATCCTTCAAACTGTCTCTCCAGCTCTGATCCTTCAAACTGTCTCTCCAGCTCTGATCCTTCAAACTGTCTCTCCAGCTCTGATCCTTCAAACTGTCGCTCCAGCTCTCGACCTTCAAACTGTCTCTCCAGCTCTCGTCTTTCAAACTGTCTCTCCAGCTCTGCTCCTTCAAACTGTCTCTCCAGCTCTGATCCTTCAAACTGTCTCTCCAGCTCTCGACCTTCAAACTGTCTCTCCAGCTCTCGTCTTTCAAACTGTCACTCCAGCTCTGATTCTTCAAACTGTCTCTCCAGCTCTGATCCTTCAAACTGTCTCTCCAGCTCTGATCCTTCAAACTGTCTCTCCAGCTCTGATCCTTCAAACTGTCGCTCCAGCTCGCGACCTTCAAACGGTCTCTCCAGCTCTCGACCTTCAAACTGTCTCTCCAGCTCTCATCTTTCAAACTGTCTCTCCCGCTCTCGACCTTCAAACTGTCACTCCAGCTCTCGTCTTTCAAACTGTCTCTCCAGCTCTGCTCCTTCAAACTGTCACTCCAGCTCTGATCCTTCAAACTGTCTCTCCAGCTCTCGTCTTTCAAACTGTCTCTCCAGCTCTGCTCCTTCAAACTGTCTCTCCAGCTCTGATCCTTCAAACTGTCTCTCCAGCTCGCGACCTTCAAACTGTCTCTCCAGCTCTGCTCCTTCAAACTGTCACTCCAGCTCTGATCCTTCAAACTGTCACTCCAGCTCTGATCCTTCAAACTATCACTCCAGCTCTCGACCTTCAAACTATCACTCCAGCTCTCGACCTTCAAACTGTCTCTCCAGCTCTGCTCCTTCAAACTGTCACTCCAGCTCTGATCCTTCAAACTATCTCTCCAGCTCTCGACCTTCAAACTGTCTCTCCAGCTCTCGACCTTCAAACTGTCGCTCCAGCTCTGCTCCTTCAAACTGTCGCTCCAGCTCTGCTCCTTCAAACTGTCTCTCCAGCTCTGCTCCTTCAAATTGGAAGATAGTGTGCAATAAGGAAGATGAACATAGGAGCAGGAGGAGGCCATTTTTTCTCTCAAGCCTGATCCGACATTCAATTAGATCATGACTGATCTGTACCTCAACTCCATTTATCCGCCTTTGTTCCGTATCCTTTGATTTCCTTACCTAACAAAATCTATCGATCTCTGTCTTGAAAATTTCTATCATCCCAGCATCCACAGCCTTTTGGGGGAGAGATATTCCAGATTTCAACTACTCTTTGTGTGAAAAAGTGCTTTTTCACTCCTAAATGGCCTTGTTCATTTTAAGATTATGCCTTCTTGTTTTGGATTCCCCTACCAAAGGAAATATTTTCTCTGTATCAATGCTATTGAATTCCTCAATCATTTTAAATACCTCAATTAGATTGCCTCTCAACCTTCTAAACTCAAGGGAATACAAGTCAAGTTTATGCAACCTGCTCCCCACATCAAACTCCATCTGCCATCGTTTTGCCCACTCACTTAGTCTATGTCCCTTTGTAACTTCCTCCTCCCATCCATACAACTTACTGTGCCTCTTAACTTAGTGTCATCTGCAAACTTGGCAATACAACTCTCGATTCCTTCATCCAAGCCATTAAAATATATGGTGAAAAGCTGAGGGCTCAGTACAGATCCTTGGGAATACCACTTGTCATATCCCGTCAATCAGGTAATGAATCCTTTATCGCTACTCTTTGTCTCCTACCTCCCAATCAATTACCAAGGTTACCTTCAATTCCATACACTCTCATTTTTGCTAATAATCTCTTGCACGGAACCTTATCAAAAGCCTTCTGGAAGTCCATATAGATAACACCCATAGACACTCCCCTATTCACCATGGTAGTGATCTTCTCAAAAAATTCAACTACAATAGGCAGACATGAAGTACATTTCACAAATCGTTGTTGAGTTTCTTTGATCAACTGATACCTGCAAGTGTTCAGTCACTCTGGGCTGGATATTGTCAGCCCTGAGGAGGCGGGTATGGAGGCGGGACTGCTGGGAAAGTTGCAGAAAGTGGGGGCGGATGGCAAACCTGCCCCCATCCCGCCTCCGTGCCCTTTTGCCAGGAGGCGGGAAGATGTCCTGCTTTGGGTCCCGTCTCCTCGAGGCGGGAAAGGGATTAAATCTTTTTAACTGCCTGTTAACAGGTAGTTAACAGGCAGAAAAAAGGATTAGTGCCATTTTACCTTTTCAGGTGAAGGCTTCCCAACCTTGGAGAACTCCGTCGGGTTGGAAGGGTTGAGTAGGAGGTCTGCGGGGGTCGAAAGGGCCTGAAAGTGAGATGTAGAGGTGAGTGATGGGGGCAAGTGTGGAATGATAAGTATGTGAGGTGAGTGTAAAGTGTTATAAAATGTTCACTTACCTTTGTTTCAGCCTACAGCCTTCAGCCGCAATGGTTCCGGAGTTCCAACATCTTCGTTGTAGATTTCACAGACTGGCCGTTGGATCCTCCAAACCAACAGTCATCTGCTTTCTACAAAGTTGAAAGGTTTGATGAGTCCTGAACACAAGGACTCATCAAACTACACAGAATGTAAGTGTTTGACAGCTTCACAGAGCTGTCAAATGCTGACTTTTCTTCTTTCAAGAAGTCTTAACAGATGGCACGTCAGACGTTGACGTGTTCTGTCAATGACTTCCCCCTAATTGACCTGCAGTCCCGCCTCCAGCATGTCTCCATTCACAAAATCCAGCCCTCTGTCTCTGATGATAGATTCCAGTAACTTCCCCACAATTGGTTAAAATGTGGTACTCGCTACCACAGGAAGTGTTTGAGGCAAATAGCTTAGATGCTTTCAAAAGGAAACTAGGCGAATACATGAAAGAAAAAGGAATAGAAAGATATGCTGAAAGGCTGAGATGAGGCAGATAGAATGGGAGGAGACTCGTGTGGAGCATAAACACCAGCACAGACTAGTTGGACCGAATGTCCTGTTTCCGTGCTGTATATTCTATGTAATTCCATATAATGCAATTGATGTTAGACTGACAGGTCTGCAGTTATCTGCTTTCTCTCCCCTTCCAGTAACTTCCCCAAAATTGATGTTAGATTGACACGTCTGTAGTTATCTGGCTTCTTGCCACTTCCTTCTTAAATAGTGGAGTGACATTTGCTATTTTCCAATCAGAACACACAATTCTTGAATCTAGAGAGCTTTGGAAAGTTATGACTAATGCAACTATAATTTCCTCACCTATTTATTTTAATACCCTGGGGTGGAAACCATTGTATGGTAGTGTAGTGGTTATATTACCAGACAAGTAATCCAGAGGCCTGGCCTAGTAATCCTTACCCAGGTTCAAATCCCACCCTGGCAATTTGAGAAATGTTCTTATGTTCTCATCTGAAAGGGTTTAACAGGGTAGATGCTGAGAGGCTGTTTCCCCTGGCTGAAGAGTCTAGAACTAGGGGGCATAGTCTCTGGATAGGGGGTCGGCCACTTAGGACTGAGATGAGGAGAAATTCCTTCACTCAGAGGGTTGTGAATCTTTGGAATTCTCTACCCCAGAGGGCTGTGGATGCTCAGTCGTTGAGTATATTCAAGGCAGAGATCGATAGATTTTTGGACTCTAAGGGAATCAAGAGATATAGGGATCAGGCGGGAAAGTGGAGTTGAGGTTGAAGATCAGCCATGATCTTATTGAATGGCAGAGCCAGCTCGAGGGACCTTATGGCCTACTCCTGCTCCTATTTCTTATGTTCTTATGAGGTCCTGAAAATTTGTCTATTTTAAGTCCCATTGATTTCTCCATTACATTATTTTTTAACATATTAAATCCACTAAGTTTCTTTCCTTGACATATTCTTAAGTTCCCTTGTATCTCTGGTATTTTGTTCTCCTCCTCCACAGTGAAAACAAATACAAAGTACTCATTTAACCTCTGCCATTTTTTTATTATCCAATATAGTCTCGCCTGCATCATAATAGGCCAAAATTTTTCCTTTACCACTCTCTTTCTCTTAATATATTTATAAATTTGTTTGCTGTTAGCCTTGCAAGTTCTTTACATATTCCTTTTTGCACTTCATTACTTTCTTTGTATCCCCTTGTTACTTTTTACAGCTCTCCCAGTCCGCTGGATTTCCACTTTCTCTTGCATTGGTGTAAGCCTTTTCTATTAGCTTGATATTGTTTCTTACCTCGTATTTTTTATTTGTTTATGGGATGTGGGCGTCACTGGCAAGGCATTTATTGCCCATCCCTAATTGCCCTTGAGAAGGTGGTGGTGAGCCGCTTCTTGAACTACTGCAGTCCGCATGGTGAAGGTACTCCCATAGTACTGTTAGGTAAGAAGTTGCAGGATTTTGACCCAGCGATGATGAAGGATCGGCGATATATTTCCACGTCAGGATGGTGTGTGACTTGGAGGGGATCATAGTTGCTTAACTACACAAGTGGAGCCTTTACCATTTAGGGATTTGTACTGGTTTTGTATCGTATCAAATACTTCTTTGAATACTTCCCATAGTTTGTCTATAGGTTTACCCATTAACAGTTCAGCCCAGTTTACTGTGGCCAATTTATATATCAACCCTTCGAAGTTTCCCTAACTTAAATTTAAAGCTTTGGTTTGTGACTCTCCCTCTCAAACCTGATATCAAATTCAATCATATTATGGTCACTATTTGAAAGATGCTCCTTCACAGTCAGATTACCTCACTTTGGTTTGGTACTCATCACTAACTCCAGTGAAAGAAAAATACCGTTAATCCCAAAGAAACACCAAATTGGGAACATGGTAGCAAATTGTCATTTCACTACGGAATCTCAGATCGAATCCAGTCCAGATTATTAAGATGAAAGATTTCTTCTGCTGGCTATAAGAGAACTATATGAAATGAGTTTGGGTGGTCTCAGCCTAGTTTCTAGTGATTATGTGGCACACAGCTAAAACTGCTCCTTAGTTGGCAATCTTACTCAAAGATCACGAGGGTAGATTATTTTTAGAAATAAAAATGTCAAGTTGCTGCAGGAGGAGGTACCTTCTGAGTTGGGGCCGAGGAATAGTGTAGGGGCTTAGGAAAGTGATAGGTCTATTCAAGCTTGATCATTTGGGCTGTTCTCTGCCTACTCATGAAGTTTAATACATTGCATCTTTGAATTTTTTTTATTCATTCATGGGATGTGGGCCTCGCTGGCAAGGCCAGCATTCATTGCCCATCCCTAATTGCCCTTGAACTGCTGCAGTCTGTGTGGTGAAGGTACGCCCACAGTACTGTTAGGTAGGGGGTTCCAGGATTTTGACCCAACGATGATGAAGTTGACAGTTGGGATGTTGTCGGGGCCCATAGCCTTTGCTGTATCCAGTGTGCTCAGCCGTTTCTTGATATCACGTGGAGTGAATCGAATTGGCTGAGGACTGGCTTCTGTGATAGTGGGGACCTCAGGAGGAGGCCAAGATGGATCCTGCACTTCTGGCTGAAGATGGTTGCGAACGCTTTAGCTTTGTCTTTTGCACTCATGTGCTGGGCTCCACCATCATTGAGAATAGGATGTTCATGGAGCCTCCTCCTCCCGTTAGTTGTTTAATTGTCCACCACCATTCACGACTGGATGTGGCAGGACTGCAGAGCTTTGCTCTGATCCATTGGTTGTTGGCTCGCTTAGCTCTGTCTATAGCAGGCTGTTTCTGCTGTTGAGCATGTATGTAGTGCGTTGTTGTGGCTTCACCAGGTTGACATTTCATTTTTAGGTACGCCTGGTGCTGCTCCTGGCCTGCTCTTCTGCACTCCGCATTGAACCAGGGTTGGTCCCCTGGCTTGATAGTAATGGTAGAGTGAGGTGGCTTACAATTCTGCTGCTGCTGATGGCCCACTGCGCCTCATGGATGCCCAGTTCAGAGCTGCTGGATCCGTTCTGTATCTATCCCATTTAGCATGGGGGTAGTGCCACACAACACGATGGAGAGTGTCCTCAGTGTGAAGTCGGGACTTCGTCTCCACAATGACTGTGCGGTGGTCACTCTTACCAATATTGTCATGGACAGATGTATCAGCGACTGGCAGATTGGAGAGAACGTGGTCAACTTATTTCTGATTGACTGTTTTATTTAATTATGAAGGCCTCATCTTTTTTATTCATCTTTCTGTCCCAGCCTGGATCAAAGGGAAGAGATTATATAACCATGGCTGGCTCCTTTGTTGGCCAGTTCACTTCTAGTTGTGCCACTTTAGTTGGGCTTTACACAAACTTGGGATTCTGTTGGTTGTCTTTCTCGAATAAAAAAAAATCTACATAGACATGTGGACCACGATTTACAAAAATCACCATAGTTTCAATGGTTTTATTATTTTGAAACAGATATGTAAATGAATTGGTGTTGCTGCTAAATGGGATAGATTCAGAACAGACCTAGCAGCTCAAAACTGGGGCATCCATCAGGTGCTGTGGGCCATCAGCAGCAGCAGAATTGTATTCCACCGCAATCTGTAACCTCGTGGCCGGCATATCCTGCAATCTACAATTACCATCGATCCAGGGGACCAACCCTGGTTCAAGAAGTAGTGTAGAAGAGCATGCCAGGAGCAGAATCAGGCATACCTAAAAATGAGGTGCCAACCTGGGAAGCTGCAATACAGGACTACATACATGCTAAAAAGTGGAAGCAGCATGCTATAGACAGAGCTAAACAATCCCACAATCAACAGAGCAGATCAAAGCTCTGCAGTCCTGCCACATCCAGTTGTGAATGGTGGTGGACCATTAAACAACTAACAGGAGGGGGAGGCTCCATGAATATCCCCATCCTCAATGATGGTGGAGCCCAGCACATGAGTGCAAAAGACAAAGCTGAAGCATTTACAGCCATCGTCAGCCAGAAATGTCGAGTGGATGATCCATCTCGGCCTCCTCCTGAGGTCTCCAGCACGACAGAAGCCAGTCTTCAGCCAATTTGATTCACTCCACGTGATATCAAGAAACAGCTGAGCGCACTAGATACAGCAAAGGCTGTGGGCCTCGACAACATCCCGGCTGTCGTGCTGAAGGCTTGTGCTCCAGAACTAGCTGCACCTCTAGCCCCAAGCTGTTCCAGTACAGCTACAACACTGGCATCTATCTGACAATGTGGAAAACTGCCCAGGTATGTCCTGTCCTCAAAAAGCAGGACCAATCCAATCCAGCCAATTACCACGTCATCAGTCTACTCTCAATCATCAGCAAAGTGATGGTAGGTGTTGTTGACAGTGCGATCAAGCAGCACTTACTCACCAATAACCTGCTCACTGCTCACTGGTGCTCAGTTTGGGTTCTGCTAGGATCACTCAACTCCAGACCTCATTACAGCCTTTGTCCAAACATGGACAAAAGAACTGAATTCCAGAGGTGAGGGGAGAGTAACTGCCCTTGACATCAAGGCAGCATTTGACCGAGTGTGGCATCAAAGAGCCCTAGTAAAACTGAAGTCAATGGGAATCGGGGGTAAAACTCTCCACTGGTTGGATTCATACCTAGCACAAAGGAAGATGGATGTGGTGGTTGGAGGTCAATCATCACAGTCCCAGGACATTGCTGCAGGAGTTCCTCAAGGCAGTGTCCTAGGCCCAACCATCTTCAGCTGCTTCGTCAAAGACCTTCCCTCCAACATAAGGTCAGAAGTGGGGAGGTTTGCTGATGACTGCACAGTGTTCAGTATCATTCATAACTCCTCAGATAATGAAGCAGTCCATGCCCGCATGCAGTAAGACGTGGACGACATTCAGGCTTGGGCTGATAAGTGGCAGGTAACATTCGCGCCACACAAGTACCAGGCAATGACTATCTCCAATAAGAAAGCATCTAACCACCGCCCCTTGACATTCAACGGCATTACCATCGCTGAATCCCCCACCATCAATATCCTGGGGGGTCACCATTGGCCAGAAACTTAAATGGACCAGCCACATAAATACTGTGGCAACAAGAGCAGGTCAGAGGCTAGGTATTCTGCGGCGAGTGTCTCACCTCCTGACTCCCCAAAGCCTTTCCATCATCTACAAGGCATACGTCAAGAGTGTGTTGGAATACTCTCCACTTGCCTGGATGAGGGCAGCTCCAACAACACTCAAGAAGCTCGACACCAGCCCGCTTGATTGGCACCCCATCAACCACCTTAAACAGTCACTCCTTCCACCGCCGGCGTACCGTGGCTGTAGTGTGTACCATCTACAAGATGCACTGCAGCAACTCGCCAAGGCTTCTTCGGCAGCACCTCCCAAACCCGCGACCTCTACCACCTAGAAGGACAGGGGCAGCCGGCGCATGGGAACACCATGCCCTCCAAGTTCCCCTCCAAGTCACACACCATCCTGACTTAGAAATATATCGCCGATCCTTCATCATCGCTGGGCCAAAATCCTGGAACTCCCTACCTAACAGCACTGTGGGAGTTCCTTCACCACACGAACTGCAGCGGTTCAAGAAGGCAGCTCACCACTACCTTCTAAAGAGCAATTAGGGATGGGCAATAAATGCTGGCCTTGCCAGCTACGCCCACATCCCATGAACGATTTAAAAAAAAAGAGAAGTCTTAGTAAGCCTCTTCTTTGTGCTCTTGCTTCTGTTTAATTATAACCTCCTAACAAATTGACTCATAGGGGGTGATTTTGCCAGCCCTGGGGAGGCGGGTTTGGAGGCGGGACTGCCGGGAAAATGGCAGAATTTGGGGGCGGGTGCCCATCCCGCCCCCAACCCGCCTCCATGCCATCTTGCCAGGAGGCGGGTAGCCGTCCCGCGCCGGGTCCCGTCTCCTTAGAGGCGGGAAGGGATTACATCCACTTAACTGGCTGTTAACAGGCATTTAACAGGCAGAAAATAGGATTATCCCCATTTTGCCCACACAAGTGTGGGCTTCCCGAAGGCTCCGAAACTCGCCAGGGTCACCGAGGCGAGTAGTGGGTCTGCGGGTGTTGGAGAGTTCCAAAAATGTGCTGTGGAGGTAAGTGATGGGTGCAAGTGTGGAGAGGTGAGTATCTGAGGTAAGTGCAAAGTGTTAGAGAAAGTGTACTTACCTTTGTTTCTTCCTGCAGGCTTCAATCGGTGGGTATGCGGAGAGTCTCGCCCCTCCACGGCAGAGATGACAGATGGCCATTGCATTCTCCAGTGCAACAACCATCTAATTTCTACAAAAGAAAGAGGTTTGATGAGGTCTTGAATTCAAGAACTCATCAAACTACAGAGAATGTCAGTGTTTGACAGCTTCATAGAGCTGACAAACGATGACAATTCATCTGTCAAAAACTTTTGATAGTTGAAAAGATGAAGCGTCATACGTTGACGTTCTCTGCAACTGGCTTTCCCTTAATTGGCCTGCTAAGCTCGCTGGGCGGGCTTAACAAGGTCAATCAAGGGAAAAGAGCGTGGGTTGGCCAGAAGTTGATTGAGGCGGGACTGAAACCCGACAAGTGGGAGTCCCGCCTCCAAAAGCTCCCCATTGGCAAAATCAACCCCATATTTTCAACCTGAATCATACAGCCTGTCAGCACAGAGTTTACCATTACTCAGGAACATGTCATGTTATTCGTCCTATGTCCACTGAATAGCATATCGATAAAAGATTCTTTGTTCACCCTGCAGCCAACTATCCCAGAGTACTTTACACATTAGATCATGCTTCAGTTGACAGGGAACTGGAGCTTACCTATAGAAACAGACTTTTCAGTTAAGTACTGAAAAAATGTATCTGGAATGAGCTTCTAATTGAACTCAGGATCAGCCTATGTAATTAACTTGTAACTCACCTCAGTAGGTGCCTACATACAGCAATTATTCCTTGTATGGCAGTGCAGTCACACAGAGATCCACCGTAGAGGTAAAATAATACATTGTGGATAATGCTCCTGTCCTTACAAAACCACGGCTCGGATATTGCAGTCAGCGGCTGTTCATTACACTTACACATACCCACAGCTTTCTATAGGCATTTGCACTGAAACCTATGGTTATTAAGGAGCTAAAACAGTGCAGTGCCCTTTACAGGGGGTCTGGGACCTGTGTGAAGAGGAAAAGCAACAGCGTGTCTCCTTAACCAATCAGATTGAAGAATCCTTACTGAGACACACAGGGCGCGATCGATGGCGGGTCGGGTGGGAAAGTTGTTATTTTTGACAGCGGGTCGGGAACCCACTGTCATCCCGCCCCCCACATGCCTTTCCCCCAGGCGCATCTGTCATTGCGAAGCCGACCTGACCGGCAACGGTGGGTGACCCAATTGAAATGATTATCAGCTAGTTGTCAGACCCTTAACAGGCTTTTTTTAACTTACTTTTTAAATCTAACTGCATGGCCACGGCAACCACGCTGCTCGGGAAGCACGCCTGTCAACCTGAGGCGGGAGTTCCATGGCCATTGCTCCAGCTGATTACTTGACTCAGGCAGAAGCTGTTGCTCAATCCATTTCCAGCACAGATTCTGCAGGCTGCAAGTCTTTCCAGCAAAGTCTCCATCTACTCTCACCTCATTGGAAGAACTCTCTCACCATTGACAGAATGCTTCTGTCATCTCTACTTCACCTGCCATCTACACCATCAATATGGGTGCTGATTATACTGTCTCACCTTGGTCCTCAGAATCGGACCACAATAAGCCCCAACACCAGCAGCACCAGGCACACCAGCAGCACCACCAACCACACCACCAACTTTTTCCGCAATCACCTGATGCTGCACAGGACAGAGGGCATCAGCACCCAATCACATTGCTGCCCAGGAGGCCAGTGATGGCCTCATCATGGCCAGATTTAGTTAAATTTCTGCTGTGCATCCATATGACTGCTACATGATGTGCCAGGTTGGCACCACCCCACACCAACACCATAAAGCATCCCTACAGTGACCAAGCCATTCCTTTCACACTCATCACCATTGCGGGGGTACCGTTATGTCTCACCATTCACTGCAACTCACTAAACCACTTCCAAAGGTGCACAAAAATCTGTCCAAGACCGGAAAGTGTTGAAAATCAAGATTTTTATGTTTGATGCCCCATTAACAGAAACCTTACATAAACATTGGATAAAACACCCAAGTGGCTACCCTCGTGTGTTGTTAGTTGGTATGATTGCACTAGGATGAGGGTGAGTGTGAGGGGTGGCTAGTGAGATGGGGATGTGATAATGTAGTTAGATAGAGAGGGATGGGTGGAGGTGCAAGGTAAGTTGTTGTGAGTAAGGATGTGCAGGAGTAGGGTAGGGAAGGCAGAGTGATGGGGATGTGATGAAAGGCACAGTAGGATGAGGTTGAGTGTGGCTTTGTACTAATGTTTCCTGATCTAATGAGATCATTGAGACTTTTGCAGCATTGAACCCAGGTCTTCCTGACGACATCCCTGCTGGTGGCCTCCTCTGCAATCTGCAACCAGGCTATTTTGGTGTCCTGGGAAGGTCTCTTCCGCCCATTGGAAGGGAAGAGCACCTCCCTGCATGCTCTGACTCCCTCCATAAGCATATGGAAGGAGCCATCAAAGAACCTGGGTGCATTCCTCTGTGCAGTCATTGTCAGTGTTTGCAGCACTCCAATGCTGTAGTGCACTGACAGCACGATGTTAGATTAAACATCAAATCTAATGTGGCCATGGTCCCTTTAAAGATCCCGGCTGAAAATGCATCATGAACGACATCACCATGAATGACCCGCTCCAGTTAATTGGGCTGGATATCGCGCTGGACAGGCTTAACAGGCCCTATTAAGGGAAAGTCATTTTCAGCAGCAGGATGGAGTCAGCAGCGGGGTTGCAACCTGCCACGCTGACCGCACGAACCGGGCCCACCAAGGTACAGAAAATTCCCGCCACAGAGTCTAAACCAGAAAGTGTAAGTTAGAATAGTCAACTCAATGCCAAATCATGTACAGAAATGAAATAAAAAGAGGGAAAGAACATTGGGATTAAGGGAGAGAGATAAAACAGACAGAAAACAAATGTAAAAAATTATTTAAATTTTTTTAAATCTTCAACTATAATTAAAATCTGAAGGAATGAGACTCCACACTATTAAAAGTAAATTTTCAGTGCCAGAGTTGTTGTTTGGCAGTAATTAAGACTTATCACACCGTTAGAAATTCACTTACACTTGAATGGACAAGCCCTAACATTTTCTGGTGTGTTTAGTGGGCATCTAGTGGGAAAGACCGCAACATCACACCCTTGATGTGTTTGAGTGCCGAGTTTCTTAGCAAGATACTGTTAGAGCGAAACTACTGGAGGAGCAGGGAAACTCTGACAGCAACTTCCTGATCTCCGTGTTTAACTGTGCATGTGCGGACGGCAGAAGTTGCTGTCCGATTTACTCCTAAGTAACAGTGAGCGCTGATAGCCTCGCCGTTATTCTTACCACAAAACCCAGGCCAATATCTTTTCCAATTCACCACGATCAAACCCACAAGAGATCAGAGAATATGCAATGACATTTCTGGCTACAGATTTCAATTGTAATTGAAACTGAAGCTTTACATAGAAATGACAACGTGGAAACAGGCCGTTTGGCCCAAACCGTCCATGTTGGTGTTTATTCTCCATCTGAGCAGTAGCCCTAACTCCCCTGCCTGCTGCCATGTCCCTTTATCTCCCTTTCCTTCCACCAAGTATCTGACCTATTCTTAAATATTGCAATGGCCCCTGCTCCAATCAGTAACGCTGGTAATGCATTCCACAGCCACACAACCCTCTGTGCAAAAAAAAGTTTCTCCTGCCCTCTGTCCTAAATCTCTTACTTTTCTTCTAGCAGGAGCTATGCTAGGAAGAATAAAGGGCTGGCTATGTTTGCTAGTGGGTGGAATTGCAGTGAACAGAAACCATTTTTTATATAGCGGAATTGGAATTGCTTGATTACACTTTATAAAGCACTCAATTTGTGAACCACGAAATTCTAAAATTAATCACCGTAAATGACTGAAATTGTTACCTTCAAAGTCATCAAAATGATCCATTCCGGAACGCTCACCAAGAACTCAAGCAGCAACATCTGGTACAGAAAATAACAATTACTTTAATGTTTAATTAAGAGGAAAGAGAAATGTGAATTATGGACTAACTTGATGAGTTTAACTCAAGCTTTGTAAAGGTGTTGATTGAGATTTTAGTGCTAGCTGGCTTTATTCATTCTGCACTCACACCGCTGCAATGAAAAATCCCAAACCAGCATTGGGGCAGAGTGACAAGTCCCTTCAAATCCATGGCACCATCAGCACCTGCTAGTTACATAAGCTAATAATCAAGAAAATAGTGTGAGTTCGTTTAAATTAACAATCAGCAATTAACCACAGGGATGGGCAATAAATGCTGGCATTGCCTTCGACGCCCACATCCCGTGAATGAATATATTTTAAAAATCTTCTTTGAAAAACTTATTACGATTCACTTTTGTTTCAAGAGGTCTATAGCTAGGAAAGGAGTTATCTGTGTCAGATGTTAGTTTCTGAAGCATTGCAAATGAAACAGTTTTCGCAATCTGTATGATTATTTCTTCAGTTATTTATAACAAAACTGTCATATATCTTTCGTCTTTATTTCAACACCTTATCATTTTTTACTCCGTGATTGCTGCAGCAGTATTGGCTGGCCTGAGAGAGGCCTCATGAAATTTTAATCTGGTCAGGTTTATTTTCCAAATGGCAGCTAAGGCATCACATCAACATGCCATTACAGGAAGGCAATGTAAAGTGGTTCCAGCTGTGATGGTTATTATACCTGTGGAAGAGTGGGAGACAAACGGATAATGATAATAATACATGGGATTTTTGAAAAACATATTGGAACAGGATGCGAGCAATGGACAGTTTCAGGATGAAGTAATAAGAGACTTAAGTAATTAAAGACTCACATTCCCCCTGTGTAAAAAGATGTCTCCTGATCTCTGTGCATTGCATACTGGTTTCTAAATTTTCAGAGAACTTTAACCATTTCATAAGTGCGGTTCGTTCTGCAAAGGAAAACATCTGGGCAATGGGCATACGTCATCCTTTTTCATTGGTACCAATGATACAGACGCAAAGCCAGACTTATAAATAAGGTTTCACTTGATAGAATAATAATTATATGAAACAAGAGTGAAACTATCAATAAGATAACAAAGTAAGAGAGTTATCGATGTTAACCCAATGGAAAAAGAGCTCGTTAAGTAAGAAAAACGAAAGTTATTGATAAGGTTTGAACAATTATGGTTGTAACAGTTATGTAAAGAAAGTTTGGGCCGGCCTCAACCCAGTTTTTGTAGGCATGCTTTCATAATAGTGAAGTGACGAAGGAGCAGTGCTCCGAAAGCTTGTGATTTCAAATAAAGCTGTTGGACTATAACCTGGTGGTGTGTGATTTCTTACATATTATATAGAGGCATGGCAGGGCAGCTCAGGTCCATGAATTGCACATCCTGTGCCATGTGGGAAATCCTGGACGCTTCTCGTGGCCTGGATGACCACGTGTGCGGGAAGTGTTGCCAGCTACAGCAATTCGAGCTCCGGGTTTCGGAGCTTGAGCGGCAGCTGGAGTCACTGCAGTGCATCCACGAGGCTGAGAGTTACGTGGATAGCACGTTTCTGGAGGTGGTCACCCCACAGCTTAAGAGTGTGCAGGCAGAGAGGGAATGGGTGACCGCCAGACAGAAGAGGAGGTCCAGGCAGGTAATGAAGGGGCATACAGGGTAGGATAAAGAAAAAAGGGAAGCTTATGACAGATACCAAGGTCTCAATACTGCACAAAGCCAAGAGGAGTATAGAAAGTGCAGGGGTGAAATTAAAAAAGAAATTAGGAAAGCAAAGAGAGGGCATGAAAAAATATTGGTAAGTAAAATCAAGGAAAACTCAAAGATGTTTTATAAATACATTAAGAGCAAGAGGATAAATAAAGTAAGAGTAGGGCCTATTAGGGACCATAAAGGTAACCTGTGTGTGGAAGCAAAAGACAGTGTATGATTCTTAATGAATACTTTGCGTCTGTTTTCACAAAAGAGAGGGACGATGCAGACATTGCAATCAGGGAGGAGGAGTATGAAATATTAGATGAAATAAACATAGTGAAAGAGGAAGTATTAAGGGGTTTAGCATCTTTGAAAGTGGATAAATCCCCAGGCCCGGATGAAATGTATCCCAGACTGTTAAGAGAAGTAAGAGAGGAAATAGCAGAGGCTCTGACCATCATTTTCAAATCCTCTCTGGCTACAGGTGTGGTACCAGAGGACTGGAGGACTGCTAACGTGGTACAGCTGTTTAAAAAGGGACAAAGGGATAGACCGAATAAGCCTAACCGAGTAGCCAGTCAGCCTAACCTCGGTGGTGGGAAAATTATTGGAAAAAATTCTGAGGGACAGGATAAATCTTCATTTAGAAAGACACGGATTAATCAGGGACAGTCAGCATGGATTTGTTAAGGGTGTTAAGGTTAGTCGTGTCTGACTAACTTGATTGAATTTTATGAGGAGGTAACAAGGAGGGTCGATGAGGGTAATGCGTTTGATGTAGTGTATGTGGATTTTAGCAAGACTTTTGATAAGGTCCGACATGCAGACTGGTCATGAAAGTAAAAGCCCATGGGATCCAAGGCAAAGTGGCAAGTTGGATCCAAAATTGGCTCAGAGGCAGGAAACAAAGGGTAATGGTTGAAGGGTGTTTTTGTGACTGGAAGGCTGTTTCCAGTGGGGTTCCGCAGGGCTCAGTACTGGGTCCTCTGCTTTTTGTGGTATATATCAATGATTTGGACTTGAATGTAGGAAGTATGATTAAGAAGTTTGCAGATGATACAATAATTGGCCGTGTGGTTGATAATGAAGAAGAAAGCTGCAGACTGCAGGAAGATATCAATGGACTGGTCAGGTGGACAGAACAGTGGCAAATGGAATTCAATCCGGAGAAGTGTGAGGTAATGCATTTGGGGAGGGCTAACAAGGCAAGGGAATACACATTAAATGGTGGGACACTGAGAAGTGCAGAAGATCAGAGGGACCTTGGAGTGCATGTCCACAGATCCCTGAAGGTAAAAGGACAGGTAGATAAGGTGGTTAAGAAGGCATACGGGATACATGCCTTTATTAGCCAAGGCATAGAATATAAGAGCAGAGAGGTTATGCTTGAACTGTATAAAACACTAGGTAGGCCGCAGCTAGAATACTGCGTGCAGTTCTGGTCACCACATTACAGGAAGGATGTAATTGCACTAGATGGAGTGCAGAGGAGATTTACGAGGATGTTGCCTGGGCTGGGGAATTTTAGCTATGAGGAAAGATTGGATAGGCTGGGGTTCTTTTCTTTGGAACAGAGGAGGCTGTGGGGAGACCTAAATGAGGTGTACAAAATTATGAGGGGCCTAGATAGAGTGGATAGGAAGGACCTATTTCCCTTAGCAGAAGGGTCAGTAACTAGGGGGCATAGATCTAAAGTAATTGGTCGGAGGTTTAGAGCGGATTTGAGGAGAAATGTTTTCACCCAGAGGGTGGTGGGGGTCTGGAACTCACTGCCTGAAAGGGTGGTAGAGGCAGAAACCCTCATTGTATTTAAAAAGTACTTGGATATGCACTTGAAGTGCCGTAACCTACAAGGCTACGGAACAAGGGCTGGAAAGTGGGAATTAGAGTAGATAGCTCTTTGTTGGCCGGCACAGACAAGATGGGCCAAATGGCCTCTTTTTGTGCTGTAAATTTCTATGATTCTATGATAAAATTGCCTACAATTCGGCACAACTGGCACTAGACTATTAGGCCTCGATTTTTACAGAAACCCTCACGGGGATTTCAGTGTGAGGACTTAGCCTCACTCAGGGAATTCAAAAGGATTACTGACAAAGGAAATTCAAAACTCGCTCTAGTACTTGTGGGGAGGGGGGTGGGGTGGGGAGGGGGTGGGGTGGATGAGGTCAATTTTGAGGTTAAGCCTATGGTTAATAGTGGACTGTGCAGACAAAGTGAAAAAATGTAACTTGTTCCATTACCCTGCACTGATATCCTTCATTGTCAGTATTAAAAAAATCCAAAGCCAAATACCTGATGAAACTACATTAAAGAAACACAATCGTACATTGAAGATTATTCTAGCAAAGTACATTTAACACAAATGCACTGATTACATAGAATTTACAGCACAGAAACAGGCTATTCGGCCCAACCAGTCCATATTGGTGTTTATGGTCCACAGGAGCCTCCTCCCACGCTACTTCATCTAACCCCATCAACATATCCTGCTATTCCTTTCTCCCTCATATACTTACTGACGTAATAAAACTCACAACGCACTTGGTTTGAGCATAAAGCAAGGCTTTAATCAACTTGTATCAGAACATGGAGGTCTAGTTGTACTTTACTAGTTCCTTGTCTTACAAAATGTCCCTGAAAAGCTGGGGCTGACACCCAAGTATTTATACTCCTTGGACGGCGCCACCAACTGGCCGTCCAACATTATTTCACAAGTAGTTTCTTGATGAATGATATGATTTATAACACTTACCCTTAAATGCATCTATGCTATTTGCCTCAACTGCTCCTTGTGATAGCGAGTTCCACATTCTCACCACTCTCTAGGTAAAGACATTTCTCCTGAATTCCTTATTGGATTTATAATTACCCAGTGGCACTGAGCCATACAGACCACAGTTCCCAGGGTTTGATCCCTGGTTTGTGCTGAGCTAGTTGATAGCAGTTCGGGCGGTTGGAAAGGTGCTAGAATTCACTTTGTACCCCTGTGTTAGTGAGGGGGAATGGAAAAGAGCCATCCACCCTACAAATGTTAGTAGCACTCTATAGGAATAGGCTAATGCAGCCAGGAAGGGTGATTGAGGCCAAGCCATCCTGTGACCATTGCTGAGCATGTGGGCATTGCTGAGGCCTGGATTGAGCTGTGAATAGCCAAATGAGCATCCAATCAGGCATGGTTCGGTGGCAGCAGTGTCTGAGTCAGAAGCTGTTGCCTTTCAATTCACTTGCGAAGTATTTAAAATTTAAACAATTGGAAAGATTTTTCTTGACAGAGTTTATGTCAATTATTTTTCTATACGCATGTCACAACACTCTGATAGGATGCAGACTAGTATCCTGCAATGAGGAGACTGCGATACAATTATTACAAGCGCTGCCCTGATCCAGCATTCACGCTCGAATTATTGGAGCTCCCTGCAGAGTCAGTCGAGCAATCCCAGTAATGGCCTGATCGGAATCTTGAACATCAGCAAGTTCACACGAGCATGCTCTGACAAGACAATTTTAACAGTTTACGCGTTCACCTGTAAATGTTACCAACATTGTTACAGTGTCACTCAGTGAGTAGCACACTGTGAACTGTTGGCAGCTATGCTCAGGTGTCGTGGTAACTGTTAGCTGCCTGGCTCTGCTCAATTCAGTTAATTATTTTTGTGTGCAACGTGGTCAGCACGTTTCTCTATTTCTTTTCCCCCCCTTCTTAGCCTCTCTAATACCTAATTATCCACTTTAGTCTTAATTTCCTGCCTCTCATTTTGTTTTAAAATCTTCAATCAGCCAAGGTATAGAGATAACGAAGAGGGACGAGAGCAAGCAAGATTGAGGGCGATAAAATAAAAATGAGATCAGAGCAAAGAAGATTTTAACAGTGAGATTTCCACAGAACAGAGACAACAGAAAATGAGATAAAAGTTCAGAGATCCAAGGGCCGGAGAGAAAAGAAATTAAGAAAACAGCAAGGAGGAATGAGATAGTGATAAGTGGAATAAGTGCAGGAAAGAGATCATTAAAGTTAGGGGAAGAGAGAGATAAAATTCCATAAACATCGAGGTGAGTGGGAGGCGAGAAGGATAAATAAAGTGAGGTACGAGGCTTCAGGGTGGGATTGACAGAGATCTGGGAGTACGGCACTTCTTGGCAAGGCATGAGTGTAGAATTGGGAGAGGAAAAAAATACAGTATCTCAAAGGACCTATTTTAAGGAATACGTTGAGTGGAAATATTATAGGGAGGGTACAGGTTAATTCACCATTGCAGTCAGTTCCTGATGTGAATCAGACCGTGCAGGATGGCGCTGAGCAGAGGCTAGGTGTTTGCTTGCAAGTGGGTGGAAATCGTGCAGCATTTCCTCGCTGTTGCATGCCCCCTGGCAGCCAGCTGAAGCATAAGCAATGGCACTGGTCTCGAATCAGGCCACTACCTGTCCTCTCCGCAGCTGAGTCAGGTAGTATGGAATTAGTGATGAAAGGAAGCGGAAAAAGAAAAACCTGGGGGTACATGCTTTTCATTACTCTGACACAGAACTGGGGTGGAGGGCAGGAAGGGGTTGTGAAGGAATAAGCCATATAACCTATTCAGAAAAATACACCATTCTATGAAAGAATTCTGGCCTTATTAAAACATGACAAACTAGGTCTGGAAATCTAGAAACCTAACGATGAAAAAGCTGGCTATTGAGATAAGATAAGTTGTTGACACTGAATCAATAACCTTATTGAAACAGAAGGTTAAAGGCTCCTGAAGTCTGAACCTTTGGGAACAAGACAATAGTTACCCGGTACAAGCTGTTCTAATTTACACCTTGTAAAGGAGCACATAAAAGTAACAAACATCTGCCTTCTTAAAGATGATACCAAGTAAAGTGCACCTGCTGTTGCACTGTTTTTTATGATAAATTTAGAACACCTAGAGAAGAGACATAATTCTTTAGTGCTACCAGCTGAGGTGACTGTAAGAACTGCAGCAGTCAGCAGAAAAATGACTAGAGATACTTAACTTACATCAGCAGAAAACCTTAAAGGAAACACCACTGGAAAAGGGTATAAATATTGAACTCTCAAATGGGATAATAGACTCACTTAAAGGGGCAAAGCGATTCTCGGCTTCAGAGCTAGCTCTGTAAGTCTAAAACTCTTTGTACCTCGGGGATCAAGGTACTGTATTTGATTTTGGTGGATACCCTGAATAAACGTTAAGAACTGTAAAACTGTAGTGAAGTTAAGATTTGAGAGTAAGGATCTCTGATAACATTGTAAAGCTTTCTTTTTTTGGAACTGTTAATGTTGCGATTGACTCACCAACTGTAAATTATATGTCGGTTCTTTAATAAATCTATATATTTTTAGAATTGTCTCACATAAGACTTCTGTATCAAACTCGCAAACTCAATCTCTGTACACTCTTTGGTGAGGAGTTGCAGAATTCTGGGGGAGTTTTCCGGACCCTCATAATATCCGGAATGCTACAGTCTAGCTAAACTTATTAAAAGTGCTATCTGGAGGATGGTAACATTTTCAGGTTGTTCCTTTCCTTTAGGGAGAGATAGTCCGGACCTTTAGACCCAATTAAGCGTCTTTAGGATTCTGCTACCTCAAACTTTAGTTGAAAGTGAACGTCTACGGAATACGCCTGATCCAGGGTAGCCCTAAAGGGGCTAGGACTAGTAATTATCCTTTCAGGGTGGCCTGTGGGGTTCAGACTTCAGATTCTCCCGTCTCCTAAAAGTGGAGGTTGGCACAGGTCCCCTGAGCTGCAGTGCCAAGAACTGTTTTTTTTAAATTCACTCATTGGTTGTGGGCATCGCTGGCAAAGCCAGCATTTATTGCCCATCCCTAATTGCCCTTGAGAAGGTGGTGGTGAGCCACCGCCTTGAACTGCTGCAGACTGTGTGGTTAAGGTTCTCCCACAGTGTTGTTAGGGAGGGAGTTCCAGGATTTTGACCCAGCGACGATGAAGGATCGGCGATATACTTCCAAGTCAGGATGGTGTGTGACTTGGAGGGGAACTTGGAGGTGGTGGTGTTCCCATGCGCCTGCTGCCCTTGTCCTTCTAGGTGGTAGAGGTCGCGAGTTTGGGAGGTGCTGCCGAAGAAGCCTTGGTGAGTTGCTGCAGTGCATCTTGTTGATGGTAGACACTGCAGCTATGGTGCGCCAGTGGTGGAGGGAGTGAATGTTTAAAGTGGTGGATGGGGTGTCAATCAAGCGGGCTGCTTTGTCCTGGATGGTGTCGAGCTTCTTGAGTGTTGTTGGAGCTGCACTCATCCAGGCAAGTGGAGAGTATTCCATCACACTCCTTACTTGTGCCTTGTAGATGGTAGAAAGGCTTTGGGATTCAGGAGGTGAGACACTCACCGCAGAATACCTAGCCTTTGACCTGCTCTTGTTGCCACAATATTTACGTTGTAGCTGTTAATATGAGTGATAACACTCTGCAGCACCACTGAGCAACAAAAAGGTTTTTATAGAGAGCACTATGCCTGCTCACTCTATAAAAAATATTCATAATTTTACAAGCCTCTATAAAATCTTCTCTTAGCCTTTTCTGCTTCAGAGAAAATAGTTCCAGTATCTCGAGTTTTTCCTTTTAACCATAGTTTTACATCATCCTGGTGAATGCACTCTATGGTGCTTTCTATACTGTGGGTGTCTAAAACTGCACACAGTATACTAACTGTAGCTTAACCACAGGTATGTATACATGTATTACATATTTACTCTTGTACTCTATGGCCTATTTGTAAAATCTCAAGTTTTTTTATTGGCTCCATCTACCTGCACTTGTATTTTCATGGAATTACCTGTTTGAACCCTGGTGTCTCTGTTCATCCACCCTTTTTCATCATCTTTCCATTAAGTGTGTACTCCTATTCCTTGTTTTTGCATCTGATATCCCTTAAAGTGTTGAGTTTGTACCATGCAAAGGAAAATATTTATTCTTCTGCATTTGAAACAGCTTCTGTTAAAGAACAAAGGCCAAAGGTTAGAAATCCCTCCATGCTCCATGACAGTTGAAGCTGCCAGTACTGCTGAGGCTAATAGACCTATTACATGAGCTTACACTCCGGTTCTCCTGCCACTCATAAATGTTGGCATGGCATTCTCTTGAAGGTCTTTTAAGTATATTTATCTACTTTTGCGGCTGTATTTGCCAAGCAGGAGGATTATCTAGAATCTAAGATTAGCATTGAGTATTGGATGACACGAAGTTGAGTCTTTTTTTCCCCTTTCTTCTTGCTTGAAGTCCTGTTGAATTTTAAATTATACGGAATCTACGAGTATTCAATGAAAGAAACAGGCTTAAAAACTGGGGGGGGAAAATAACATTTGCCACGATCAAAGAAACCTTTCAAAGGCGTTTAGAAAAGTAAAACGTTGTGCACTTGTGATTGATAGGAGAGTGAGAAAAGCTTGAAGCTGTTGCTGGAAGGGGACTGCATTATACAAATAGTAAGGGTAAGGGAATCGTGAAGGGTCTGGCTGATAATTCTCAAAGAAATAGTGTTCTTCAGCCTTTCCTAGTTAGCATATCAGACTTCATCCATGGAATGTGCAGTATAATGTACGATGTTCATCAGACCTTTCACTTATCCTTATTAAGGTTCTTTTCTATTTAAATGATTTGGCTGGTCAATAGGGAAAAGGCACGTTCCTCAGTAATGAAACTCTGATCTATGAGGAAGTAATCAGACATCATGAGATGAAAACTAATTTCCAAAGGTAGCATTTCTGCCCCTGAAAAATCTCATTAGCCTAAACACATCACAATCACATTTTTGAAAGAAGGGAACATTTCAAATCAATTATCTATAATTTCAAATGTAGCTAATTAATAGATCAAAGAAATCAAGCTGAGAAAGAAACCAGAATTATTGCAGAGCAGTAATGAGCCAGCAGGAAAAAAGTGAAGTATTGCCTTAATCCCCTATTAGGAAGTGAAGTTGTCAAAGTTCATAATTTTCAGAATATAATTACATAGAATATACAGCAGAGAAACAGGTCATTTGGCCTGACTAGTCTGTGCTGCTGTTTATATTCCACACGAGTCTCTTCCCATTCCATCCACCTCATCTAAGCCTTTCAGCATATCTTTCTATTCCCTTTTCTCTCATGTACTCGTCTAGTTTCCTTTTGAAAGCATCAAAGCTATTTGCCTCAACCACTTCCTGTGGTAGCGAGTTCCACGTTCGAGCCACTCTCTGAGTAAAGAAATGACTCCATAATTCCCTATTGGATTTAGTAGTAATTATCTTTTATTTATGGCCCCTAGTTTTGGATTCTCCCACAAGTGGAAACATTCTCTCCACATCTAACCTGTCCAATCCATTCACAATTTTAAAGTCCTTTATCGGGTCTTCTCTTTTCTAAAGAAAAAGCCCCAACCTGTTCAATCTTTCCCAATAGTTGTAATCTCTCAGTTCTGGTACCATCCTTGTAAATCTTTCTGCACTTTCTCTGGTGCTTCCTTTTGTAGATACTTTGAACAGGTCTGCGCAGAATCACCAATTGTATTAGTTTCTGGATTAAAATTGTAAGCAGGTCCTGTTTTGAGTTCTTTTTGGGTTCAATAAAGACTCATTTCTGAAAGAGAATGTTGTTTAATCTAAAGTCTTGTTCAAGACTTTCTACAGCTTTTTACAGAACACACTATGCTGTGATGCATCTAGAATGAAACTGAAAGTAAAACTCCTCTGGACTGCTTGTCTCTCACATGACCTCTGCTGGTCAGGCACAAGTAATCAAAAACACAGACAAATATGCTGTAAGGCATAAGTAATCAAACACAGCCAAATATCATCACTATTTGCTGATATCATTACATCTCCCTTTCTTAAAACAAAAGTATTTTACTTTTAACTAACAACATTTAATGAACTTACATTATCATTATCATGATCAAGGTTTTTTACCCTTGCTTTGTGTGTTCACATGAAATATGTCAATACACTAAAACTTGAAGAAAGAATAAGATAACATTACTTCCTTCTTTAACAATAGTCCTTAAATTTGCTCAATGAGTCTCTCAGGAGGCTTCACGTGTCTTGAGGATTTTCTGATTGATTGTCCTTGAATCTGAGTTGTTGCCTCAGATGATTGGTTCTCAGCTGTGTGATCAGGTTGTTCTTTGAACTTCCTCACTTTCTCCCCCTCTTTTGTTTTCAGGAGGTTCTCCGGGATGGGTAAGTTTGACCTTAGCCGATGTCCCATCAGGAGTTGGGCTGGTGACATACCACACTCAAGCGGCGTTGTGCGGTATACAAGCATGCTTTGGTAGAAGTCAGTTCCACTGTCTTTTGCCTTGTACTTCAGTCTTTTCACTGTGTTTGCGGGCTCTCCTGGGTCAACAGCTCTGGACAACGTGTCTGCTGTATACATCAGCTTACCCGGTGTGTACGCAACATTCAGTTCATCATAGACTGTCTCTCTTTCACTTTCCACAACGAGGACTCTCTTTACCAGGTTCAGTCTCTCACAGGCTTTTAAACCTAGTATGGCTTGCACATCCTTTGGCACCACGATTAATGCTAGTGTGTGCTCTCTGTCCTTGTGTGTTACTTTGACAATGCATTTTCCTTTCACTGGTATATCAGTACCTGAGTATCCGGTCACTTTCACTTGTATTCCATGTAACTTTGGTCTGGGTCTAATTCTCTTAAAATCGGTCTCTGATATCACATTAACTTGTGCTCCAGTATCCAATTTAAATGGAATGTGTATGTCGTTCACTTTTAGTGTCAACATCCAGTCTCTTTCTTCTCTTTTGTTTTCAGACACAACATCTACATAGAATTCCTCTATGTCGCTTTCATCTACTGCATGGACCTTGCTTTGTTGCACTTGGTTCTTGCAGCAATGGGCATAATGGTTGTTCTTGTTGCAACTATTGCAAGTTTTACCATATGCTGGACACTTTCTTGGTGGATGCTGTGTACCGCATCGACTACATGACTTCCGATTGTCCCTTTCATTTTCGTTTGCTGGCCACGTCTCTTTTTTCACATTGGCGCTCTCTTTGTTAAACGGTTTGTATCCGTTCTTTCTCACTGCATCCATGTTGCAGCTACTGTCACTGAACAGCTCCTTTGCCTGCAACTTCACAGTCTCTGTAGCCCTACACAATGCTATGGCTTTTCCCAGGTCTAGATCTTGCTCTCTTAGCAGCCTTTCCCTTAGACCATTATCTGGAATACCACACACCAGTCTGTCTTTTATCAGCGAGTCTGTGAGTCCCCCAAATTCACACGATTTGCTCCGGTTTCTCAGTTCAGTCACATACTGATCAATAGTCTCGCCGATTTTCTGTACACATGTGAAAAATTTGTGCCTCTCAAAGGTCACGTTGCGTTTAGGTATGCAGTAGGCCTCAAACTGTTCCATTATTTTATCTAGCTTCATTTTGTCTCCATCAACAGCAAATATGAAATTATTATATACCTCCAGCGCTGCATCACCCACGACATATAAGAACACGGACGATTTTTGTTTATCACTTTTCTCGTCAGCTCCGATTGCCGCTAAATACAACTCTAAACGTTGTTTGAACCTTCTCCAATTTTCAGCCACATTACCTGTCAATTGAAGCGTCGCCGGTGGGAGTAAACCTTCCATTTTTTCACTTCGTTAGCTATTCTCTAATGGTAAGCAACGATGTTCTCTTCTGGCTTGCTAATATGTGGAGAGCTGATTTCGCTTACTTGCCACAACTGCTTTCACTGTCCCATCAAGTTGCTAACTTCAGATTTTTTCTCTTTATCCCACTTCTGACACCATGTTTTGATTTCTTTTTGGGTTCAATAAAGACTCATTTCTGAAAGAGAATGTTGTTTAATCTAAAGTCTTGTTCAAGACTTTCTACAGCTTTTTACAGAACACACTATGCTGTGATGCATCTAGAATGAAACTGAAAGTAAAACTCCTCTGGACTGCTTGTCTCTCACATGACCTCTGCTGGTCAGGCACAAGTAATCAAAAACACAGACAAATATGCTGTAAGGCATAAGTAATCAAACACAGCCAAATATCATCACTATTTGCTGATATCATTACAGGTCCCTGTTCCAAACCTACGGCAAGTAGTTCTGAATATTGATATTCTGTACATCCAAAGGAACTTGATTCTATTGGAGGAGCCATTGAATCGAGGCCCCATCTGACCTCAGGTGGATATAAAGGATCATCGGGTACTTTTCGAAGAGTAGGGGAGATCTCCTGGTGTCCTGGCCAATATTTATCCCTTAACCAACATCACCAGAATAGATTAGCTGCTCATTTATCTCATTGCTATTTGTGGGACCTGGCTGTGCATCAATTGTCTGCCATGTTTCCCTATATTAGAATAGAGACCATACTTAGAAAAAATAGTTCATTGGCTATAAAGCATATTGGAATGCCCCGAGGCCATGAAAGGAGCTATTTAAATACAAATTTGTTTTTTCTTCTTTCTTGAAAATTACACAATTGAAAATAATTTAAAACAAAAGAGCCACATTTACCAGGCCACTCACCTGCACCGAAGCAAGAAGTTCTATCTTGCCAGTAGGGAACACCAAAACACTGAAGAAATAATGATCTAGACAAGGGAACTAGATGTAATATCTCCAAATTTGCAGACAACACAAAGCTGGGTGGGCGTGTGTGCTGTGAGGAGGATGCCGAGAAACTACAGGATGATTTGGACAGGTTGGGCGATTGGGCAGAAGCATGGCAGATGCAATATAACGTGGATAAATGTGAGGTTATCCACTTTGGTGGCAAAAACAGGAAGGCAGATTATTATCTGAATGGCAATAGATTGGGAGAAGGGGAAGTGCAACGAGACCTGGGTGTCCTTGTGCACCAGTCGCTGAAGGTAAGCATGCAGGTGCAGCAGGCAGTTAAGAAGGCAAATGGTATGTTGGCCTGCGTAGCGAGAGGGTTTGAGTACAGGAACAAGGATGTCTTGCTGCAGTTGTACAGGGCCTTGGTGAGGCCACATCTTGAGTATTGTGTGCAGTTTTGGTCACCTTATCTGAGGAAGGATATTCTTGCCTGGAAGGAGTTCAGCGATTGATTGGGATGATTGGGCTTGTACTCGCTGGAGTTTAGAAGAATGAGAGGGGATCTCATTGAAACTTATAACATTCTGGCAGGACTGGACAGACTAGATGCAGGGAGGATGTTCCCGATGGTCAGGGAGTCCAGAACCAGGGGTCACAGTCTAAGGATAAGGGGTAGGCCTTTTAGGACAGAATTTCTTCACCCAGAGAGTGGTGAACCTGTGGAATTCTCTACCACAGAAGGCAGTAGAGGCCAATACATTAAATATATTCAAGAAGGAGTTGGATATATTTCTTAAGGCTAAAGGGATCAAGGGGTATGGGGTGAAAGCAAGGACAGGGTACTGAACTTGGATGATCAGCCATGATCACATTGAATGGCGGAGCAGGCTCGAGGGGCCGAATGGCCTACTCCTGCTCCTATGTTTCTATGTGTTCCAGAAATTAGGTCAAACAGGAACAAAATGTGCTCTGAAAACACTGCAAGGCTGAGATAGATAGCTTTTTGGACTCTAGGGGAATCAAGGAATATGGGGATAGCACAGGAAAGTGGAGTTGAGGTCGAGGATCAGCCATGATCTTACTGAATAGCAGAGCAGGCTCGAGGGGCCGTATGGCCTACTCCTAATTCTTATGTTCTTATCTAGTGTCCCAGTGCTGTCTCCAGACCTTACAGTTAAGTTAAACATATAAACACCAGTGTTTCCAAATAAACTTGAGTTTTTTCCTTCTAGAATAGAATCCTTACTCTGGCCAGTAACTCTGCTAAATGTTTCCATTCCAGGGTGGTCAAATACAAATTTCCTGAATCTTCAATGTGCATTTGCACCATAAATGTGATGTTGGTATGATGCAGAGTCACTTCATATTCGCATGGCAGTTATGGTAGAATCGAGTCGGACTTGACAGAAGACCACAGTGCGAGAGAGGGAGCGCGCAAGACATCGAACACTGTCCCACTCCGCCCGTCATTTCAGACATCACCTGCAATTTCCATGGGTGTTCTCTAGTCGAGAATTAGCAGAACGTTGAGAAACAGCATTAAGTGCTAAAAAATGGTAATTTCGCCCGGGATTCTGCTAATATTCTAGTGCGATTGCAGAAGGAGATCCTGTTTAAATTAAAGACGACGAAGACGCTTTGAAATTTAGGGCCTAAATTTAGCACCAGTGCAAAGCTGATATTGTTCTGCGCGGACGCTAAGCTTTTAAGTGTGAATCCAGGGGTCAGAAGAGCATCTGCAGCATGCTGTACACACTCACCTCACTTCTACCAGAACACTGCTGGAGCAGAAAGCCCTGGCCATCTACTCCAATCCCATTTTTTAGCCATCTCCTTGTATCTTTTATTTTTTTTTCCTGATACTTATCCAATCCCCTTGGAAATGGGAATCAAATAGCTACTTATGGTAAAGGAAAGCCTCAAAAAATTCCAACTTTCCTCTTCTAGTGATGATCTAGAGTTTAAGCCCCCATTACAACAGCGCCTTTAATGTAATAAAACGCCCCAAGGCGCTACACAGGCGTATTATATGACAAAAAATTTGACACCGAGCCACTAAGGAGAAATTAGGGCAGGTGACCAAAAGCTTGGTCAAAGAGGTAGGTTTTAAGGAGCGTCTTAAAGGAGGAAAGAGAGGTAGCGAGGCGGAGAGGTTTAGGCAGGGAATTCCAGAGCTTGGGGCCTAGGCAACTGAAGGCACGGCCACCAATGGTTGGGCGATTATAATCAGGGATGCTCAAGAGGGCAGAATTAAGAGGAGCGCAGATATCTCGGGGGGGGTTGTGGGGCTGGAGATTACAACAACTTGCATTTATATAGAGCCTTTAACATAGTACAATGTCCTAAAGCGTTTCACAGGAGCATTATCAGGCAAAATTTGACACCGAGCCACATAGAGATATTAGGACAGGTGGCCAAAAGCTTGGTCAAAGAGGCAGGTTTTAAGGAGCGACTTAAAGGAGAGCGAGGTTGAGAGGTGGAAAGATTTAGGGAGGGAATTCCAAAGCTTAGGGCCCAGGCAGCTAAAGGCACAGCTGCCAATGGTGGAGTGATGAAAATCAGGGCTGTGCAAGAGGAGGGAATTGGAGGAGTGCAGAGATCTTGGAGAGTTGTAAGAGGTTACAGAGATTGGGAGGGACGAAGCCACGGAGGGGTTTGAGCGTAAGGAGGAGAATTTTTAAATCGAAGCGTTGCTGGACCAGGAGCCAATGTAGGTCAGCGAGCACAGTGGTGATGGCTGAATGGGAATTGGTGAGAGTTAGGTTACAGACAGCAGAGTTCTGGATGAGCTCAAGTTTACAGAGGGTGGAGGTGGAGGCTGGCCAGGAGAACTTTGGAATAGTCGAGTCTGGCAGCCGATGAACTGAAGCATTGGTTGGAGACAGGCGATATTAGAGGTGGAAGTAGGCGGTCTTGGTGATGGGAGAGGATATGGGGTCGCAAGCTCAGCTCAGGTTCATATAGAACACCGGGGGTCCGGTTCAGCCTGTGTTGGTGGCTAGGGAGCGGAGTTTGTGGCTAGGATCGAAGACAATGGCTTTGGTCCTCCCAATATTTAATTGCAGAAAATTTCTGCTCATCCAATACTGGATGTTGGACGAGCAGCGTGACAAATCAGAGGCATTGGAGGGCTCGCGAGAGAGGTGGTGGTGAGGTAGAGCTGGTTATCGCCAACTTACATTTGGAATCTGACATTGTGTTTTTGGATGATGTTGCTGAGGGGCAGCATGTAGATGAGAAATAGGAGGGGGCAAAGGATAAATGTTTGGGGGACTCCCAAGAGGTAACAATGCTCAGGAAAGATACAATGGTCAATTCCACTTTGCTTCCAGAACACCCTGTTTTTTAAATAGAGGGCTGATGAGGCTAGTGCGGTGGTTGATGTGTATATGGACTTTCAAAAGGTTTTGATAAAGTGCCACATAATGGACTTGTTATCAAACTTGAAGCCCATGGGTTTAATAGGGCAGTGGCAGCGTAGATACGAATTGGCTAAGGGGCACAAAGCAGAGAGTAGGGATGAATGGTTTTTCAGACGAGAGGGAAGTACAGTCCCCCAGGGGTCAGTATTAGGATCACTGCTCTTTTTGCTATTACTGACATGGACTTGGGTATACAAGGCATAATTTCAAAGTTTGCAAATGGCACAAAACTCAGAAAAGTAATAAACAGTGAGGAAGATAGTAGCAGACTTCAAGAAGACAAAGACCGACTGGGCAAACACATGGCAGATGAAATTTAAAGCAAAAAAGTGTGAAGTGAGGCAATATAAACAAAATGGTACAATTTTAAAGGGGTGCAGGAACAGAGAGACCTGGGAGTGTATGTATACAAATCTTTGAAGGTGGCAGGTTAAGTTGAGTAGGCTGTTAAAAAAGGCCTAATAATGGCTTTATTAATAGAGGCATAGAGTACAAAAGCAAGGAAGTTATGCTAAACCTTTATAAAACACAGGTTAGGCCTCAACAGGAGTATTGTGTCCCAATCCTGGGCACCACACTTTAGGATGTCAAATTCTTGGAGAGTGTAGACAAGATTTACTAGAATGGTACCAGGGTACCGGGAACCCTTCAGTTACGTGGAGAGACGAGAGAAGCTTCTTATTACAGCAGAGGTGGTTATGGGGAGATTTAATAGAGATGTTCAAAATCATGGGTTGTGATAAAGTAAATGAGAAACTGTTTCCACTGACAGAAGGGTCGGTAATCAGAGGATACAGATTTAAGGTAGTTGGCAAAAGAGTCAGCGGTGAGATGAGGAGACATTTTTTTACACCACCAGTTACTATGATCTGGAATGCACTGCCTGGAAGGGTAGTCCCTTCAGATTCAATAGTAACTTTCAAAAGGGGAATTTAATAAATACTTGAGGGGGAAAACATTGCAGGGCTATGGGGAGAGAGCAGGGGAGTGGGACTGATTGGAACATAGGAACAGGAGTAGACCATTCAACCCCTCGAGCCTGTTCCACCATTCAATGAGATCATGGCTAATCTGTTTCTTAACTCCATCCACCTGACTTGGCCCCATATCCTTTTATACCCATGTCTAGCAAAAATATATCGATTTCAGATTTAAAATTATTAATTGAGCTAGCGTCTACTGCTTTTTGTGGGAGTTCCACACTTCTACCACCATTTGCTTGAGGAAGTGTTTCCTAACTCTCCTTACTCTCTGTCTTCTACCGCCTAACCAATCTTATAACCAGGTCAATAATTTGCCTTCAATTCCATGAACTTTAATTTTAGCTAACAGTCTCTATGTGTAAACCCTATCGAATGCCTTATGGAAGTCCATATAAACTATATCCATAGACATTTCTGTCTTTAGTTACTTTCTCAAAAAATTCAATTAGGTTTGTTAGATATGACCTACCCTTTACAAATTCATATTGTCTCTCTCTAATCAGCTAAAATTTCTCTAAGTGCTCTGTCACTCTGTCCTTAATTATAGATTCCAACAACTTCCCCACAAGAGATGTTAGACTAACAGGTCTATAATTTCCTGGTTTCTCTCTCTCTCACCTTTCTTAAGTAATGGAGTTGCATTTGCAATTTTCCAATCTAAAGGGACAATTCCTGAATCAAGAGAGCTGTGGAAGATTATGGCTAAAGCATCAGCAATCTCCTCATCTACTTCCTTTAAAACCCTGGGGTCAAAACCATCAGATCCTGGGGATTTGAAATAACAACAGAAAGTGCTGAAAACACTCAGCAGGTCAGGCAGCATCGAGGAGAGAGAAACAGAGTCAAGGTTTCGGGTCGAACCCTTCGTCCCCATTCACCCCACCCCCTGCGGGTGCTGGGGATTGTCAGTCTTTACTGCCATTATTTTTTCTAATACTGTTTTCTAGCTTACGTTAACTTCAGTGAGTTCCAGTCCTTGATTCATTACTAATTTCCCTGGAATGTCAGGCATATTATCCTCTTCCTTTACTGCGAATACTGACAAAGTAATGAGTAGCTCTTTCAAAGAGCTGGCACGGGCACGATGGGCCAAATGGCCTACTTCTCTGCTGTAAATGATTCGATGAGACACCAATAAACACAAAAGCAGTCCAAAGTACTGAATTCAATTTTAATTAGCATAAAAAGGTATAGTTTCACTTTACACCTTTTATTATACATAAAATCACTACCGTAACAGTTATTTAGAATAAGACAATGTTTTCGAGATACAGGGGCTGTCTGGAATTCACCAAACCATTGGACTATTCAGTAGTTGTATGTGTTACCATGAGGAAGCTGCAATAAGTTTATAACATGATGAATTGCAGAGCCCAAATAATCCCCAGAACATACAAGTACATTTTATTCCTTAAACTGGTTATTTAAACACTGCTAAACATTTGACTAACAGAAGGAAGAGGAAGGGCGAGGAAGGGGGGGAGGGAAGGAAAGGTGGGAGGAAGGAGAGGAAGGAGGAGGAATGAAAGAATTTCCTACATTTTGCTTGTACAGCAACTTTCCTTCTCCCCTCCACCCACTCGCCATCATTCTTACAGATATAAAAAACAGGTTGATATTTGTTGTACTAAAATAAATGCACTGGCATTAATACAATTATAAAGTAACTTGTTAATACTTTGGACATTGTGCAAACCTGACCAGCAATTCCATTCTGTCAAGGTATACATTCAGTATTAGCAGAACTAGTTATTCAACTGGTGCAATCTGTATAGCACACAAACACATTGTACATATTTTATACACATACACAGCAAGCTAGCGTGCAGTGAGTTGCGGCTAAAACCATGATTTCTACTAATGTATTTAGAACATAAAATTATAAAACATTTGCATCATGCAATCTTAAAAGTTCAGCAGGTAACTTTCTATAAAATCTACTACAGTACTTTAAAAACAGAAAGTTTGCATGCGTTAGTGTCAGACTAACAAAAAAAAAAATTGAACAGATATGCTGGTTGTACATAATGAAAAAATACCCTGAATGGATCGTAATGGATACCCATAAATGGCACCAAAGCCTTCAGGACATTCTCTAAAGGCTAATCGTTAACCACTCACTGGCCTCAAGAGCTGGTCCCTTAAAAGCAAACAGTTGGTGATTCACTTCTCTGAGAAACTAGTCACAGACTGTTGGAGACAGTAATTGCTGGGAGTACATAGTTATCGACAAGGCTACAAAAAAAAATGGATTCTGACCATTTGCAAGCAGCTGATCGGTCCTTGAACATTGATGGCTGTAGCACTCTAATCTCCCCAAAACCTCACTAGCCTCGTCCAGACTGACATATCCAGCAATATAACTGAACAGCTCCTTAAAACCTACCTCTTTGACCAAGCTTTTGGTCACCTGTCCCAATATCTCAAGTGACTCGGTGTCAGATAACACTCCTGTGAAGCGCCTTAAACTGTGCAGTTACTACATTAAAGGTGCTATATAAATGCAAGCTGTTGTTGAGCTGCAACAATTGCCTTTGAAAAGGATGGCTTGAATGATGATGTGTGAAAGTCGTAAAATCCCTTTACAGTACAAAGTTTACAAGTGGCTCGCACCTCTCTTAACTGTCAGTGTAGAAGCGAAACCCCTTTCCAAGTACGTGTAACAGCCATTTATGTTCCCACTCTTCCAATTACTTTGTTGAAAAAGTACAGGGTTTTCTATCTTTCTGAACAATGATATTGCACTATTTGTACTACCTGTATAATGGAGTTAGAATTTTAGTGTTAGCTTAAAGCAAATTCCCCTTTTTGTACAAATCGTTTTATTTCAAAATTGTGCAATGAACTACTCTTTATAACAGAAGAAATTTCCCAAGGATGAGCCCATGATATCTTGGAAATGTTCAAGAACATTCCATTTTAAAAACCAGTGATCTTGTTCAACTTCATTATTTCACCTAAGCAATCACTACCCAACATGAAACTAAATGTAAACCATGTGCTCAATCTACAACCGTTATATTACCCACTAGCCACAGATGGCCGACAAAAACAGCTGAACAGAAAGCAGTCAACCTCAACCAGACAGAAGCCATCTGCAGAAGGTAGCATTGTGGCACAATCCACTCTAGATTCTGGATTTAAAGCCAGGTTTTGGAATGCTGAAAACTAGCTACATTACTGAACTTGGGATAAGAGTTGTTCTGATAATGTCAAGACCCAATGTCTAAACCATATTCCCGAATACAACCGTTTTCTGTAACTGCCCTTTTTGCCCCTCTTCTTTCTTGCAGTTAAACTTCTTCAGCTGAGCCTGCAGTGCAAATAACAATTACTGTACATATTTTACACAGCCAGATATTTCCATGAGCATTTATAGCATAGGCTAATGCAAGAGGTCCTCCCGTACTGTACAATGCTGCTCAACTATATATCGCAGCACACCAGCCCGTTTCTAGTCTCATGGGTGAGAATTGCAAATTAATGCAAGAATTGCATCAAAGATGCAGGAGAACTAGGAACCGAGTTGAACGGGCACAAATATATTTCAAGTAACCTTAGAGCCAACAAACAGGTGTACCCATCAGTATGGGCTGGATTTGCAGGTCTCAGAAGGTTAACAACGTTACGAGTGCCCTAGCTTTTTTAAATAAAATCTGCCTTCCGAATTCTGTATCATATCTAATTTCTCAAAAATAAAACTAAAGTGAACATTAGTCATCTTGATTGTTGTGTAGGAAAGGGATTCACTAGCGTACAAAAAACACATCACTACTCGTCAAACTCGAAGAAACCTGTCTATTTGTCATGATCCCTGTCAGCGGGGGAAGGGATACCAACCATCCTGGATCTAATTTGGTATTGCGAATCGAGAAACAGGATTGAGCCTGAATCAGTGAATGGGGAAACATTACCATTAGTCTGAATCTGATTCACCTCTGATCTAAACAATGCAATCAGGTGCTTTGACTCCAGCACAAATGCAAAGCAGGAGACAAGTGACATGTTAGCCAAGAAATAGCTGCCTTCTGCACCTGATTTTTAGTTGACAAGCTGTATATGAATCTCCCCACATGGCACTTGAAATGTATTATATAAAAAAATTAAGGTTGCATTGGATATAGAGCATCATTGAGGGAAAAAATTTACTATTCCTTCACACCAAAAATGAACTGTGAAGCTACAGCAGAAAGATACAAGAGAACGTTGTGTTATGTTGAAAGTGAATTTCCAGGTTAAAATTCAAGCATGCAATTATATAGTTTTTCAAAACTACCACCCCCCCCGCCACACACACACACAGATAGATACCTAAGCACATACACATTTGCAAATTAGAACTTGGGTACTCCTTCAATGACTAGCACCAATGATTTAACTCCCTGCTTTATAATGAACTTTAGAACACTACACTATGAAGATTTCAGTTCCTGCAGGTTCCACCCAGAATTCAATGACCAACATGGAAATTTCCAAATATAATCGTCCATCATTAAAAACGAACAAGGAAAATAAAACTACATTTCACCCGAAACAACCTTTGCCCCGCCTTAAAAACAGAGTATGTTTTGTGCAGACTGTTACTTATTAATCTGCACAGAACTCGACAGTAAAGTGCTTTGGGAAAACAAAAAATTGGCAAACAAATCACTCTGGACACTATACAACAGAAGCAAACCAAACTAACTGAGGTGATTAACCGTAATATTGGTCATGGACACTGTGTGAGACACCAGTTCTTCAATGGACACGTAGGTCCCGGCCACAAAACCCACAAAGCCCACCACGCTGATCACGATGTTTTTGGCAATGATCCATCGGCTCATACCCTCACCATAGTAGGTGGTAATTTCAAGAAGCGGGGGGATGATTAATGCTAGAGTGCTGCTACTAACAGACCCAACTAGTGTGATCACAATTGCCAGACGTGGGATCAGGGCAGCCAAGGCACCTGTAAAAACAAAGAAAAAAATGCATTGAGCATACAGGAAACAGAATGAGCAAACTTTATATAGCACCTCATTACATCCACAGGACATTTTGAAGCACTTCATAGTCAATTAATACTTTGTAAAGTGTAGTCAGTTATGTGGGCAAACATGTCGGCCAGTTTGGACACAGTGGGGTCCCACCAAGATATGTGTTTGTTGAGAGCTAAGTTGTGGCCAGGACACCAGGCAAACAACCCCGCTCTTCAAATTGTGCCACAGGATGTTTTATAAGCGCTTTTAACAGGTAGGTATGGCCTCAGTTTAACATCTCATCTGAAAGACTGCACCTCCAACAATGCAGCACTCCCTCAATACTACACTGAGTGTCACCTAAGTTATGTGCTCAAGTCTTAGAAGATGGGCTTGAACTCATGACCAAAGACAAAAGGACTACCACTGAGCCAAGCTAACACCAGAAGCGCCATCATGTTTAAGAAAGAAACACACACTTGAAACCGTCAACTTAAATGTAACATTTACATAGACATTATTGGCATCAGGGTTTGCATCAGGCTAAATGTTTTATGCAATGAATAGTTGTGTGGTAAAAATGATAAACATTTTCAGTGAGGTGAAATGTTGCTTTTGGAGACCAAATGCCACAGAACTAAAGCTTTTTTTATGGTACACAGCCTTGTTTTACGGCTCTGCATTTGCTAGAAAGAAAAAGGTAACTCAGCAGTCCATTGCTGAAATACTTTGATATGTAAAGTATTACTCCGTAACACAATGTGACTACAGGATGTGGATGCGGTCCGAGTTCACTGCCAGAGTATCAAATAGCTGATGTGCCTCAATAATTCCGAGACTCGATGTTAGTGAAACAAAACAAGGCTTTTATTAACTTAGAAAGTAACACGTAAGAGAGAGAGGTATCTTCCTTCTGGAGACTGAGGCCAGACTGAGCTAGCTTACAAAAGGGGCCAGGTATGAGCGGAGCCCTACACAGCACATTCCAATAAACAATACAATGAGGACTGGGGGAAGGGAAATGACACTGAAACCGACCACAGTCACAGGCAGTGATGAATGGAATATTTCATCACATTCACCCCTTCTATAGATTTAGTCTGTTCGGGGGTTTGATAGTCCTCTGCGACCGACGTGGCTGTTGTGGTGCCGCGGGTGTCGGCTGGGTGTCCCCGGTAGTCTCCTGGGTCTCTGCCGGGGGTGCCGCCAGGGTTGTTGAAGGGGTAGTTGGTGGGGGTGCCGTTGGTCGATGTTCTTCCGGGGGTGATGAAAGAGTAGTGGGTGGGTAAGAGTTGCTGTGATCGTTGTTGCTGCTATTGCCGTGGTTGTTGTCGATGCCGGCTGGGGCGACGTCTTTTATGGACACGGTGTCCTCCCTTCCGTCGGCGTGCCGGACATATGCGTATTGGGGGTTGGCGTGGAGTAGGTGTACTGGCTCCACGAGAGGGTCCGTCTTGTGGCCCCTCACATGCCTTCGCACGAGTACCGGACCTGGGGTGGAGAGCCATGACGGCATGGATACGCCTGAGGTGGATTTCCGGGGAAAGACAAACATTCGTTCATGAGGCGTGGCATTAGTGGCCGTACACAATAGCGACCGTATCGAATGGAGCACATCCGAGAGGACTTCCTGCCAGCGGGAGATAGGGAGGCCCTTGGTCCTTAGAGCTAGAGTGACTGCTTTCCATACTGTCCCGTTCTCTCGCTCCACTTGGCCGTTACCCCGGGGGTTGTAGCTGGTGGTACGGCTCGTGGCGATCCCCTTGGACAGCATGTACTGGCGTAGCTCTTCACTCATGAAGGACGCCCCCCTATCCGTATGGATGTAGCTCGGCATACCGAACAGGCGGAACAGGCTGTTGAGGCATTTAATGACCGTGGCGCTGGTCATGTCTGGGCAGGGGAAGGCGAATGGGAACCGGGAGTATTCGTCCACAATGTTCAGGAAGTAAACATTGCGGTCGACGGACGGGAGGGGGCCCTTGAAATCTAAGCTGAGCCGCTCAAAGGGCCGTGTAGCTTTGATTAAGTGGGCTCTATCTGGGCGGTAGAACCGAGGCTTGCACTCAGCGCAAGTGCGGCAGTTCCTGGTCAGGGACCGAACTTCCTCAATCGAGTAGGGTAAGTTACGGGACTTTATGAAGTGGAACAGCCGCGTGACCCCTGGGTGGCAGAGGTCGTTGTGGAGGGTCTGTAGCCGATCCCCGGTGGCGCTGGCACACATCCCTCGTGAGAGGGCGTCAGGGGATTCGTTAAGGGCCCCTGGCCGGTAAATGATGTCGTACTCGAAGGTGGAGAGCTCGATCCGCCACCTAAGAATCTTATCATTTTTAATCTTCCCCCTCTGTTTATTATTGAACATAAACGCTACCGGCCGCTGGTCGGTAAGTAGGGTGAAGCGTTTGCCGGCTAGGTAGTGTCGCCAGTGGCGCACTGCCTCCACGATGGCTTGGGCCTCCTTTTCCACGGAGGAGTGTCTGATCTCGGGCCCATGGAAGGTCCTCGAGAAGAAAGCTACGGGCCGCCCCGCCTGGTTGAGGGTGGCCGCCAAGGCGAAGTCAGACGCATCAATACTACACTGAGTGTCACCTAAGTTATGTGCTCAAGTCTTAGAAGATGGGCTTGAACTCATGACCAAAGACAAAAGGACTACCACTGAGCCAAGCTAACACCAGAAGCGCCATGTTTAAGAAAGAAACACACACTTGAAACCGTCAACTTAAATGTAACATTTACATAGACATTATTGGCATCAGGGTTTGCATCAGGCTAAATGTTTTATGCAATGAATAGTTGTGTGGTAAAAATGATAAACATTTTCAGTGAGGTGAAATGTTGCTTTTGGAGACCAAATGCCACAGAACTAAAGCTTTTTTTATGGTACACAGCCTTGTTTTACGGCTCTGCATTTGCTAGAAAGAAAAAGGTAACTCAGCAGTCCATTGCTGAAATACTTTGATATGTAAAGTATTACTCCGTAACACAATGTGACTACAGGATTTGGATGCGGTCCGAGTTCACTGCCAGAGTATCAAATAGCCACAAGCTTGTACCAGTCTCAGCTTGAAATTTGGGAGAATCAAGCTCCCGCAAAAAGGTCTGTAAGGTTTAATAATCACTTAATGGTTCAACTGCCAAACCTCACTAATGTTGAGCAGGATAGTGTGACAGCAGCTAGTGGATAATTCTCAATTTTAAGCACAGAATTGAGATAATTACTCAACTAAAAGTTTAATCTGTATTGCCCTTCACACCAGGCACAAATGTGATTGAGGAGTTAGCCCCAACAGAAGAAATGAAGCTGTAGTCAATGTCAATATCATTGCTTAGTACAGTAATACATCACAATACGAATTCTATTGTGTCCACATACAATACTTCATGTTGAAAACTTAAAGAATTTGGGAGCAATTAAAAAGACAGAAAAAAAGTCTACATTACTTAGAAAGGCCATGAATAGATTTTTAGGCAGATCTGGGGTGGGCAGAAACATGCTTGGGGAAACACTCTGCCAAGTCCCTGCTTCATCTATTTCCCAGTAAGCAGACCCGAGGACACAAGATGCCCATGTTATATTTGAAGTAGGGAAATATGGCCTCTGTTGTATTTCTGATCATTTGGACTGTTGCAAGGGTTATCCCGTTAAGCTCTGGTGTCTAGTGTTTAAAATGGAGGGAAGAGAATGATGGAGCCAGCAGCTGAGTTATGGCTTGCCAATTGTTGCCACACAAAGGCCGGAGAACACAGGAAAATATATATATTTAAAACCAGCAGACACACACACACCCCCATCTGTCACTTGCAATTTCTGCCTCAAATCTGGCAAGCTCCCTCAATTCTCATTAACGGCCCCCGCCTTGGCAGGCAATTTGGCTGAGGTCACGGGAGTGGGGAGAATCTATCTCTGGGGTTGGGGAGTCCTGCTTTGCTAGAGATGTCCACAATCAAAATCCAGGCTCATATTATGCACCTCAGAACAATTTTAGTTTTATATTCAGCTACTCAGATAGGCTCAAGGCCCTTGGTCTATTTACTTTAGAGCAGCGTCGACCTGATAAGAGGTCTATAAAATAAAGTGCTGGATAGGATCTCTATTGATAGATTATTTCAGTTTAACAGATTGAGGGAGTACCGGGGGACATGAGTTTAAACTATGCAAGAGTAGGAATAGACTGGATGCGCAGCGATTCGTCTTTTCCCAGGGAGTCTTCTCTTCTTAGGCAGTCCCTTGGAACTGAGGAGTAGTGAGCCCCTGGAATACAATGCCTGCTGGTGTAGTGCACAGCTTCAAGGGGGAGCTGGACCGGTTCTTGACTGGGCCAGAGATCGTAACACATCGCAGCTAAGTGCCTTTACAGCTAACACTTTATCCTGATTGATCACCTGAGGTGCTCGGAGAGGAGTTTTCCCGGGTATTCTTTCCCTTATTGGCCATGGGTTTTTTCTTTCATTTTTTGCCCCCTCGAGGAGGTTACATCGCTGTGAGGGTGGGTGGGAAGAAGTGTTTATTAATGATACTCTGGCCATCACAGTGTGGGGCAGGCTTGATGGACTAGCTGGTCTTTTCCTGCCTGTCAATTTTGTATGTTCGCATGTGAATAGCAAATCTCACGTTAAAAGTTTGTTTCAGCTCTTATGGTGGCTGGTCATTCTACAGGGTACATCCAATAGTGACTGCTGAAACAGGTTTCTCCACTTTAAACCTGTATAACTTCCTCTTCATTCTATCAAAACCACATCTAGTCTTTGGAGAATCTATTCAACCAAATTTCTGGGCTGAGGACAAGTGCGTACATATTCCAATCTCCCACGCAGTCAAAGACAAATACACAAAGGAGGCCACTGAGCCCCTTTAATCAATCTTTTTATAAAGAAAGGGATAACCAGACTGTGCAGGAACTCAATTTGAAAATTCTCATGTTTTCAAATTCCCCCATGGCCTCGCCCCTCCCTATTTCTGTAACTTCCTCCAGCCCTACAACCCTCAGAGATCTCTGTGCTCCTCCAATTCTGGCCTCTTGAGCATCCCCGATTTTCATCGCTCCACCAGCGGCGGCCGTGTTCTCAGCTGCTTAGGCCCTAAACTCTGGAATTCCCTCCTTAAACCTCTCCGCCTCTCTCTCCTCCCTTAAGATGCTCCTTACAATCTAACTCTTTGACCAAGCTGTTGGCCACATGTCCTATTATCTCATGTGGCTTGGTGTCCAAATGTTGTTTGATCACACTCCTGCGAAGCGCCTTGGGAGCTTTTACTATATTAAAGGCACTATATAGATGCAAGTTGTTACTGGTGAAGTTACTATTATACTGCTATTGATTTCTCTTCATGTTGTAGTAATGCTAGCCTTTAGCCATTGTTTGTTGAGTAGTGAAGTATGATTCAACTTTAAAATAATGACCACTGATGGTTTGAACCGAGGCTGACCCTACAGCAATGGTCAGTTTCAGCATGAAGTAATCACCTGAGTAATGAGGAAACCATACCGGTTTCTAGATTTCAGGGAGCTGTAATCATTGATAATAGCTGTGAAGACAATAGTTAGTCTTGCAAAAGGAAAACATCTGGGTAAACATTATCGTTTAATTTGGGGTTTCTGTAGAATGGGAACATTTAGCTAGTACTGAATGTTACAGAATCAAAGACAGATTTATAAGTAAAGGTTTCACATGGTGCAATCGCAATTATATGCAGCAAGAATGAAATTATTGATAAGGTAACAAAGTAAGGGTGTTATGCCGATTATTAGCCCCACAGAAAAAGCTTGTTAAGTGAGGAAACCAGCTTAATAACTGAAGTAACTGATAAGAGACAAGTCCAATTCTCCTGAAATAAAATAACAGAAAATGCTGGAATTAGGTAGATGACCCTTCATCAGAACTGGACCATTTCTGGCGAAGGGTTCTGACGAAGGGTCATCGACCTGAAACATTAACTCCGTTTCTCTCTCCACCGATGCTGCCTGACCTGCTGAGAATTTCCAGCATTTTCTGTTTTTATTTCAGATTTCCAGCATCCGCAGTATTTTGCTTTGGACTCCTGAAATAAAGTTGTATTTTAATTTTTGTATAATTATGTAATGCTAAAGCATGCAATTTGACACAGTCAGGGTGAGAGAAATGTATAAAAAGTGGCAGACTGTAATAAGTATTTGGATTCGGAAAAGGTCTGATCAACCTGTATGCTGAGCTCAGAACTGTTGAGTCCCCTAACCTATCCATGCCCTATTGCGGTTGCAAGTACTGTTAAAGAAAGCAAGACTTGCATTTATACAGCGCCTTTAATGACCACTGCCATTGAAGTACTTTTTGAAGTGTAATCACTGTTGTAATGTAGGAAACATGGCAGCCAATTTGCACACAGCAAGCTCCCACGAACAACAATGGGATAATGACCAGATAATCTGTTTTTGTTGTTATGTTGATTGAAGGATAAATATCAGCCAGGATACCAGGGATAACACCCCTGCTCTTCTTCGAAATAGTGCCATGGGATCTTTTACGTCCACCCGAGAGAGCAGACAAGACCTCTCTTTAACGTCTCATCCGAAAGGCGGCATCTCCGACAGTGCAGGACTCCCTCAGTACTGCACTGGAGTGTCAGCCTAGATTTTTGTGCTCAAGTCTCTGGAGTAGGACTTGAATCCACAACCTTCTGACTTCTGACATTGTGGTTAGCACTGTTGCCTCACAGCGCCAGGGACCCGGGTTCAAATCCGGCCTCGGGTGACTGTCTGTGTGGAGTTGGCACATTCTCCCCGTGTTTGCGTGGATTTTCTCCGGGTGCTCCGGTTTCCCCTCTCAGTCCAAAGATGTGCGGGTTAGGTTGATTGGCCATGTTAAAAAAATTGGCCCTTAGTGTTAGGGGGGATTAAATACGTGGGGTTACGGGGATAGGGCTTGGGTGGGATGGCTGTCGGTGTAGGGACCGGGTGCTAGGGTTTGGATGATCAGCCATGATCTCGTTGAATGGCGGAGCAGGCTCGAAGGGCCGAATGGCCTACTCCTATCTTCTATGTCTATGTCAGAGGCGAGGGCGATACCAACTGAGCCACAGCTAACACTGTTAAGTGTATATTAAGTATTACTGCATATACAATATGGTTAATAAACTTTCAACGCTAACCTCAACCTGCAAGAACTGTATTGATCTGATTCGGTCAAAAAACAATAGCTTGTGTGTGAATATGTACATAAATTGGAACACAAGCACGTAAGTCTCATTACCGGCCACCAAAAACAGAAAAATTATATATTCCGTTTACAGAATGATGTAGGGCTATAGTGTGTTTGAAGGATTCTTTGGTTAGATTGATGTTGATAAACCATTTCATCCTCAGTTTAAATTATCTCTTCTTCTTAGGCAGTCCCTGGGAACCGAGGATGACTTGCTTCCACATTAAAAATGAGTTCTCAGGTGACTGATGAGTCCAATGCGGGACCTACAGTCTCTGTCAAAGGTGGGGCAGACGGGTGGGGTGCTTGGGTTGACGTGCGCTCCTTGCGCTTAGCTTCTGCTTGCTCCCGGCGAAGAGACTCGAGGCGTTCGGCGCCTTCCCGGCTGCTTCTCCTCCACTTTGTGCGGCCTTGGGCCAGGGATTCCCAGGTGCCGGTGGGGATGTTACACTTTTTCCAAGGAGGCTTTGAGGGTGTCCTTGAAGCGTTTCCTCTGCCCACCTCGGGCTCTTGCCGTGCCCGGGCTCCAAGTAGAGCGCTTGTTTTAGGAGTCTCATATGGGGCATGCGGACAATGTGACCCGTCCATCGGAGCTGATTGAGCGTGGTCAAAGCTTCGATGTTGGCCTGAGCAAGAACGTTAAATTATCTAATGGAGGTATTATAATCCTGCACAGTGCATTATTATATGAACAGGTTGCAGGCGTTAAAAAAATATCGCATCAAACAGCACCCTTAAATCAATAGCAAAATACTGCGGATGCGGGAATCTGAAATAAAATCAGAAAATGCTGGAAATATTCAGGTCAGGCAGCATCTGTAGAGAGAGAAGCAGAGTTAACGGTGAAGGTCTGTGAGCCTTCGTCAGAAATGGAAAAAAGAGATGTAACAAATGATTATTTCCAGCATTTTCTGTTTTTATTTCAGCACCCTTAAATCTTTGTCCTATCCCATTTACTTTGTGTAACACATTAGTCAGACATGACTTTCCCTTTACAAATCTATGCTGGCTCTCTCTCTCATCAGTTCATAGCTGTCCTAGTGCTCAGTCACTCTGTACCTAACAACAGATTCTGGTAACAATGCATGTCTTAGAGTTGCCAATCCTCCCCAAATGCACAGGAGTCCTCTGAATTGATTATTTTGTTATTTATTCATGGGATGTGGGTGTCGCTGGCAAGGCCAGCATTCATTGCCCATCCCCAATTGCCCTCGAGAAGGTGGTGGTGAGCCACCTTCTTGAACCGCTGCAGTCCATGCTGTGAAGGTACTCCCACAATTCCGTGAGGGAGTGAGTTCCTGGATTTTGACCCAGTGACGATGAAGGAACGGTGATATATTTCCACGAGAGAACTTGGAGGTGGTGGCGTTCCCATGCACCTGCTGCTCTTGCCCTTCTAGGTAGTAGAGGTTGCGGATTTGGGAGGTGCTGTCAAAGAAGCCTTGGCGCGTTGCTGCAGTGCATCGTGTAGATGGTACACACTGCAGCCACAATGCGCCAGTGGTGGAGGGTGTGAATGTTTAAGGTGGTGGATGAGGTCCCAATCAAGCGGGCTGCTTTGTCCTGGTTGGCATAGAGCTTCTTGAGTGTTGTTGGAGCTGCACTTATCCAGGCAAGTGGAGAGTATTCCATCACACTCCTGACTTGTGTCTTGTAGATGGTGGAAAGGCTTTGAGAGTCAGGAGGTGAGACACGCCGCAGAATACCCAGCCTCTGACCTGCTCTAGTATAGCCATAGTATTTATGTGGCTGATCCAGTTAAGTTTCTGATCAATGATGACCCCCAGGATGTTGATCTCTTGGGTGCTGCTGCTAGCAACAAGTGGAAAAAAATACTCTGCAAGTGTTTGTACCTGCGTGCATTCATAGCATGTACTCTCAATTATCACCCCACACCATTCTACCTGCTCTGGGGCTCCCCAAAGCAGAGCCAGAACCACATGGCCGAAGAGCTCTGATGAAAGGCCATCGACCTGAAACGTTAGCCATTTCTCTCTACAGTTGCCACCCGACACACTGAGTGTTTCCAACATTTTGTATTTTTATTTCTTAAAATTTACCATTACATTTCTTACAATATACCATTACATTTAAGTACCCTTAATTGCAGAGATTTCAAACCCACATAGGTATCTGGTCACGTATACAGATAGAGGCAGTCCGCCAACAAGGGAACGGTAGCGTAGTAGTAATATCACTGAGCTGGTAATCCAGAGGCCTGGACTAATGATCCAGAGACATAAGTTCAAATCCCACCACGGCAGCTGGGGAATTTAAATTCAGTTAGTTAAGTAAATCTGGAATAAAAAGCTAGTATCAGCAATAGTGACCATGAAACTATTGGATTGTCATAAAAACCCATCTGGTTCACTAATGTCCTTTAGGGAAGGAAATCTGCCGTCCTTACCTGGTCTGGCCTATATGTGACTCCAGACCCACAGCAATGTGGTTGACTCTTAACTGACCTCTAAAATGGCCTAGCAAGTCACTCAGTTGTAACTAGCCGCTACGAAACAAAATAATAAGAATGAAACCGGACGGACCACTCGGCACCGGCTACGGCAATGGCACACCCAACCCTGCAAAGTCCTCCTCTGGGGACTTGTGCCAAAATTGGAAGAGCTGTCCCACAGACTAGTCAAGCAACAGCCTGACAATCATACCTTTCAGCCAATGTCCCAAACTCCTCCATCACCATCCCAGGGTATGTCCTGTCCCACTGGCAGGAGAGACCCACCAGAGGTGGCTATACAGTCGGGAAGGAGTGGCCCTGGGAGTCCTCAACATCGACTGCGGACCCCATGAAGTCTCATGGCTTCAGGTCAAGCATGGGCAAGGAAACCTCCTGCTGATTACCACCTACTGCCCTCCCTCAGCTGATGAATCAGTACTCGTCTATGTTAAACACCACTTGGAAGAAGCACTGAGAGTAGCAAGGGTACAGAATATGCTCTGGGTGGGGGACTTCAATGTCCATCGCCAAGAATGGCTCAGTAGTGCCGAGCTGGCCGAGTCCTGAAGGACATAACTGCTTGTGACAGGTGGTGAGTGAACCAACACGAGGGGAAAAACCTACTTGACCTCGTCCTCACCAATCTACCTGCCGCAGATGCATCTGACCACCGCACAGTCATTGCGGAGACGAAGCCCTGTCTTCACACCAAGAACATCCTCCATCGTGTTGTGTGGTATTACCACTGTGCTAAATGGGATAGATCTAGCAGCTCAAAACTGGGCATCCATGAGGCGCTGTGGGCCATCAGCAGCAGCAGAATTGTATTCTACCATTACCACCAACCCCAGTTCAACGACAAGTGTAGAAGAGCATGTCAGGAGCAGCACCAGGCGTACCCAAAAATGAGGTGCCAAGCTGGGGAAGCTGCAACACAGGACTACATGCATGCTAAAAAGCAGAAGCAGCATGCTATAGACAGAATTAAGCAATCCCACAATCAATGGATCAGATCAAAGCTCTGCAGTCCTGCCACATCCAGTTGTGAATGGTGATGGACCATTAAACAACTAACGGGAGGAGGAGGCTCCAAGAATATCCCCATCCTCAATGATGGTGGAGCCCAGCACGAGTGCAAAAGACAAGGCTGAAGCATTTGCAACCAACTTCAGCCAGAAGTGCCAAGTGGATGATCCATATCGGCCTACACCAGAGGTCCCCACCATCACAGAAGCCAGTCTTCAGCCAATTCGATTCACTCCACATAATATCAAGAAATGGCTGAGCGCACTGGATACAGCAAAGGCTATGGGTGCCGGCTAACGTGAAGACTTGTGCTCCAGAACTAGCCGCACCTCTAGCCAAGCTGTTCCAGTACAGCTACAACACTGGCATCTACCCGACAATGTGGAAAACTGCCCAGGTCTGTCCGGTCCACAAAAAGCAGGACAAATCCAACCTGGCCAATTACCACCCCATCAGTCTACTCTCAATCATCAGCAAAGTGCTGGAAGGTGTAGTCGACAGTGCTATCAAGCGGCACTTACTCACCAAAAACCTGCTCATTGATGCCCAGTTTGTGTTCCACCAAGACCACTCGGCTCCCGACCTCACTGCAGCCTTGGTCCAAACATGGACAAAGGAGCTGAATTCCAGAGGTGAGGTGAGAGTGACTGCCCTTGACATCAAGGCAGCATTTGACCGAGTCTGGCATGAAGGAGCCCTAATAAAACTGAAGTCAATGGGAATCGGAGGGAAAACGCTCCACTGGCTGGAGTCATATCTAGCACAAAGGAAGATGGTTGTGGTGGTTGAAGTTCAATCATCAAAGCCCCAGGACATCGCTGCAGGAGTTCCTCGGGGCAGTGTCCTAGGTCCAAGCAGCTTCAGCAATGACCTTCCCTCCAACATAAGGTCAGGAGTGGGGATGTTTGCTGATGACTGCACAGTGTTCAGCGCCATTCACAACTCCTCAGATAATGAAGCAGTCCATGTCCGCATGCAACAAGACCTGGACAACGTTCAGGCTTGGGCTGATAAGTGGCAGGTAACATTCACGCCACAGAAGTGTCAGGCAATGACTATTTCCAACAAGCGAGAGTCCAACCAACTCCCCTTGGCATTCAATGGCATTACCATCGCCAAATCCCCCAGTATCAACATCCTGGGGGTAACCATTAACCAGAAACTTAACTGGACGAGCCACATAAATACCGTGGCAACAAGAGGTCAGAGGCTAGGTATTCTGCAGTGAGTGTCTCACCTCCTGACTCCCCAAAGCCCTTCCACCATCTACAAGGCACAAGTAAGGAGCGTGATGGAATACTCTCCACTTGCCTGGATGAGTGCAGCTCCAACAACACAAGAAGCTCGACACCATCCAGGATAAAGCAGCCCATTTGATTGGCACCCCATCCACCACCTTAAACATTCACTTCCTCCACCACTGGCGTACCGTGGCTGCAATGTGTACCATCTACAAGATGCACTGCAGCAACTAGCCAAGGCTTCTTCGGCAGCACCTCCCAAACCCGTGACCTCTTCCACCTAGAAGGACAAGGGCAGCAGGCACATGGGAACACCACCACCTCCAAGTTCCCCTCCAAGTCACACACCATCCTGACTTTGAAGTATTTCGTCAATCCTTCATCGGTGCTGGGTCAAAATCCTGGAACTCCCCACCGAACAGCACTGTGGGAGTACCTTCACCACACGGACTGCAGCAGTTCAAGGCGGCGGCTCACCACCACCTTCTCAATGGCAACTAGGGATGGGCAATAAATGCTGGCCTTGCCAGTGACGCCCAGATCCCATAAAAACAAAAAGAAAGTCAAGAAAACTGCCACAGCCCTAATATAGTCTCTGCTGCTAATAAAAATTCTTCGGAAACTTCAGTAACCAAATCTCTTTACCTTGTTAACTAGGACTAAACTGATAAAACTTAAGTTCAGCACAAAAGTCAGGGAGCACCTCTTCATGCAATGAGTCATACTTGGAATGGTTTTCCAGGTAGGATAGTGGAATTAAAAACTGGCATAGTTCAAGCAGCAGTTAGATACTGTAATGAATGGGAGTTCCCCGTGTTTTCCTTCCTTGGACACACCAATATTGAATTTCACCTGGCCTAATCCAGACCACTTGTGAATTTTGTCTTGGACCTGCTGTAATTCCCAACTGCCTCAGACTCAACTATTTTTTCTAGTAACTGGTGAATTTGACTATTTTGCACTGAGGTTCAGAGATGACCTAGTTTGATTAGAAACAGCAGGCGCCTCACCGATTCCCTGGAAATCTCAAGTTGCACTTCCTCACCTTGACTTCAGTTCCTTAATTAGTATCTGTTGTCCCCTCAGCCAATTCCTTATCCAAGTTTTAGCCAAGATAGCCACTGCTTTAAGTTTGTGTAGCAATCTTTCACATAGGATGCGATCAAATGTTTTCTGGAAGCACTGTGCTTTCCAACATCAATTGTTTCCAAAAAATAGTAAGCAAGGCACTCCCTTTTTCAATGTGTTGGCTTGCATTTAGTAGGTGATTTTATTTATTCTCACTAATCAATTATTTTGCCAGGTATTGATGCAAAATATGGGTCCAGTTATTTGGGTTTGTTTGGTAATTTGACAAGTACAACACTAGCTTATTGCCTGTTACATTTCTAACTTTGTCCAGTTCCGACGAAAGATCATCGACCTGAAACGTTAACTGTTTCTCTCTCCACAGCTGTTGCCTGACCCGAGTATTTCCAGCATTTTCTATTTTTATTTCAGATTTCCAGCATCTGCAGTATTTTGCTTTTATACTAGTTTATTGCCAAATGTTTACAACATCCCCTGTATTAAGATTCCCACATGACCATGTTAATACATAAGAAGTAGGAGTAGGAGTAGGCCATACGGCCCCTCGGGCCTGCTCCGCCATTCAATAGGATCATGGCTGATCCGAACCTAGACTCACGTCCACATCCCTGCCCGCTCCCCGTAACCCCTAATTCCCTTATCAGCTAGGAAACTGTATCTCCATTTTAAATTTATTTAATGTCGCAGCTTCCACAGCTCTCTGAGGTAGCAAATTCCATAGATTTACTACCCTCTCTGAGTGAAGAAGTTTCTCCTCATCTCAGTTTTGAAAGGGCAGCCCCTTATTCTAAGATTATGCCCCCTAGTTCCAGTCTCACCCATCAGTGGAAACATCCTCACCGCATCCACCCGATCAAGCCCCCTCACAATCTTATATGTTTCGATAAGATCGCCTCTCATTCTTCTGAATTCCAATGAGTAGAGGCCCAACCTACTCAACCTTTCCTCATAAGTCAACCCCCTCATCTCCAGAATCAACCGAGTGAACCTCTCTGAACTGCCTCGAGAGCAAGTATATATTTTCTTAATATGGACTTGATCCTAGTTTCACTTGGCAACCTCAGGTTGTTCATATATGTGCAGGGACCACTTGCGAGTCAATCTAGGACATCCATATAATATTTGATTGTAGAACTTAGAGGCCACATTACTAGTCTGCCCAATACTGAATGCTTACAAGGAGTATTCATTTAGTATGTCAACTATGTAATTATTGTTTGAACTCAGTCTGGATCCTCAAGTGATCTCCATTCTTTAATCATTTTGCTTAAATACTGTAATTTCTTACTGCGTTGGGCCTCTAAAGCTATGGTCATCTCTAGTTCCCTTTCCTTACTGCTGTCCACACAACGGTTATATTCAAGAATGTACATTTTATGAAGCTTTTTACAAATATGGGTACATTTAGATTGAGGTTGGTGTATAGAGTATACAATCACGTCTTGTGTACATTCCCATAGTTTGAGTCTCTTTTTTTAAACTGAGACTTTATTTGCATTGATGAATCAATTTAGGTCATTACTCACAAGCTGTGTGTACACGCCCATCCGTAGCCACAAAAATCTACAAAATTAAAATGATTGGACCATTGACATTGAGGTTGGTTCCCTGAAGTTTAAATCCTTTATTCCTCTGCCCCCAAACATGGAAAGATTCTCATAATAAAACAAGATCACTTAGAATGTGAAGAAATCAAAATAATGCTGGCCTTCTGGAAAAAAAGTGATGGAGTGTGCGCGTGCTCCATTAGGCTTGCTGTGGATTTAAGACCACACGTACAGAATGATCACTTTTGAAGTTTTTGCATCGAGAACACGGTGGTTCAAACCACATTTGTTCCAATTTGAGATGGTCAATTTTTCCAAATCAAACTACAAACTCCAACACGAGAAAAAATTCGCCATTGCACTATCCGTAGCACCTACATTCTTTTCCTCGCATGGACCAAGCTGAGCATTTTTACTATACCTCAATTATACTACAGTAAATTGACCTTCACTTTGGTTCACCTGTGTTCAAAATAGGTTGAAGCTACTGCCCAAGAGGGAATACCAGCAGGAATTGACACACAACGCCTAGAGAGTTCCAAACTAGTCAGTACATAACGCAAATATTTACATTGCCAGGACTCCTAGCAGATACAGATATTTCACTTAGGGAGTGGATACTGCAGAAAAGTGTGCATAAACACGATGCTAGTAAGTTAAATGCAGAATAAATTTAGAAGAGTGGGTGTGGTATGCCGGACATACTAGATAACTTTGCAGACCTATTGACCCCATCATCTAGTATCAATTCTATACATCCCTCAACAGGAAAACAAACTAGTTCCAAGGCGATTTTTGTTTTCCCCAATGAAAGATAATTTATGCAGCAGGAAGCTTCTGATTTTAAACAGCATAAGGGATTACCGAGACAATTTCAGTTTAGGGACTTCCTAAAGGAATGGTGTCTGGTCCCTGAATTCATGGATTGTGGTGGTGGTTACTGGAGTTAACAGCATTTGGGTGTAGCATGGCAAAGGACCATTTTATAAAGTTGCCAGCTACTGGTCACAACAAATTTGAGTTGATTTATTCCTGCAATAAAGATGTTGTATTCTTTTGCAAGATAATGTTCCAGTTCTGCACTCTCAGCATAGATAGAAAAAAGAAATCAGTGAGCAGCGCCCAAGTTCATGATGCGGGCTTTCTGCAGTGCAAGATGCCGAAAAAATGGAATTTTTACACTGATGTTTCCTAGAAACATATCCTAAGTTTAAACATGTCCAACACTACCATCCCCTGTCTAGTACATCTCTCCCCAGTTTTTTTCAAATTTATCTTCTATTATGCTATAGAAAATAAATGCAAGTGTAACCCCGCTATTCAAGAAAGGAGGGAAGATAGAAAGCAGGGAACTACAGGCTAGTTAGCCTGACTTCAGTCATCGGGAAAATATGCTGGAATCCATTATTAAGGAAGAGGTAACAGGGCACTTAAAACAATTTTATTAGGCAGAGTCAACATGATTTTATGAAAGAGAAATCATGTTTAACAAATGTATTGAGTTTTTTTGAGGATGTAACCAGCAGGGTAGATAAAGGGTCCAGTGGATGTAGTATATTTGGGTTTTGATATACCTATCAATTCGTCCAATAAAAAGCGACGAGTTAGGAACGTAACTAAAGGTTTTTATTGACTAAATAACAGAGCCCACCCTCGTGGGTGATCGGGTCCAACAAGGAGGAATACCAGCCAGTCGACTACCTTTATACCTGGGCAGGTAGGTGGAGCCATGGGCGGAGTCGGAGGTGGTCAGCCCAGGTATAACAGCGCGACAAGAGGCGACCTCGTATCGTGATACAACAGTGATAACGGTGATAACAATACAACAGTGATAACTATAGTGTAACGATAAAAGTGGTTTACCACATTCACCCCTTGTTTAGATTTGAGTCCGGCGGGGTGAAGTGTACTACCAGTTCTGGTATGTCAGTCTGTCCGGAGGCCTCGTAAGCCTCTCCGATCGTCGCAGCGGCGGTGCTGCATTATCCGGTGTTAGTGCTGGTGTCTGCGTGGTCGGCGAAGGCTCGTGGGGTTCCGGCATGCCGTCTACCTGGGCTGGAATTGGGGGGGGTGGTGGGGGGGGGGTAAAGGTGGTGTCTCCGGAGTGCCCGAGGGTGCGAGGTCTCGTAAGGAGACAGTGTCCTCCCGCCCGTCTGGGTAAGCCACGTAGGCGTACTGGGGGTTGGCGTGCAGGAGGTTCACCCTCTCGACCAGGGGGTCTGTTTTATGGGCCCTCACGTGCTTTCGCAGCAAGACGGGCCCCGGAGAGGTCAGCCAGGTTGGTAGAGTGGTTCCCGTAGTCGACTTCCTGGGGAAAATAAACATTCGTTCATGGGGGGTGGCGTTAACGGCAGTGCAAAGTAGTGACCGGATGGAGTGCAGCGCTGTCGGGAGGACTTCCTGCCAGCGGGAGGTTGGGAGGCCCTTAGACTTTAAGGCTAAGAGGACGGCCTTCCATACCGTCGCGTTCTCTCTTTCCACCTGGCCGTTCCCTCGGGGGTTGTAGCTGGTGGTCCTACTTGCTGCAATACCTCTCGCTAGTAGGAACTGACGGAGTTCCTCGCTCATGAAAGAGGAGCCCCGGTCACTATGTATATAGTTTGGGAACCCGAACAAGGCGAAGAGGTCGTTCAGGCATTTAATGACCGTGGTACTGGTCATGTCTGGGCAGGGGAAGGCAAAGGGGAAACGGGAGTACTCATCAACAATGTTGAGGAAGTACACATTACGGTCAGAGGACGGGAGGGGCCCCTTAAAGTCGATGCTCAGGCGCTCGAAGGGGCGGGTGGCCTTGATCAGGCTTGCTCTGTCCGGCCTAAAGAAGTGCGGTTTGCACTCGGCGCAGGTCTGGCAGTTCCTGGTTATGGTCCTGACCTCCTCGATGGAGTAGGGCAGGTTGCGGGCCTTAATGAAGTGGTAAAGTCTGGTGACCCCGGGGTGGCAGAGGTCGTTGTGGAGGGTCTGAAGTCTATCACTTTGCGCGCTGGCGCATGTAATTCGTGACAGAGCATCGGGGGGTTCGTTCAGCTTACCTGGCCGGTACAAGATATCATAATCGTAGGTGGAGAGCTCGATTCTCCACCTCAAGATCTTGTCATTCTTGATTTTGCCCCTCAGCTTGTTATTAAACATAAAAGCGACCGAACGTTGGTCGGTAAGGAGGGTAAATCGTTTGCCTGCCAGGTAGTGCCTCCAGCGTCGTACTGCCTCCACAATCGCCTGGGCCTCCTTCTCGACCGACGAGTGTCGGATCTCAGGGCCCTGTAGGGTCCTTGAGAAGAAGGCCACCGGTCTCCCCTCCTGGTTAAGGGTGGCGGCTAGGGCGAAGTCGGATGCATCGCTCTCGACTTGGAAGGGGATGGACTCATCCACTGCATGCATAGTGGCCTTGGCAATGTCTCCCTTAATGAGGGAGAAGGCTGCGCACGCTTCCTCCGTGAGGGGGAAGGATGTGGACTTCATGAGGGGTCTGGCTTTGTCCGCATAATTGGGCACCCATTGGGCATAGTAGGCGAAGAGCCCCAGGGTTCTCTTAAGTGCCTTAGGGCAGTGGGGGAGGGGTAGCTCCATGAGGGGGCGCATTCTTTCGGGGTCGGGGCCGATGAGTCCGTTCTCTACAACACACATTTCTCCTTATTGTAGGTGAGGTTCAGCCGTTGGGCTGTACGGAGGAATTTCTCCAGATTCACGTCGTGGTCCTGCCGGTCGCGGCCGCAGATGGTGACGTTATCTAGGTAGGGGAATGTGGCCTGCAGTCCGTTCTGGTCAACCATCCGGTCCATCTCCCTTTGGAAGACCGAGACCCCGTTGGTGACACCGAAGGGGACCCTAAGGAAGTGGTATAGGCGCCCATTCGCCTCGAAGGCGGTGTACTGGCGGTCCTCGGGGTGGATAGGGAGTTGGTGGTAGGCCGACTTAAGGTCGATGGTCGAGAATACGCGGTATTGTGCAATCTGATTGACCATGTCAGATATGCGGGGAAGGGGGTATGCGTCCAGCTGGGTGTATCTGTTTATGGTCTGGCTGTAGTCGATGACCAGGCGATTTTTATCGCCGGTCTTAACGACCACGACCTGGGCACGCCAGGGGCTGTTGCTCCCCTCGATGATGCCCTCCTTCAGGAGACGCTGCACCTCAGAGCTAATGAAAGCTCTGTCCCCAGCGCTGTACCGCCTGCTCTTGGTAGCGACGGGTTTGCAGTCGGGGGTGAGGTTAGCGAACAGGGAAGGTGGCGGCACCTTGAGGGTGGATAGGCTGCAGGTGTTACGCGGTGGGCGGTTTAACCTTCGCTGGTTGTCGACTGTGAGTGGGGGGAGGGGTCCACCGTATGCTAGGGTTACACTTTGGAGGTGGGATTGGAAGTCCAGCCCTAGTAGGACGGCAGCGCAGAGCTGGGGGAGGACGAGGAGTTTAAAGTTTTTATACTCTGCACCCTTAACCGACAAGGTCACAGCACAGTAGCCGCTAATGTCCGTGGCGTGGGACCTCGATGCCATCGAGATTCGGTTGCGCGTTGGCAGGACAGGGAGGGAGTAGTGGCTCACTGTGTCTGGGTGGATGAAGCTCTCCGTGCTTCCGCTGTCGAACAGGCAGGTCGTGGCGTGGCCGTTTACTTTGATGTCCATCATCGACTTGGACAGGTGGTGTGGGCGGGCTTGATCCAGAGTGACGGAGGCTAGTGTGTAGGTAAGCGAGTCGTTGTCGTCTGCGGGCGAGGCGGTCGTCGGGTCCGGGGGCCCGGTGGCAGTCGGGCGTGGTGGGTAAAATGGCGTCTCCCACGAGGTAGGACAAAATGGCGGAGAAGATGGCTGCCCCCATAACTCACGAGGCACTATTGGGGTCGGTTGCCTTGATCAAAGATGGCCGCCCCCATGACTCACGTGTGGGGATACTGGCCTCAGTTGCCGTGAAAGAAGATGGCCGCCCCCACAGTTCGCATGAGGCACTGCTGGCCTCTGAAGATCCGCTCCTGTAGGCCTTAGAGAAGTGGCCTTTCTTCCTGCAGGTTGTGCAGGTAGAGTTCCTGGCTGGGCAGCGCGACCTCGGGTGCTTCTCCTGGCCGCAAAAGAAGCAGCCGGCGGCCCGATCGCGGGTGCCCGATGTCGGAGCCGGTACCGGGGGTGGCGGGCCCGGTCGGGTCCGGGACGCCGAGGTAGGTCCCGGGGGCGGCGCTGCGAAGGGTATTGCGGTAGGGGTCGGGCCCGAGTCCCAGGGTCGCGAGCAGTACCTGGAAAACGCCTCCTGGTCCTGATGGGCCACCTCCAGGGAGAGAGCGAGGGCTTCAGCTTTGTCCAGGTCGAGGTCTTTAGCTTCAAGCAGTCTTTGCCGTGAGTAGTCGGACCGTAGGCCTTTCACAAAGGCATCGCGGATATTATCTTCCGTATTTTCAACAGCCGTCACCGCTTTAAAGTCACAGTTCCTGCCGAGTGCTCTTCGCGCCCGTAAAAATTCAGCTACAGACTCTCCTGGCTGTTGCGGGCGGGATCTTAGGAGGTGCCTGGTGTACATGTAATTTACCGGGCTGCGATACTGCTGTTTCAGTAGGTTGATAGCGGCCTCGTACGTAGTCGTGTCCTGGATGAGTGCGTATACTCTCGGGCTCGCTTGGGCGTTCAGAAGTCTTAGTTTGGATCTCTGCGGGGCGCCGGATTCTTCCAGGTAGGATTCGAAGCAGTCCAGCCAGTGTTTGAAGTTGAGGGCTGCGTTTGCTGCCTGTGGGTTTAGATCCAGGTACGGTGGTTTGAGGGCTTGCAGCCAAGCCGGCTGGTGTGGCTGTGCTTCTGGGAGGGCTTCTGGCTGGCCAGTAGTAGACATCTTTAAAATTTAGTCAATAAAATTGATATACCTATCAATTCGTCCAATAAAAAGCGACGAGTTAGGAACGTAACTAAAGGTTTTTATTGACTAAATAACAGAGCCCACCCTCGTGGGTGATCGGGTCCAACAAGGAGGAATACCAGCCAGTCGACTACCTTTATACCTGGGCAGGTAGGTGGAGCCATGGGCGGAGTCGGAGATGGTCAGCCCAGGTATAACAGCGCGACAAGAGGCGACCTCGTATCGTGATACAACAGTGATAACGGTGATAACAATACAGTGATAACTATAGTGTAACGATAAAAGTGGTTTACCACAGGTTTCCAAAAGGCATTTGATAAGGTGCCACATAAAAGGTTGCTACGCATGGGAAGGGCTCATGGGGTTGGGGGTAATATATTAGCATTACAGAGGATTGGTTAATGGACAGAAGGGAGAGTAGGGATAAACGGGTTATTTTCCAGTTGGCAGGCTGTAACTAGTGGGGTGCTGCAAGGATCAGTGTTGGGGCCTCAGCTATTTACAATCTATATTAATGACTTAGATGAAGGGAGAGTGCAATGTATCCAAGTTTGCTAATGATACAAAGCTAGGTGGGAAAGTAAGCTGTGAGGAGGACATAGAGAGGCTGCAAAGGGATATTGACAGGTTAAGTGAGTGGGCAATAATGTGACAGATGCAGTATAATGTGGGGAAATGAGAGATTACTCACTTTGGTAGGTAAAACAGAATATTTCTTTACTTGGTGAGAAATTATTAAATGTTGGTGTTCAGAGAGATTTAGATGTCCTCGTACAAGAAACAGAGGTAGCATGCAGGTACAGCAAGAAATTAGGAAGGCAAATGGCATGTTACCCTTTATTGCAAGGTTTTGTTTAAAATTTGTTTATGGGATGTGGGCGTCGCTGGGAAGGCCAGCATTTATTGCCCATCTCTAATTGTCCTCGAGAAGGTGGTGGTGAGCCGCCTTCTTGAACCGCTGCAGTCCGTGTGGTGAAGGTACTCCCTCAGTGCTGTTAGGTAGTGAGTTCGACCCAGCGACGATGAAGGATTAGCAATATACTAAGTCAGGATGGTGTGTGACTTGGAGGGGAACTTGGAGGTGGTGGTGTTCCCATGCGCCTGCTGCCCTTGTCCTTCTAGGTGGAAGAGGTCGGGGGTTTGGGAGGTACTGCCGAAGAAGCCTTGGTGAGTTGCTGCAGTGCATCTTGTAGATGGTACACACTGAAGCCACGGTACACCAGTGGTGGAGGGAGTGAATGTTTAAGGTGGTGGATGGGGTATAACAGTAAGGAAGTCTTGCTACAATTGCTTTGGTGAGACCACACCTGGAGTACTGTGCACTGTTTTGCTCTCCTTATCTGAGGAAGGATATACTTGCCTTAGAGGCAGTGCAACAAAGGTTCACGAGATTGATTCCTGGGAGGAAAGGGTTGTCCTATGAGGACAGATAGAGTAGATTGGGCCTATACTCTCTGGAGTTTAAGAATGAGAGGAAATCATGAAACATACAAGATTCTGAGGGGGTTGACAGGGTAGATGCTGAGAGGTTGTTTCCCCTGGCTGGAGAGTCTAGAACTCAGTCTCAGGATAAGGAGTCAGCCATTTAAGACCGAGATGGAGGAATTTCTGCACTCTCAGCGTTGTGAATATTTGGAATTCTCTACCACAATGGGCTGTGAATGCTGAATCGTTGAGTGTATGCAAAGCTGAGATAGATATTTTGAACTCAAGGGGAATCAAGAGATATGGAGATTGGGCGGGAAAGTGGAGTTGAGGTCGATGATCAGCCATGATCTTATTGAATGGCGGAGCAGGCTCGAGGGGCTGTATGGCCTACTCCTGCTACTAATTATGTTCTTAAAGAAATCTTGCATTTTGGCAGGCTGATATTGATCCCTCATTTCTTTCCTTCAGCACCCAAAGATAGGCATCAGCTGGTATTAAATCAACTTGCCGTTACCTACTCATGCCTGAAACATTACTAGAAGAATGACATTTTCATACAACAGCTTTTTGCCTCCCACCTATGTACATACAAACATACAAAATTGACAGGCAGGAAAGGACCAGCAGGTGCATCAAGTCTGCCCCAAGTACGATTGGTGGGCCAACTGCTCCATCACTCTGCAGAATGTTTTAATTCCTTACGAACAGTCCCTCACCATTTCCAATCAATTAACATCCTGGTGGCAGAAAGAACTCTGCTTATGACGACTCCTTTCCCTAATCAGAACACCTCTGCCTGGTTATACATGTCACCATACCCCTTGCCCAAGCTGCCGCATGGCTCTCATTGGCAAGTGCCCTTTTTTTTTTTTTTTAAACTCCACTACACTGGTATGGAGGTGAACATATGCCTGCACTCGCAGTCAATCCCAATTCTAAATAGTTAACTCCCTCAGAGCAGGATAGTCGTAGCATCAACTGCTTTTGTTGATCGTATGTTCCATATAGCTACTCCACTGCGGAGTGAAATGAGGGGGAAGCGAACAGTTTGCTTCGGACATAGTTTCAAATTTGGGTTCTCTAATTCTACTCAGCCCTATATTTTCATGTCTCAGTCACATTTCTCAATTTTTTCTCCATAGTTCAATTCTGCAAATCTCTTGCCTAAAACTTTTTTTTATTCATTCACTGGATGTGGGCATCACTGGCAAGGCCAGCATTTATTGCCCATCCCGCACTGCCCTTGATAAAGGTGGTGGTGAGCTGCCTTCAGGAACTGCTGCAGTCCGTGTGGTGAAGGTACTCCCATAGTGCTGTTAGGGAGGGAGTTCCAGGATTTTGGTCCAGTGATGCTGCAGGAATGGCGATATATTTCCAAGTCAGGATGGTGTATGACAGGGAGGGGAACTTGGAGGTGATGGTGTTTCCATGCCAGTGTTGCCATTGTCCATTTAGGTGGAAGGAGTCACGAGTTTGGGAGGTCCTGTCGAAGAACTCAAATCCCAGAATCATCCTCTGAATCCTCTCCAATGCTTTAATACCCTTTTAAATGCAGTGTGTCCAAAATCACATACAAAATGTGGCCAAGAGATCTATAGGTTTTTTTGAATGGGGGGTTTGCACCAACAGTGCCTTCTGTGGTTCAAATCTAACTCACACTGATGAGTTGAACATCTCCACTCTGCTGGTGCATAGGTCTTAAATTTGCCCCTAGTTCTAAGTGGGTGCAGCAGGACAAAACCTAGTATTCGGCACCAATTGACTCAGATACAAACAAGCACAGGAAACAAAAAAACTGGAAATGTCACTTCGTTAAGGAGTGCTCATTAGCAGGCAAGTCAAGGATATGCTGTTTTGTAACAAACTTGCGCAGTCCAGTTGCCAACCCTCATTAGGGCACAGATGAGCGCAGTTAAATGAAAGCACTCAACTCAAAAAAAAAAAAAAAAAAAAAAACCCCCCACAGGCATTGAGCGCTGATGGGAACAATTAATAAACCCATTCCATGATAAATACATATGTAGCACATGTGGCAGGTAAACCATATCCAAAAGTGGTTATAGCACATTTTGAAACAAACTGGAAACTCAAACTAGCCTTCTGATTTCTAATTGTACAGACATATTGCTTTTACTAATATGTTTTTTGATAGTGCAAGCCAGCAAAGTGATGTTACGTTGCCCCCCACCCTGAGTCAGACTAGTGGGCAGAGGTCTGCTTTACAGCACTGGAATACCAGTGACCAGTCAACTATCCAGTCAGCTCTTTACTAATGTTGAAATATTAAGGAAATTCCAGTGCACTGCTTGTGCACTTTTAAGTTTAAAATATGGCTAATTACAGTTAAACTGCAGCTGAGGTGAAGCAGTGCAAGAGTACCTTCGAGATGGTCTCACAACTAATGCCAAACAGCAACTCTGCTGCCTTTATGCTGCATGTTTGCATTAATAGCTTTGCAGCAATGAAAAATGTGGCACAACTGTCCAAGATTATATCTAACCAGTGTTTACAACCAGGAGGCTATACCTCTAGAAAGAACTTTCTACACAAGTCCATTTTTCTTACCTCCAATCTTTCTAAGTTTCCCATCTTAACAGCCTCATCGTAACTGAGACACTTGTACATAATCTTCAAAGCTTGCTTTTCTATTAGCTTGGATTGACTTGCTGCCTGCCCTAGATGTTAAACTAAAATGCAAAACCTTGGCAGGTGTTCCACATGATGCAAATCACTTCTGCAAAAGAACCATAAATCATAAATACCACTACCATAAATAATGACATCAGAATGCAATTTTGAATCATGACTGAGGTAATTCAGTAATGGAATCACTTCACATCTATATTTCACCCACTGAAAGAATTGGGATCTAGAATTGTTGTTTAAAAAAAAACCTTTCGAACAGCTATTCAAATTTCAGACAACCTAAAAAGTTAACTTTAGCCTGTTGGCACTACAGTACGAGACTAACATCTTACAGTCTTGATGTCAAAAATGGTAAATAAGTTGATGGGGAATGTTCCTGTAGTGTAGTGGTTATCGTGTTTGCTTAACACGCAAAAGGACCCAGGTTCGAAACCAGGCCAAAACATTTAGGTGTCAGCCATGGCTCAGTGGCTAGCACTCTTGCCTCCGAGTCAGAAGGCTGTGCATTCAAGTCCTACTCTAGAAATTGGAGCACAAAAAAAAAAAAAAAAAAAAAAAATCTAGGCTGACGCTCCAGTATAGTACACTGGTTGGTCATTTATTTCATTGCTGTTTGTGGGGACTTGCTGTGTGACTGCAATTTATATGTAGTGAAAATTCTGCGTAATTCATAGACCGAAGAAATAACTTGCATTTATATAGCACCTTTTAGGTTTCCAACTGGACATATGCAGATAGGGGCCGTGCGGGCAATGGTGATGCAGAATTCTCACCTGCCAGGTTAGAACCAGATTTGATTCCAGGCAACACAGGCTATTTACATTGATGCAGGACCTTTACATTGCTTGGCACAGTGGCGCGCACCTGTGATCCAGCTGCTGGTAGGCCGAGGCTGCAGGATTGCTTGAGGTCAGGAGTTCTGGGCTGCCGTCGTCTGTGTCCACACTAAGACCAGTATCCACATGGTGCTCCTAGGAGAACCTGGGATCACCAGGTCTGATAGAGGGGTGAACTGGCACAGGCTGGAAATGGAGCAGGTCTAAGCCCCCATTCTGCTCAGTAGTCAGGTCGTACCTGTGAATAGATGCTGCAAGTACAGCCTGGCCAATACAGTGAGATGCATTTTTTTTTTTAGGGTGAAGGATACAGATTCAATAACAGCCTTCAAAAAGGGAATTGGATAAATACTTGGAGAAAAAATTTCAGGAATATGGGGAAAGAGCAGGGGAATGGGACTAACTGGCTTGTTCTTCGAAAGAGCTGGCGCAAACTCGTTGGGCCAAATGGCCTCCTTCTGTGCTGTACTATTCTATGATTCATTAAAATTTCAGTCATACTAACCTGAAAGTGAATTACAGGAAACTCTCTTAACCGACACCCAAATAACCGGAAATCTCTCAAGCGGCAAAATTCAGGAATAGGTTCAGGTAAGTTTTACTTTAGATTAGTGGCCGTGTAACCGGGGTTCCCGCACCTGTTGCCATGCAACAGGGACGCCTGGATCTGTGGCCGTGTAACCGGGGCTCCTGCACCTGTGGCCGTGTACGGGGCTCTTGTACCTTAGTAAGTATACCTCTCTGTAATCCGGACTTTTGGATAAACCGGCGCCACGCCGGTCCCAGATAAAAAAAAGTGTTTCCTGTACTTAGCTTTTTAAAAATGACGACCCAATCACAGAAGGGGACTTCAATATCAAGTAAGCCAACCTTAAAAGCTCCAAGAAAGTAAAGATCCCAAGTTACTTCCAAATTGCTCAATGTGTTGAGATACCGCGGCAAACGTGGGAGTCGAGACCAGAGCTATTGAAAACACAACTCCTTTATTCCAACCACATGACAAACAGGAACTAGAAAAGCCCGCGCATCCACTTAAATACTTCCCAGACAGGAAGTGCTCCCGGCAGCCTGTCCCTGCGGGAAACAAGTTGCTGGAGGAAAGGGCCCCCGGCTGGGGGCTTCTGCTTAGACTGTCTGTGCCGCCGTGAGCGGATTATGTCCAGTGGTGGCGTGTCGCCACAGAGCTCCCCCCAGAATCCGCTTAGGAGTGGACGAGTCGTGACGGTGGTCTAATGGTTCTGCCGCAGCGGCTCTGAGTGGTCGCCGGTCTGGTTGGTTGGGTCGGGCGGTTCGCCGCCGGCTGTGCTGGCTTGCCGGGGGGACGGCCTCTAGTTGGAGGCTGGGCCACGGGGACCTGTTCCCCTGGTTCTGTGTGTGCTGGTTTGAGCCGGTCGATGGAGACTGTCTCGACCCTGTCGCCGAGTCGCAGCTTGAAGACCTTGTCCCCGGTTTGTAGTACCTCGTACGGACCGTCGTACGGGGGTCGCAGGGGCCCGCGGTGTGCGTCGTGTCGCACGAAGACGAAGCGCGCCTGCTGTAAATTTGGCGGGACGTGAGGTGCGAGTTCGCCGTGTCGGTTGACCGGAAGTGGGGCGAACTGCTGAGCGGAAGAGAAAGAGTCGAGCCGCTGCTGTTCGGCCGACCAAGGCTTGGTAGGCTCCGGAAGGAATTCGCCTGGGACGCGCAGCTGTTGTCCGTAGACTAACTCCGCTGCCGAGGACTGGCGGTCTTCCTTGACCGCGGTGCGTAGGCCGAGTAGCACCCACGGTAGGCGGTCAGTCCAGGTACTGTCCTGCAGGCCGGCGCGGAGTGAGGCCTTGAGTGACCTGTGGAAGCGTTCACAAAGTCCATTGGCCTGCGGGTGGTACGCCGTGGTGCGGTGGAGCGTCACTCCAAGGTTGCGTGCTGTGGCCGTCCAGAGTTCGGAGGTGAACTGGGCGCCTCTGTCGGAGGTTATGTCGGCCGGTACGCCGAACCTCGCAACCCAGGTGTTAACGAACGCCCTGGCGATGTCGGCTGTGGTGGTGGAGGTCAGCGGCACTGCCTCAGGCCAGCGTGTGTAGCGGTCGACCATCGTGAGGAGATAAGTTTGGCCTTGCGATGGCGGCAGGGGACCGACGATGTCGACGTGTACGTGGTCGAAGCGGCGGCTGGGTACCTCGAAGTCTCCCAGGGGTGCTTTGGTGTGCAGCTGTACCTTAGCCCATTGGCAGGCGAGGCAGGAGGTGGCCCAAGTCCGAACATCTCTGCTGAGGCCGCGCCAGACGAAGCGCTTGGAGAGGAGTTTGACGGATGCGCGGGAACCCGGGTGAGAGAGCCCGTGGAGCACGTCGAAAACGCGGCGGCGCCAGGTCTCAGGGACGACCGGCCTGGGTTGGCCGAGTGAGACGTCGCACGTGACTGCCGTGGCTTCGGGCCCGTGCGCGACCTTGGCTAGGCGTAGCCCTGGCAGGCTGGTAGCCGCCGAGAGGAGGTCTGGGTCCGTGAGCTGGGCCGCTGCTAGTTGTGCGTAGTCGACCGCGAGGTGATTTGCACAGACGGCGGGACGGGAAAGGCAGTCGGCGACCATGTTGTCTCTACCGGAGACGTGCTGAATGTCCGTAGTAAACTCGGAGACGGCCGCGAGCTGGCGTTGCTGCCTAGCGGACCAGGGTTTGGTGTGCTTGGCCATCGCGTATGTGAGTGGCTTGTGGTCCACATACGCGGTGAAGGGGCGGCCTTCCAGGAGGAACCTGAAATGGCGGACCGACAGGTGGAGTGCGAGAAGCTCGCGGTCGAAAGTGGAGTATTTGACCTCCGGGGGGCGCAGTTGGCGGCTGCAGAAAGCAAGCGGCTGCCACGCGCCATTGACCCACTGACCGAACACGGCCCCGACCGCGTGGTCGGAGGCGTCGGTGGTGAGCGCGACCCGGGCATCGGCCCTCGGGTGCGCGAGCAGAGTGGCGTCGGCGAGCGCGTTTTTGGTGGCGTCGAAGGCGGCTGCCGTGTCAGTGGTCCAGGCTACGTCCATCTTGCCGGATTTTCCTCGGAGGGAGTCGTATAGGGGCTTCATGAGGGCTGCGGCTCTGGGGATGAACCTGTTGTAGAAGTTCACCATCCCGAGGAACTCCTGGAGGCCCTTGATGGTTGTGGGGCGGGGGAATTGCTGGACGGCCTGCACCTTGTTGGGCAGGGGGACGGCCCCAGCAGGGGTGATGTGGTGACCGAGAAAATCGCTCTCGGTTAGGCCGAATTGGCACTTCGCCGGGCTGAGGATGAGCCCGTGTTGGGCTAGGCGCCCGAACAGGATGCGAAGGTGTTCGAGGTGTTCCTGTTTGGAGGAGCTGGCCACGAGAATGTCGTCTAGATAGACGAATAGGAAGTTCAGGTCCCGGAGGACTGAGTCCATAAGGCGCTGGAAAGCCTGTGCTGCATTCTTGAGGCCGAAGGGCATCCTCAGGAACTCGAACAGGCCGAATGGGGTGATGACGGCCGTTTTGGGGATGTCCGCGGGGTGTACGGGGACTTGGTGGTAACCGCGCACCAGGTCGACTTTGGAAAAGACGGTTCGTCCGGCCAGTCGGGCCGAGAAGTCCTGGATGTGTGGCACCGGGTATCGATCGGGGGTGGTGGGGTCGTTGAGGCGGCGGTAGTCCCCGCAAGGGCGCCAGCCTCCGCCGGGCTTGGGGGCGATGTGGAGGGGCGAGGCCCAAGGGCTGCTGGAGCGGCGGATGATGCCGAGTTGTTCCATGGTGGTGAACTCGGCCCGCGCGATTTCCAGCTTGGCCGGGTTGAGTCTGCGGGCGTGGGCAGAAACTGGGGGGCCGGTGGTGGGGATATAGTGTTCCACACCGTGCTTGGCGGCTTTGGCCGAAAAGGTCGGGTTAGAGGGGGCGGGAAACTCAGCTAGGAGTGCCGAGTAGTCGTCCGTGGCTCTGGCGAGGCAGTAGGTCGTCAGGCCGGCCGAACGGGCCGGGGTAAAGGCGCCGGGGATGGGGGCCATAGTGTTGATGTCGACAAGGAGGCCGTGGGCGCGCAGGAAGTCGGCGCCGATGAGTGGGCAGAGGACCTTGGCTGTGAGGAACTCCCAGCGGTAGCGGCGGCCCGCGAGGTCGAGCGTGACCATACGGGTGCCATATGTGCGGATTTCAGAGCCGTTGGCTGCAGCCAGTGTGATACCCCGTGTGCCGCGTTGGATCTCGAGGGCGGAGGTGGGGGTGATGCTGTGCTGGGCCCCTGTGTCGCACAGAAATCGGCGGTTGGTTCTGTCGTCAGTGACGTACAGTAGGGGCTCCTTCTGCCCCGCGGCCATCACGGGGGCCGGTGCGGGGGGGGGGGTTTGAAGGTACATGGTGGCGTGCAGCGTTGAGCTCTAGCGCCAAAACGGGTGTGGTAGTAGCAGTGACCCGGAGTGGTAGGGCGGTCGGGCCTAGCGGCCCGGGAAGACCGCGTGGTTGTTGCCGTGAGGTCGGGCGCGACGTCGCGAGCGGCCTGTGCAGAGAGCAGCCGGTCGGCCTTTTCGGCTATATCATTCAGGTCCGTGGAGTCAGACTCCACAATGAGCGGGCGGATGCTGGCGGGGAGCTGCCAAATGAAAAGCGTGCGAAAAAGGGCGCCGGGGTTTTTGTCGTCTGAGAGGGACAGCATGTGGGAAAGCAGGTCTGATGGTGAAGCGTCACCAAGGCCGGGGAGGTCCAGGAGTTGGCAGTGGCGCTGGTAAGAGGACGTTTGAAATTTTTTAAGTAGCGCAGCCTTCAGATGTTCGTACTTGCCCTCTGTTGGTGGATTCTGCAGCGCTGCCCAAACCTTGGGGACTGTAGCGTAGGTGAGCGAGGCGACGAGGTAGTCGTACTTAGTGGCGTCGACTGTAATGCCTTTCAGCCGGAATCTGGACTCAGCTTGAACGAACCAGGCTTCGGCGAGGTTCTCTCAAAAGTCTGGTAATTTAACCGTGACTGCGTTTGTATCCGCCATGCTAGCTTAGGATTCGTCCTGAGCGTCGGGGTCACCAGTGTTGAGATACCGCGGCAAACGTGGGAGTCGAGACCAGAGCTATTGAAAACACAACTCCTTTATTCCAACCACATGACAAACAGGAACTAGAAAAGCCCGCGCATCCACTTAAATACTTCCCAGGCAGGAAGTGCTCCCGGCAGCCTGTCCCTGCTGGGGGCTTCTGCTTAGACTGTCTGTGCCGCCGTGAGCGGATTATGTCCAGTGGTGGCGTGTCGCCACAAATGATCAAAATGTGGCACTTGGACACCCACTGCCAATAACTTCATTCTCTATTTCAATCAGAGAATAAAGAGTCATCCCACTTTAGACAGCACTACATTGATTTTGCTTCAATGATCAGTACTAGCCAATGCAGTTTTAAGTATAAGAGTTGATCTGACAAATGATGACAATCATGGAAAAATACTGAAATGAGGCAGGGAAGGTAGCAGTCAACACCAACCCGAGTGACAGTGCTCTGGTTCAGACAGTTGGCTAAACAGAACAAAAGTTGCAAGCCTCACAAAAAACCATTCTAGGTTTAGCACTGCACTTCAATAAAAAAGGAACAATTCCATGTGTCATGGCTGAAGCTGATGGTCACGGCTCAACAATGATAGAATGTAGGAGCACAGAAACAGGTCATTCGGGTCTGTGCCAGTGTTCATGATCCACATGAGCCTCCTGCCACCTCACCTCACCCCATCAACATATCATTCTATTACTTTCTCCCTCATGTACTTATCTAGCTTCCCCTTAAATGCATCCACACTATTCTCAACGACTCCAAATGGTAATGACTTTCACATTCTCACCACTGAAGAATACTGTTGAACCATCATTGATATAATTGAAAAGAACAAAGGAAAAAAAGATGCATCCCTTCAAACAAACATATTTTTAACTTTGTATTGATATAGGGAAACGAGTTTCCAAGTGGAAACTCCGCAAAAACATCCATTTTACAACTTCTGAAAAAATTCAATGTTAGATCAGATGGCATACTGCTGGCTAACTGTACAAAAGTCTCAACAGGAATTAAACACCAAGGTGACTGAATAGGGAGACTTAACTCCTGACAACTTTGAGATTTCCGTGCAATTTTAGCCAACCACCACAAGACTGACAATATCTGCACACTAGAAACATAGAAGATAGGAGGAGTAGGCCATTCGGCCCCTCGAGCCTGCTCCGCCATTCAATGAGATCATGGCTGATCATCCAAATTCAGTACCCTGTCCCTGCCTTCTCCCCATATCCCTTTAGCCTTAAATATATTTAACTCCTTCTTGAATATATTTAATGAATTGGCCTCTACTGCCTTCTGTGGTAGAGAATTCCACAGGTTCACCACTCTCGGTGAAGAAATTCCTCCTCATCTCTGTCCTAAATGGCTTACCCCTTATCCTTAGACTGTGACCCCTGGTTCTGGACTCCTCGGCCATCGGGAACATCCTTCCTGCATCTAGTCTGTCTAGTCCTGTTAGAATTTTATAAGTTTCAATGAGATCCCCTCTCATTCTTCTAAACTCCAGCGAGTATAAGCCCAATCGACCCAATCTCTCCTCATACGTCATTCCTGCCATCCCAGGTATCAGCCTGGTGAATCTTCGCTGCACTCCCTCCATGGCAAGAACATCCTTCCTCAGATAAGGCGACCAAAACTGCACACAATACTCAGGGTGTGGTCTCACCAAGGCCCTGTTCAACTGCAGCAAGACATCCTTGTTCCTGTACTCGAACCCTCTCGCTATGAAGGCCAAGATACCATTTGCCTTCTTAACTGCCTGCTGCACCTGCATGCTTTCCTTCAGCGACTGGTGCACAAGGACACCCAGGTCTCGTACTTCCCCTTCTCCCAATCTATTGCCATTCAGATAATAAACTGCCTTCCTGTTTTTGCCACCAAAGTGGATAACCTCGCATTTATCCACATTATACTGCATCTGCCATGCTTCTGTCCAATCACCCAACCTGTCCAAATCATCCTGGAGTTTCTCGGCATCCTCCTCACAGCACACACGCCCACCCAGCTTTGTATTGTCTGCAAACTTGGAGATATTACATCTAGTTCCCTCGTCTAGATCATTAATATATATTGTGAATAGCTGGGGTCCTAGGACCGATCCCTGCGGTACCCCACTAGTCACTGCCTGCCACTCGAAAAAAGACCCGTTTATTCCAACTCTTTGCTTCCTGTCTGCCAACCAGTTCTCTATCCAAGTCAGTACCTTGCCCCCAATCCCATGTGCTTTAACTTTGCATGCTAATCTCTTATGCGGGACCTTATCGAAAGCCTTCTGAAAGTCCAAATACACCACATCCACTGGTTCTCCCTTATCTATTCTACCAGTTACATCCTCAAAAAATTCCAGTTGATTAGTCAAGCACGATTTACCTTTTGTAAATCCATGTTGACTTTGTCCGTTCCTGTCACTGTTTTCCAAGTGCTCTGCTATTACATCTTTTATAATGGACTCTAGCATTTTCCCCACTACCGATGTCAGGTTTACCCGTTCTCTCTCTACCACCTTTTTTGAACAGTGGGGTAACATTAGCTACCCTCCAATCCATGGGAACTGTTCCAGAGTCTATAGAAATTTGGAAGATGACCAGCAATTCATCTACTATTTCTAGGGCCACTTCCTTAAGTACCCTAGGATGTAGATTATCAGGCCCTGGGGATTTATCGGCCTAGAAAGTAGAAACATCCATTTGCCTTTCTTGCACAAATATCAAAAGTAGATGAGTGCATAAAATAGTCAAGTCTGGGAGGCAACAAAAGAATGGATGAGGCAGGAAAGGAGACGGGCAATATTATGGAGATGGATTTAGGCGGTCTTGTTGATGGAGAGGATATGGGGTCAAAAAACTCAGCTCAAGGTCAAATAGGATGCTAAGGTTGCGAACAGTCTGGTTCAGCCTGAGACAATAGCCAGGGAGTGTGGTGAAATTGGTGGCTACGAAACACAGTTTGTGGCGGGGGCCGAAAACAATGGCTTCAGTCTTCTCAATGTTTAATTGGAAGACATTTCAGCTAATCCAAGACTGGCCATCAGAGAAACAGTCTGACAACACAGAAGCAGTGGAGGGGCCAAGAGAGATGGTGATGAGGTAGAGCTGGATATCGGTGTGCATGTGGAACCCGACGTGTTCTCAGATGAGGTCACAGAGGTAACTTGCAGATGAGAAATGGGAAGAGGCCAAGGATGGATCCTTGGGAGACTCCAGAGTTAACTGTGTGGGAGCAGGAAGAGAAGCCATTACAGGAGATTCTCTGACTGACAGGAAGATAAAGAAAAAGACTTGCATTTATAAAGTGCCTTTCACAACCTCAGAACGTACCAAAGTTCTTTACAGCCAATTAAGTACTTTTGAAATATATCGCTGTTGTAATGCAGGAAATGCGGCAGCCAATTTGTGCATAGCAAGATCCCACAAACAGCAATGTGATAATGACCAGATAATGTGTTTAATGACGTTGATTGAGGGATAACTATTGGCCAGGACATCGGGGAGAACTCTTCAGCTCTTCTTCGAAATAGTGGCGTGGGATCTTTTACATCCACCCGAGAGAAGAGATGGGGCCTCGTTTTAATGCCTCATCCAAAAGACAGCACCTCCGACAGTGCAGCACTCCCTCACTCCTACACTGCAGTGTCAACCTAGATTTTCTGCTCAAGAACTTGGAGTGGGACTTGAACCCACTGACTCCGAGGTGAGAGTGCTACCAACTGAGCCACAGCAGACTAGTGGAATTGGACAAGGGCAGTCCCACTCAGCTGGACAACATGGAAAGGCGTTGGGAGGAGGATGGTGTGGTCAACTGTGTCAAAGGCTGCAGACGGTTGCAAGAGGGATAGTGCACTACACAAATCACATAAGATGTAATTTTTGACTTTGATTAGGGCCATTTCAGTACTATGGCACAGGTGGACACCTGATTGGAGAGGTTCAAACATGGAAGCTGCAGGAAAGATGGGCATGAATTTGGAGGCAACAATACGTTCAAGGACTTGAGAGGAACAGGAGGTTGGAGATGGAGCATCAGTTTGCAAGAACAGGGGAGGGGGGGGCAAGGTTTTTTTTTAAAAAATTTTAAGAATGGTGTAATCATGTCAGATTTGAAAGGGAGGGGAGCAGTACCCGAGGAGGGGGAACCATTTACTACTTCAGCTAACATGGGGACCAAGAAGCAAAGTTCCATCCTTCATAAACAAGTCCTCCATTAAGGGTCAGCCTGCCTGTACTGCTTCCAGGGCTTGGATGTTTCTCGTGCTTTGATCAAAGTACTCTATGTGGACTATACAGCTTCAGCATAACATTCTTGGACTTAAGCCCATATCGCAATATAGCTCAGCATTCCATTGTGATTGACTGCACAAGCATGTGCAGTTATTGCAGAGCAACACGTCGTTCATCATTCGAGATCTTTCAGCTACTTCCCGAATTATCTCACCAACAATTTGCAAAACCTTCACTTCTCTGCATTGAGAGCCATATGCAAAATTTTGCCCAATTCCTTCTGTAGTTTCAGACACAACTGTTCTCCTCCCAGCTCCCCCCCACCACATCCCAAATTTAGCATCATAAGTTTGACCTATTTGCACTGATTTTCTGAATCTAGATTATTCTGCATCATTTACTACCTGCTCTACCTCTGTGCAGTCAGGGAAGACAACTGTGCCAACGTGCTTTACATTATACAGACATTATTGAATGTACTGTAGTATAGGCAGCTTGCAGCGTGGAAGGAATCCATTTGGCCCAGTGTCCCAGCTCTTTGCTACATCAAACCAAACCCTGCTGTTACCCATAGCACTGTATCATGCTATCTTCTGCATTTCTTTTTAAAAAAGGGAAAATGGATAAATATTTGAAGAAATGGTTTCTGCCTCAATTACTCTGGCAACACATTCCATGCTCCAATAAACCTTTGCAAAAAAACTTCTATAACTGCTGCTCCTAAATTTAAGATTCCTCACCGACACTCGGGAGGAAAGTCTTTCCTTATTCACCCCAAAGATGTTCACTATTTTTTAAACTCAAATCTCCTATTGTCTGCTCCACAAGAAATAGTTATGGTATCTCCAATCTCAACTATAGTTTGTCATCCCAATTATCCTGGTGAATCTATGTTGTTCACGCTGATGGATTTAATGCCCGTTCTATATTGGGGCACCCAAAACTGCAGTATTGTGGTCTAGCCACTGCTTTGTACAAATCTATCTTTGCACTTGTATAAGTAGGGGCATGGGGTACAAGTCAAAATGTTATTGGCTTGATCTATCTGCCCTCAAGTAAATTATATTTGAACCCGTGTGTCTGCTCATCCACACCCTTCAGCATCATTGGAGTGTACAGTCCTATTGATTTTCTCACCTCCCAATAACCTCGCACTTCTCTGCATTAACTTTATCTACCACCCGTCTGCCCATTTAATTAATCTTTTGATGTTCTCCTGCTGTTTGCTAAAACCCTCATGCCATGAAAATGTTGATATGCTCATGTGGATAAGCACACTAATTAGGAACAGAAGTGGACCTAGCATTGAACCCTGTGGTATGCCATTTCTCATCCTTCTATCTGATCAACTTCCATTACTTCCTGTCCAATCCACTATGTCTATGCGGCTACATTTTTATAACCTTGTCTGAACTTTTGCAGCCACCTCATACTGTATGTCTGTGTCCCGGGGGTGGGGGGGGTGCAGTTACACCACATCTACTTCATTATTTATCCAAATGGTCACTTCAAGAAGAAGTCCAAACACAACTTACCTTTAATAAACTTGTATTGGCTGTCCAAGTCTCATACATTTTTAAATGCTCACTATTTGATCTCTATTAAACGAACTTGTCTATATAGTGCCTGGTTTATCCTTCAAGATGCTACGCTCTAATCCAAATTTTACATATCTAAATACTGTGGTTGGAGCTTCTCATAACCGGATTGCCTTCAACACAGGATGCAGGTCATCAGGGCCTGACGACTTATCCAGGTCTAGCTCTAATTATATTTTTAAGCTTTGAAAAAAAGTTACATCATCCTCTAGTACATCCAAGTCCCACTATTTGTAAAACCATTAAAAATCTGCCAAATTGCCATGAGCAGTCCATCCCCATAGTCTTAAAAGCCTGTACTATTTTCTTTGATCTATTTTCATATTTCATGTTTCATTAATCCCTTCGAATCTCCCTCTCTACATTATCTATACTCATGATTTTTAGTATTAGCTTGAGTTATAAGCTTCCCTTTTAAGTTTTAACCTTAATTTATCCATGGAACTTTGATGCATCCCTTTTTACTTTAATATATCTATTTTGTAGTCCATCAATCTCATTATGTGAAGATTTCCCATTGTTGAACTGATGTCCTGTTTGCTAGCTGTTTTTGCCTAGTTAGTTTGAGCTAGCCCATTACTTCACTGAACCCTGCTTTTTTCTGTCCAAGCCTTAACCCGACTTATCTTTTCTATTTTATATCCCTTTAAGGATAGAGTAGTCACTGCACATTATGCACTTGCTTTGTTCTGCTACTCTCAGTGGTCCTCATACGCCAATCACTGATCATTTCATATATTCCTAATCTAGTGATGGTTGAGACAGCACATGCATACAGCAGAGATGGATTACAAATTTAGATAATTAAGATTAGCTGTTCTTTTTTTCCAGATTACTGTAATAGCTGTAACACTGTGCAGGAAATCCAATTCACTGTTTTGGTTGAATTCATGTTAGGATTGTTCAGAGAAAAGTTGAAGTGAAAGTTGAAATTTGACCTTATTTGCTTCTTGATTTAAATTTTTTTTTAAATTTTTTAATTTTTTTTTAATAAAAACACTGCAGCTCAAGGAAGACTACCAAGCACACTTGTGCCTTTAATTAGACAGCAGCACAGCAAGCCTACATTTGTGCAGAGGATAGTAGAGGCATTTTAAGCAGAAGCAACAATTTAGAAGAGTTATGAGTGATGAACTAAATCCCTCAGCACTAAATTCTGCATTGCAATCCAAATCCCTCAGCAGGCTACATTATACAACTTCACCTTAATCTGAAGGAATATTCTACAGGAATCTTGTATGAAAACTGCTGCCCATTTTAGGGCTAAGGGATAAGCTTGTGTTGAACGGGTGTGCTTAGTTTAACACATTAAATCTCATCCCTGTACGAAATACCTTATTTTGATGGCATAAGCACAAAAAGAAGTGGATACAGAAGGTGTTTATTTTATTCTCCCCCCACCACTCAAATACGTCAGTTGATTAATAAAGGTTCCAAACTTATACCAATAGTCACAAGTAACATCTTACCAGCAATATAGGACATGCAGACAAATTTGAAGTAGTTGGTAAATTTTGTTTATTTTTCCCTACAGCCAGCCCAATTAGGTCAAGACGACTTAAAAAAAAACCCTCAAACTATGGGCAATGCTGAGAAAGCCACTGTTAATGCAGAGCCCTAGTTACATTGTGTCAGCTGTGGCTCAGTGGGTAGCACACTCGCCTCAGTCAGAAGGTTGTGGGTTCAAGTCCCACTCCAGGGACTTGAGCACATAAAGCAAGGCTGACACTCCAGCACAGTGCGGAGGGAGCGCTGCACTGCCGGAGGTGCTGTATTTCAGACGAGACGTTAAACCGAGCCCCCGTCTGCTCTCTCAGGTGTACGTAAAAGATCCCAGGGGCACTATTTCGAAGAAGTGCAGGGGAGTTATCCCTGGTGTCCTGGTCAATATTTATCCCTCAACCAACATAACAAAAAACAGATTATCGGGTCATTATCACATTGCCGTTTGTGGGACTTTGCGGTGTGCAAATTGGCTGCCGCGTTTCCTACATTACAAGTGACTACACTCCTTAAAAAAAAGTACTTAATTGGTTGTAAAGCGCTTTGAGACATCCGGTGGTCGTGAAAGGCGCTATAGAAATACAAGTCTTTCTTTTTCTTACTTTGCGAAGATGGTGATGGGCCAGGGAGCGATTTGTTGTATAACTGAGTGGCTTGCTAGGGCATTAAGAGTCAACTACAGTGTGGACTTGGCAAGACTTGGTCAGAATTAGTCAACAAGGTGGGCATTAATGACGATGACGGCCATCATTACTGCATGGACCAAGAGTATCCAACAGAAGCTTATAAAAAGTTGTATTGCAGTACCCAGTATAAAGTCAGATCATCTATAGCCTAATGTTGAATTAAGGTGTTTGAAAGCATAAGTGGTTAAACTTTGTATTCAAATTTCTGCATACAAGAGCAGAATGCCAGCTGGTGACAACAACAACTTGCATTTATATGGCACCTTTAATATAGTAAAACATCCCAAGGCATTTCACAGAAGCTTTATCAAACAAAATTTGAGACAGCCACATCAAGAGACATTGTCAAATTAATTAGGTTTTAAGGAGCGTATTAAAGGCGAGAGCTAGAGAGGCGGCGGTGTTTCGGGAATGAATTCTAGAACTTAGGGCCTACGCAGCTGAAGGCACAGCCGCCAATCGTGGAACGATTAAAATCGGGGATGCACAAAAGTCCAGAATTGGAGGAGCGCAGAGATCTCAAAGGGTTGTAGGACTGGAGGAAGTTACACAGATATGAAGGGGTGAGGTCATGGAGGAATTTGAAAACTGGCTGCATCTCTAGCCAAGCTGCTCCAGTACAGCTACAACACTGGCATCTAGCCGACAAAGTGGAAAATTGCTCAGGTATGCCCTGTCCACAAAAAGCAGGACAAATCCAACCCAGCCAATTATCACCCCATCAGTCTACTCTGTGTCATCAGCAAAGTGATGGAAGGTGTCGTTGACAGTGCTACCAAATACCTGCACACCGATGCTCAGTTTGGGTTCCGCCAGCACCACTCAGCTCCAGACCTCATTACAGCCTTGGTACACATGGACAAAAGAGCTGAATTCCAGAGGCGAGGCACTTGGCATCAAGGAGCTCCAGCAAAACTGAAGTCAATGGGAATCGAGAGAAAACTCTGCACTGGCTCAAGTCATACTTTTTTTGAGGATGTAACTAACTAGCAGGGTAGATAAAGGGGAACCAGTGGATGTAGCATATTTGGATTTCCAAAAGGCATTCGATAAGCTGCCACATAAAAGGTTATTGCACAAGATTAGGGCTCATGGGATGAAAGGGCTGTCCTATGATGAGAGATTGTGTAGAATGGGCCTATACTCTCTGGAGTTTAGAAGAATGAGAGGTAATCTCATTGAAGCATACAAGATTCTGAAGGGTGTTGACAGGGTAGATGCGGAGAGGTTGTTTCCCCTGGCTGGAGTATCTAGAACTAGGGGGTATAGTCTCAGGATAAGGGGTCGGCCATTTAAGACTGAGATGAGGGCGAATTTCTTCACTGAGGGTTTTTGGACTAGGGGAATCAAGCAATATGGAGATCGGGCAGGAAAGTGGAGTTGGGGTCGATGATCAGCCATGATCTTATTGAATGGCGGAGCAGGCTCGAGAGGCCGTATGGCCTACGCCTGCTCTTATTTCTTATGTTCTTAAAAGGAAGATGGTTGTGGTTGTTGGAGACCAATGACCTCTGCCCCAGGACATCACTGTAGGAGTTCCTCAGGGCAGTGTCCTCGGCTCAAACATCTTCAGCTGCTTCATCAATGACCTTCCCTCCATCAGGTGGTCAGAACTGGAGATGTTCGCTGATAATTGCACCAGCATTCAGTTCCATTCACAACTCTACAGCAAGACCTGGATGACATTGAGTTTGGGCTGATAAGTGGCGAGTAACATTTGCGCTACACAAGTGCCATGCAATGACCATCTCCAACAAGAGAAAGTCTAACCACCGCCACTTGACATTCAATGGCATTACTATCATCGAATCCCTCACCAATATCCTGAGGGTCACCACTGACCAGAAACTTAACTGGATCAGCCACATATATACTGTGGCTACAAGAGCAGGTCAGAAGTTGTGTATTCTGCAATGAGTAACTCACCTCCCGACTCCCCAAAGCCTTTCCACCATCTACAAGGCACAAGTCAGGAGTGTGGTGGAATACTCTCCATTTGCCTGGATGAGTGCAGCTCCAACACCACTCAAGAAGCTCAGCACCATCCAGGATAAAGCAGCCCACTTGATTAGTACCCCATCCATCACTTTAAACATTCACTCCCTCCACCACCGGAGCACCGTGGCTGCAGTGTGTACCATCTAGAAACATAGGAGTAGGCCATTCGGTCTTTCGAGCCTGCTCCGCCATTCAATATGATCATGGCTGATCCTCTATCTCAATACCATATTCCCGCTCTCTCCCCATACCCCTTGATGCCTTCTGTGCCTAGAAATCTACCTATCTCCTTCTTAAATATATTCAGTGACTTGGCCTCCACAGACTTCTGTGGTAGAGAATTCCACAGGTTCACCACCCAGAGTGAAGAAATTTCTCATCTCAGTCCTAAATGTCCGACCCCATATCCTGAGACTGTGACCCCTCGTTCTAGACCTACCAGCCAGGGCAACATCCTCCCTGCATCCAGTCTGTCTAGCCCTGTCAGAATTTTATACGTTTCAATGAGATCCCCTCTCATTCTTCTAAACTCTAGTGAAATCTACAAGATGCACTGCAGCAATTCGCCAAGGCTGCTTCAACAGTACTTCCCAAACCCACGACCTCCACCACCTAGAAGGACAAGGGCAGCAGGTGCATGGGAACACCACCACCTGCAAGTTCCCCTCCAAGTCACCATCCTGACCTGAAAATATTATCGCCGTTCCTTCATCATCGCTGGGTCAAAATCCTGGAACTTCCTCCCTAACAGCACTGTGGGAGTACCTTCATCACACGGACTGCAGCGGTTCAAGAAGGCAGCTCTTCACCACTGTCTCAAGGGCAATTAGGGATGGGCAATAAATGCTGGCCTTGCCAGCGACACCCACATCCCATGAATGAAAAAAAAACAAGGATGAGAATTTTAAAATTGAGTTGTTGCCAGTGTGGGAGTCAATGTAGGTCAGCAAGCACAGGGGTGATGGGTGAACGGGACTTGTTGCGAGTTAGGATACGGGCAGAGTTTTGGATGAGCTCAAGTTTGTGGAGGGTGGCAAATGGGAGGCCATCCAGGAGAACAGTGGAATAGTCCAGTCTAGAGGTGACAAAGGTATGGATGAGGGTTTCAGCAGATGAGCTGCAGCAGAGGCAAAGATGGGCGATGTTAAGATGGTGGAAGTAGGCAGTTTTAGTGACAGCGTGGATATAGGAACATAGGAACAGGAGTAGGCCATTTAGCCCCTCGAGTCGGTTCTGTCATTCAATGAGATCATGGCTGATCTGTGACCTAACTCCACATACCTGCCATTTCCCCATATCCTGCAATAACTTTTGTTAACAAAAATAAAAAAGTTGTGGTCAGAAGTTCATCTCCGGGTCAAGGATGCCAAGGTTGCCAAGAGTCTGGTTCAGCCTCAGACAGTGGCCAGGGAATGCAGTTTGTGGCGGAGACCGAAAACAATGGTTTTGGTCTTCCCAATATTTAGTTGGAGGAATTTTCTGTGCATCCAGTACTGGATGCCGGCCAAGCAGCGTGACAAAATCCGAGACAGTGGAGTGGTGGTGAGGTAGAGCTGGGTGTCATCAGCGAATATGTGGAGCCTGACGTTATGTTCTCGGATGAGGTCATCGAGGGGCAGCATGGAGATGAGAAATAAGAAGGGGCCAAGGATAGATCAGATAGGAAGAGAAGCCATTGCAGGTGCGTTTCTGGCTACAACTGGACAGATAAAAATGGAACCAGGCGAGGGCAGTCCCATCCAGCTGGACGACGTAGAGGCATTGGAGGAGGATGGCGTGGTCAATTGTGTCGAAGACTGCACAGGTCGAGAAGAACGATGATGGAAAGATTACCAGACATTTGTGACGTTGATATGGGTCGTTTGTGCTCTGGCAGAGACGGAATCCCGATTGAAGGGGTTCAAACAGAGTTGCAATAAAGACAGGTACAGGGACTTGGGAGGCAACAACACGCTCAAGAAATTGAAGAGAAAGGGAGATTGGAGATGGGGCAGCAGTTTGCAAGGAGAGAGGGGTCAAGGATTTTTTTTTTTGAGGGGAGTGAGGAAAGCAGATTTGTTGGGGAGGGGCGACAGTATCTGACGGGAGGGAACTGTAACAAGGGTAGCTAAATGGGGGCCAGGAACAGAAGTTGGGTGGTCAGCAGTTTAGTGGGAATAGGGTTGAGGGTGCAGGAAATGAATCGCATGGACAAGATGAGATCGGAGATGGCATGAGGGGAGATGGGAGAAAAACTAGAGAAAGATGCGCGTTCAGGGCTAGAGCACCAGGAAGAGAGTTCCACAGGTAGGAAAAGCAATCAAAAAAACTCTGCTAGTATAGGAAGCTCAAGGAACAACACCTCATCTTTCAATTAGACAATTTACAGCCTTCCGGACTCAACCGAGTTCAACAATTTCAGATCATAACCACTACCTCCATTTTTTCCAGACATCAGCTGTTGGTAATGATTCTGCTATTCCCATTTCCACCTCCTCTAGAATCATCTTTTGTTTCTTTACCTGTCCCATTACCACCCCCTTTTGCCTTGCATCATCATCCCTTCTGCCATCTAATCTCTCCTGCCTACCACTGTCAGAGACCTTCGCTTTTGTTCTTGCCTCCCCTCCTCCCTTTCCCTGCCTCCGTACTTGCTTAAAATTCGTTACATCTCTAATCTTTTCCAGCTCTGGTGAAAGGTCATTGACTCGAAAGGGTAACTCTGTTTCTCGCTCCACAGATGCTGCCGGTCCTGCTGAGCAATTCCAGCATTTTCTGCTTTTATTTCAGATTTCCAGCATCCGCAGTATTTTGCTTTTGTGTTCTGCTAGTATTGTGATATTTTGGATACTCGATCCTAAAACTTGCCTCAAGATAATTTTTGAAATACAGGACAACTTTACAACCTTTCCATCACAACTGAAATGAAGGATCAAAGACTGCTCCTTAATATTACTGCCATAGAGTTGGAAAAAAAAACCTGGAAGGTAACGGGTGATTAGTTTTGCCGAAATGCCTTGGAAACCCTTCCTTCAAAAAAAAAGTTTACTTACAAGTGACTATGACCAGAACAGCTCGAACAACCAGGTCAACGTACAACTCCCAGCGTTCAGAGACCTTGGCTACCACATGTGGGACAATAATCTCTGCTGCAACGAAGAACTGGACAGCATAGGTTATGAAGATTCCGAAAGAATACAAGATCTTCACTGACTGGTACAACCTGGAAGAAAAGATTTGACACAATTAAACTCTGGAGAGCTTCGAGAAGATCAGTGTTAACAAACTTGATTTCAACTTTCTCCACCCCTCACCCCAATACAATGCAGCAGAAAGAAATACCACTCAGCAATTGCGTGCGATATTAAGAGGTACAGGAAACCACCCAGGGGACACTCTCTTCGTTTTAGTTAGAAGTTGCTGGTTTCCACCTCATCTCCTCTCTTGCAGGAGTGCAGCAGGCTTCTACATACGTCTTTATACTTCATGCAATGGTGTCGGCATAGCATACACTAAAGCAGTGGTTCTCAAACTTTTTTGGTTGAAGGGTCCGGTTCCTTTTCAAATTGATTAGTAATCACGGAAACACCCCCCCACCTCCATCTAAATTGTCCCACCACCAGCCTTGGTAACTGCGGGTCTAACCTGGCGATCTTCCTGCTGCTCTCAGCGCTCCTTAATGCGTGCTCCCCTCCTAGGTATTTCCTCTTTCGATCTGCAAACTCACCTAATGCAGGCAAGTTGGAATTTCAGCCAACCCATGGCCAGTAATGCTATAGACAGTTAACATGGTTTAATATGCATCATTACCCCATTTTGCTTCAGTGTCTGTTCTAGGGTCACCAATTATTTTTCAATCAATTCTCATGTACAAATATATATCACCAGTAAGTTGCCTGCAGTGTTGAATAGAAGTTTTTTATATTTACACAAGATGGCGATAGAGTGGAGACACGCTTCAGAAACTCTCGCCACAGAGCCACATACTGGCAAGAGCCGGCAACTACAGTGAGAATTGTCGTAACACAATTGAATGAAAAATTACGTAGCAATTTGCAATGTTGACCCAAAAATCCTAAGAACAATGTTTGTGGGCAGAAAGTCTACATCTTACACAAGGTTTTTAAATAGAGATAGAAGGTGCAGACTGGCCACTTGTGGGATTCTAAAACTGCATTATAACTGGTACATTGTCAAATGTGAATAGTATAAAGTAATTTATTCACATGGCGCTGTTGCCAATTGTATGGAGTAAGCAGCGCCATCACGTGGCAAAGACTGATGGTTGCCACTGATGGGCACTGGCAAACGGTCAACTTTCAGGACCGTATAGAGATGTGACCGATTTAAGGTTTTATCTGCAGGCTAACTGCTCAGCTATGCCGCTACACATAGAAGTGAACTAAAGAATGCCAAGTTCAATTTATGTAATGTCATAGTGGACAATTCCTTGCAAAGTAGATAAAGCACCCTTGCCATCCAAGGTTTCCCTTAAGGTGCGCAAGCGTGCACCAATCGGGAGGTCCCGCGCAGGCCACTCACCAGCTTCTGCCGCTGGAAAAGATACCGCGCATGCACGGCCGCGCAGCAAGTGTAAAGGGACTGCGCAACAAGACAAAAAATTCGAGGGAACATTGTTGCCATCCCCTTGCTCCCATCTCACGCTTTTGCCCCTTTGTAAAGCCACTCATGACTATTAGCTGCCACTCACGGCACCCTTAATCCTCCATCCACTCTTCTATCTTCTCTCAAGGTGGACAGGGAAGTCAGAGGTGCCTTCACCATATTTCCCTCCTACTCTCCTTTCTTATCCATTTCCCTCAAAGTGGCTGTTAATTTAAAAATTTTTCCCATCAAATTTGAATGTGGAATCTTACACAAGTAATGAGAGGTAAATTAGTTGTCTTCAAAATATAACTGTTAAACAGCATGAGGAAAAATGAAATCAGCTTACCACGCTTCCTACGCGCAAACAGTTAAGTATATGCACAGCTCATTTTAAACACTCCAAATTTTACATAAAGCTTCGAAATTTGTACTGTAGAATGTGGTCAGTTTAGCAGACTTGAGTGGCAACAATTCATAGGTGCACAGCACATGCTGCAACTGCACTGTAAAAGCTCAGCTCACAGCATCACAACGCTGGGCAAAAATATTATCTTCAAGCCCAGACTTGAGATAGGCCAAGGACTTTCCAAAAAAACTGAATGAAAGCTTTTAAACACAGAAGAATTCAATGGATAAATCTGATCATCTAATCTAATCATTGGTTATTTTGCAAAAACCTTTATTTTGGACAATGGAAATTTCAGTTACTGAGGAAAAAGTGGCAGAATAATCAAACCAGAGCAGTTTGTGGACAAATATATCATATGGTGGCCAGATTGTGCCATTATAGAGTATCCAGTTTTCATAAGTAGTTTCCATCATAGATGTGGACATTATAATAGAAGAAAGTTGACTGCGTGGATGCAAGATATAAAAATAAGTAAAAAAATAAGGACAGAATACATGATTAAAATGGGAAGCGATTACATCTGCAGACCCTGGTTCAATTCCCCAATGCCCTCTAATCCCACTTCATCTCAACTCAAATGAGTCAGCAGGACATTATCAAGTGGGGAAAAAAAATAACCTAATCTTACAGACAACTTAAAATATACAACTTGAAATTCCAAACTGCCACTTTCTTTGCCTGCGATCATCTACCTAGCTGCCATTTCTGAAGAATGCTCTTTCCAAAATTAACCAGTCTTTTGTACTTCAAAGTAACTGGGACATTCTACATTTTGGGTAGCTGACTGCACATGCAAAAATAGAACTGTCAAATGCAAACCAAATCCTGAAGTCTAGGTTTGAAAATGGTCAAGAAGCGGTGTTTTGGGATAGACTAAGATGCACCACTCCGGCTGTTAAAACCTGTCTGCACAATAGCTTTAAAAAGGGATAGCTATCACAATACTGAACAGAAATATATAATGTGTGTTACAGGCTGAAAGCAGTGATCAAAATAACCGTGTGCAAGATTGGCAACATTCTCTAGAAAACTTACCAGCAGGCTGGCAAATTGAGTGTGATGCTTCCTTTAATTTCGTCCCCGAAACAAATGTATCCCATAACTCCCAGAGTCAAGTACAACGTCGTGACGATCGCCATGCCCGAATACAAAATCACTGGAAATTTCTGCGGTTTCTGCATCTTGTTTTCTAGTGGAAGCACCTTGAACAAAACACTGAATTAAAACACATCTTAGGCAAGCTCGGTATAAAGTCACTACAAGCACCTTGGACAAGTTCAGGATTTTTGCCAGTGTTGAATTTCTAACTTGCATTTTGTATAAAGGAATACGGAGCAAACGCGGGAAAATGGAGTCGAGGTGCAGATCGGCCATGATCTAACTGAATGGCAGAGCAGGCTCGAGGGACTGGCCTACTCCTGTTCCTCATGTTACTATGTTAGGAGGTCTGTTAAAACGTTACAGGGTTAAATTGGATAACCCACGAAAACGGGCGTAGGGATCGCAACCCGCGATTAACCCGTGCCCGTTGATTGCAATGCAGGCAGGACGTGAACTTCATGCTGCCACCTTCATGCTTTCCATGATTTCTGCATGCAGCCAGCGCTAACCGCGCTGATCATTGGCTGCACACATCAGCATGGGGCCCAATATCATTAGTGTCGAGCACTACTTAAAGCTAGCCTGTACCTCAAAGGGGAGGTGCATTGTGGCTGTTGGTGGTGCGGAGATCATTCTGAATATTGTGCGGTGGAAGAATCAATGATAGTTGACCATGGGAGAGCACGTGCACCAAGGTTTCCAGATGCTGCATTGGAGGTCCTGGTGGAAGAGGTGGCAAGGAGAGAAGTCATGTATCCTCAGGGGAGGCTAATGGCCCTCCAAACACATGCTCAGAAGGCAGTGGCAAGAGATAGCGCCGAAGGTCAGTGCCAGGAGTGTTGCCCCAAAGACCTGGATGCAGTGCAGGAAGAAGTTTAATAATCTCACACAAGTTATCAAGGTCGGGAGTGCATCTTCAAATGTCATTCTACCAACTGCACCACTAGCCTCATCCACTGATCAAGTCACTCACCTACCAACAATCTCCATCAATCAGGACACATACCCAACATTCATATGCTTCACTTCACCCACTTAGGAATGTTGCAAGCCTCATACATACATCTCAGCTTTCACAAGCTGGCAGCTATTCAGCCACGATAGCCATATCATCCAAATAAATGCATGACATTCATTGACACACTTCCCTCTTTCTTGCAGGAGAAGGTGGCGCACAACAGGAGGTAGCAGGAATTAACAGGAGGGGAAGAGGCGGGCCTACATGTTTTAATCCCCATGGAGGACACAGTGGGGAAGGGGCATGCGGAGAGCCCTTCTCTTCCTCCCTCTTCTAGCAGCTTGTCCTGCTCTGCGTGCTTTCTGCACATTCTCCCAGTCATGTGCATGCCAAGAGGAAGCCCTACTTAGGCCATCCATGTCTGGAAGCAACTGGTTTGTACAAAAGCATTTAAGTCACCAAAAAGGTACTTCAGCACCAGCCAGACCATTCCCTGCAGGCTACTGAAACTTTAAACAAGTTTGGAAAAGCACCTAAAAACATAGAATTGTAGCAATAGCCAGAAGAAATAAACCAGCAACTAACCTGCACGTATTACAGGAAAACTCTGGTATCCGGCACTGACGGGACCGAGCTGTTGCCGTCCCATCAAAACTGCCAGACAAACCAGCACTAATGTTAAAACATACGGAGCTCAGAAGCTCCGTGTGAAGCAACAAACCCTGTTGCTTAGCAACAGCTTCAAAACAGTCGGCCGCAGCTTGCAAGCGTCTATGTAGCTAAGCAACAGCTTCAGCTAGACCTTGCAGAGCCTGACTGGAGAAAAAAAAAAAAAAAAGAAAAAAAAACTTCTCTGAACCGGCTCCTGAATTTTGCCAGTGGATAGAGATTTCCAGACATTTAACCTCCGGATAAACGAAAGTTTCCTGTACATAGGATATACAGCACAGAAACAGGCTATTTGGCCCAACCAGTCCAAGCTGGCGTTTATGCTCCATTCAAGCCAGCTCCAGTCTTTCCTCATCTAACTCTAGAAGCATAACCCTCTATTCCCTTCAAGTGTTTACCTAGCCTCCCCTCAAATGCATCTATACTATTCGCTTCTACCACTCCCTGTGGTAGCGAGTTCCACATTCTCACCACTCTCTGGGTAAAGAAGTGTCTTCTGAATTCCCTATTTGATTTCTTGGTAACTATCTTATATTGATGGCCTCTAGTTTTGCTCTTCCCCACAAGTGAAAACACTCTCTCTCTCTAAAATTATGAAAGGTTTTAATAGAAAAGACCTCTATTAGGTCACCACTCAGCCTTCTCTTTTCAAGAGAAAAGTGACCCAGCCTGTTCATCCTTTCCGGATAGGTATACCCTCACATTTCTGGTTTCATCCTTGTAAATCTTCTCTGCACCCTCTCCAGTGCCTCTATATCCTTTTTATAATATGGCGACCAGAATTGTACACAGTACTGCAAGTGTGGTCTAACCAAGGTTCGATACAGGTTTAGCATAACTTCCCCACTTTTCAATTCTATACCTCTAGAAATAAACCCTAGTGCTTGGTTTGCTTTTTGTATGGCCTTGTTGACCTGTTTCGCTACTTTTAGTGATTTGTACTCAGATCCCTTTGCTCTTCTACCCCATTTAGATTTGTATTTTCCAAGTAATATGTGACCTCCCCATTTTTCTTACCAAAATGTAATACTTCACATTTATCGGTGTTGTATTTCATTTGCCAATTATATGCCCATTCTGCAAGTTTATTAATGTCTTCTTGTAATTTGTTACAGTCTTCCTCAATATTGACTATCACCTCCCAAATTTGGTGTCATCTGCAAATTTAGAAATTGTGTTTTTGATTCCAAAGTCTAAATCATTAATATAAATTGTGAACAACAGCGGTCCCAGCACTGACCCTTGTGGAACACCACTTCCCACCTTCTGCCACTCCGAATAGCTACCCTTTATCCCACTCTCTGGTTTCTGTCTTGAAGCCAGCTAGTTATCGAAGGCCTTTTGAAAATCTAAATAAATGACATCTACTGCATTACCCTTGCCTATTCTGTTACCTCTTCAAAAAATTCAATGAGGTTGGTCAAGCAAGACTTTCCCTTTTGAAATCCATGCTGACTATTGTATTTTTGGTTTCTAGATGTTCTATTTTTTTCCTTTAGTAGGGATTACATTATTTTTCCAATGTTAAGCTGACTGGTCTATAGTTCCCTGGACATGTTCTATCTCCCTTCTTAAATATAGGTATTACGTTAGCAGTCCACTAGTTCTCTGGCACTGCACCTTGTTCTAGTGAATTATTAAATGTGTGTAGTAATGCCTTTGTTATCTCTTCCTTAGATTCTTTTAAAATGCTCGGATGTAATCCATTTGGACCAGGGGTTTTATCCTCTTTTGAGTTTGATTAGTTTATTTCATATTTCTCCTCTATTTTAAATGCAGTTATCTCATTACTGATATCATCTGATGCCATGTCCACCTGTTAAATACTGAAGCAAAAGTAATTATTTAATATTTCTGCCATCTCGCTATCACTGCCTATATTATCCTGTCCATCCCTTAGTGGCCCTATTCCCATCCGATTTTCCTTTTTTTATTTTTTATTTACGTGCCTGTAAAATATTTAGTACAGGCACCCACGGGACCGAGCTGCTGCCGTTGCCTCAAAACTTCCGGATAGACCAGCGTCAATGTTATCAGATACGGAGCTTTTCATCTCCGTATCTGACAACAAAGACTGTTGCTTAGCAACAGCTTGTCAACACTCGGCGTCTCTGAAGCTGTTGCTAAGATACAGAGACACCTTCCAGAGCCTGCTGTATCTGACCACAAACACTGTTGCTCAGCAACAGCTTGTAAACACTCGGCCCAGTAGCTTGGAAGCGTCTCTGAAGCTGTTGCTAAGCTACAAAGACGCTTTCCAGAGCCTGCCTGTGAAAAGAATGCTAGAAGAAAAAAAAACCTAACCAAAACGGCTGCTGATTTCTGCCGTTAGATCGAAGCTGCCGGACATTCAACCTCCGGATAGCACAAAGTTTCCTGTATTTTGTTTTATGTTCCTTGATAATTTAATTTCAGGCCCTTCTTGCCTTCTTAATTTTTTTTTGACTTCTCTCCTAATCTCTGTATTCTCTCTCGTCATGCTCTCCCCTGCTGTCCATGCACTTTGTGTATGCCCCCTTCCTTACCCTCAATTTTTCTCATGGCTTTATTCATCCATGGTGTCTTATTAGTGTTTAGCTTGCTCTTGTTTTTTTTTTAGCAGAATATATTTTTCCTGGACTCTGTTGAACACCGTTTTAAATATTTTCCGCTGCTGTTTTACATCATTGTTTGCCAATATTGTTGTCCATTTTATCTTCCCAAGTTCTATTCTCAGCCCCTCAAAATCAGCTTTTCTCCATTTATTACCCTGGTCTTAGTCATACTTATGTCCTTCTCAATTATTATCTTATGGTCACGATTTGTTCACCTACTTTTACTTCTTCTATCTGCTCTGGTTTATTCCCCATTACTAAATCCATTGTTGGACTTCTTGCATATTGGGTTAGAAAGGAGTCCTGCACACACTGTAGGAACTCCATTCCCTTATCCCCTTTACCTAACCCTTCTGGCCAATTAATATTGGGGTAGTTGAAATCCCCCATGATTATTATTCTATGTTTTTTACTCATTTCCCTAATTTGTTTGCATATTTCTTCCTCCACCTACCTTCCATTATTCGGTGGTCTGTAGACTACCCCTATTAATGTGACTGACTCTTTATTATCTTAACTCTATCCACATGAATTCTATTTTTGTCTTGCTGATAGTTGCATCACTTTTTTCTACTGCTATTAGGTTATCTCTAATAAAGTATAGCTACTCCACCTCCCCTTTTCCCCACCCTGTCGTTTCTAAATATGTTATACTCTACAGTGGTTTAATTCCCAGTCCTGCATTTTCTGTAGCCACGTCTCAGTAATCCCTATGTCTGGTTCCTCAATGCATTTTTGCCTCCAGTTCCCATTTTTTCTTTTTACAGACACTGTGCATTGCTTTAGAGACAGTTTAACTCATTTTTAATAGGATTTCCTCTCACTTTATGTTTAACCATCTTTTTAGACTTCTGTTCTATAACTATTTATTCCCTTGCCATGAATGTCCTCCCTTACGTTATTCTTTCCTATGCTCTCCTTTTCTGTTATGTTTATATTTAGGCTGGTTTCATTTCTTGTAGATCCCTCCCCCCGTCTTATTAGTTTAAAGCCTTTGCCACCTCCCAATTGACCCTTTCCGCTAGGACACGGGTCCAATCCTGGTTCAGGAGGAACCCGTCCCATCGGTACAGCTCCTTCCTGTCCCAGTACTGGTGCCAATATCCCATGAAAAGGAACCCCTCTTTCCCACACAGGCCCTTTAGCTACACGTTAATTCTCCTGGTCTGACTGTTTCTATCCCAGTTTGCTCGTGGCTCGGGCAATAATCCAGAGATGATTACCCTCAAGGTCCTGCTTTTTTAATTTTGCTCCCAACTCCTGATATTCCCTCAGCAGGACCTCCTCCCTGTTCCTACCTATATTGTTTGTTCCTACATGGACCACGACAAGTGAATTTACCCCATCCCTTTCGGTATTCCTCTCCAGCCGTCACGAGATATCCCTTAACCTGGCAGGCCACACACCCTTCGGGATTCTCGGTCGTGGCTGCAGAGTTGATGAAATAGCGCTGCTGTGGGGCGGGGGTCCTTCATGCCGTTTAACGTAGTGTTCGGCTGTGCAACGTTGCGGGCGCAGGTTGTGTGGAGCTCCAAATTGGCAGTGCTGGAGATTGGTGTGGATCTGCCTGCTCTGCATGCTGCCGGCGGTCCCTTTAAGACAGCGTCGGTGCACTTCCCGTTGGCAGTGCACGTGCTTCGCGGACGCCATTTTCTTGGTTTAAGAGGTCTCATAGCACCCACGTGGGCATTATAGAGCCCAATTTCGCCCCTTTGGTTTTTAAAGTCTAGAGGAAGATTGGCACAATGAAAAAAAGATGAACTAGTTTAAACAGAGAGTAGGCACAAAACCAGATTAGGAACAAAGATGATTAGGATGCAGCTCAAAGGTATTTGAGTCAGAGTGAAAAGCAACTCTAATTTCTTATGGATCATTGATGAGGGAAAACTTTTAGTACAACAGATTATCTGGTCATCTCATTGCTGTTCATGGGACCTTGCGATGCTCAAATTGGCTGCCGCGTTTCCTATATTACAATAGTGACTACACTTCATAAGTACTTCATTGGCTGTAAAGCGCGTTGGGATGTTCTGAGGTGCTATATAAATGCACATTCTTTCTGCCACTGCAGTTATGCGAGTTCAGGCAGATGAAGAGGTTTGATAATGCAGGTCATTTGCATTTATCTAAAGATTACAAACCTTTGTAAATGCAGGAAATTGGAACTAAAGCAATGATTTCTTGAGCAGTGGTAGCTTCAACTAGTTTTAAGTTGTGCTGAGTTAATTGCCAATTACTGTACAGGAAGTCAGGTGTAATCTCTGAATTGAACCCCACGGTCAAAGAGGTTGCCAATACCACTTGGTTTTTATTGATATAATAAACTAACTTTCACTCACCACACCAATGCCTTCAAATGCAAATATGGCTGATCCAAAAAACATTGCATAACATTTCCACCCAGCCACTGGTGGCAGATCTTTGGGATCTGAAATGTTCTGCAAGAGTAAGAATAGTGTATTAAATTTCATATTTTGAAGTATATTTTCCACCACACCCTCCCCCTGCCAGGTCATTCATATTCAAAATTTGTTAAGATTTAACTCGAGAATGAGAACGGTCAGATATTTAGTGGGTGAAGGGAGAGCTTAGACTTTACCATGCATTGGCTATCAAACACTTCCCTCTTCTTCCCCCCCCCCCCCTCCCCATATCTCTCAGAACTGAATCTCAAGCCCCGATTTTAATCTGGGGCAAGAGGCAGGCGAGGGGCCTGCAGGGTGAGCGGCAGGAACGCCCCAACTCGCCTGCATGAGGCCCAGGCCATTTTAAGCCCCGGGCTTCATTAATGCAATACAGGCCAGACTCCTGCCGGAAACCAGCAGGAATGACGAGGAGGCAGGCGGGAGGGAGTGGGGCAGGGGGCCACTGCCAGGCACCCGGTCAGTGGATGGGAGGGGAGGCTCGAGGGGTCCGGAGGAGCACTACTGTTCATCCTGGCCCACAAAGAAGCCTTTAAAACTTTTATTGCCCTAACTTCTAGGCCCTCTTCTGGATCTGCTGCTCCTTGGCGCCCAGTGTTCCTGGCGACACCGGCACTGAACGTGCAACTGCACATTAAAATGGCGTCGGGGTCAGATATCAGACCGAGTTTTGCATTTTTACGAGGCCTTCGCCTACCTGTGGCGAGGGCCTCGCACGCCTGCCGAAACCGGAGTTAAAATTGCAGCCAGCATGAGTGCAGCACCAAGCAGGAGGGCAGAACGTTACCTCTATTTTAACCTCCTGCTTGCCATGTTCTCGTCAGGCAGAGTCGGTTAAAAGTGGCCATTCAAATGTTTCTTCCCACTGAAAAATAGGAGTCCTATTATTATGGGTTTAGCACTTGGGACACTAGCTGTTCATGCCAGTTTAGGCCTCGTGTTTGGTGAATGGATGAGTTTTATACTAGCTCAGCACTGTTTTTAAACAATGAGCAAGCCTGGAAAAAAATGGTTTGCATTTACCACTGCAAAGCTCCAAGGCTCAACAGCAGCACTTCACTTGGCTAAAATGCCATGCTCCATGACCTGAATCGGGAGCAGGAAGCAGTGGTTCGGGGTGGGGGAGGATGGAGAAGTGAAAGAAAGTACTTGACTACATCATGATCTGAAATATTTCTCCTAATAGGTATAAAATCACACCCAAGCACTCCTTGAGGCTCAGCATGCTATGTCATTGCTGAGTCAATGCATGTGACAGGAATTTAGGGTCTGAACGAGCGACACTAATTCAGCCCCAGCTGGAGTATTGTGTCCAACACTTTAAGGAAGTCAAGGTTTTGGCGAGGGTACAGAAAAGACTTACTAGAATGGTTCCCAGGAAGAAGGATTACAGTTCTATGGATTGACTCGCGAAGCTGGCGTCATTCTGCTTAAAGCAGAGAAGGCCAAGAGGAAATTTGATAAAGGTGTTTAAAATTATGAATGGTTTAGATAGAGTAAATAATGAGAAACTGTTTCCAATGGCTAAAGGGTCAATAATGAGAGGGCACAGACTCAGGTGAATGACAAAAGAGTCAGAGGCGACATGAGGAAAAACTTTTTTTTTTTTTTTTTAAATAAACACAATGAGTGGTTAGGATTTGGAATATTTTTTACCCACAGTATTTTCTAGCTTTAGACCGATATTTTCAGTCTTCTTAAAATTCAGATACTGCAAAGCTATAAATACACAAGATATTCTTGTTGCCGAGTCCAGATTCCAACAGGTCAATTTTAGCAATAAGGCAGAAAACAGGTCAACAGCTTCAAGAAACTTTAAAAATGTCGTATTTACTATGTAATGTGCATGAACACTTTGAACGCCATGCACAATTTATTGATGCTACCATGACAATAGGAAGCATGTGTCATGGCTTTGATTTCAGGTGGCAAATAATGAAACCAAAGACAGCCAAGATCTGTACAAATATAGGCTGAACTCAGCAACGGTAGGATTATATACACACGGCAAAATTTCAAACAAGGTCTGCCCATCATAAGTTTGTGATTTTTATCACATTCAGTACAAAATAGTACTTCTAGAACAGTGTCGAGGAAACCACAGACTATTTTAAAAGCCCCATAGAATGAATACTAAAAATCACATCACAGAAAGCAACAGGTAGAAAATAAATTCAGACTACTCACAGTAAAGATGTAGAAGTAGATGAAAATGAGGCTCACGCACATGGCTAGGTTGGCTAGCATGGAAAAAGGAGCCAGGTACCTCAGGTTGCGAATGAATACCAACAGAATGATGAATGGCAGAAAGCTAAGCATGTACAGACGGTTGTCCATACTTCCAGGTTCTATTGCTGTAATGTTTTGATAGCAGTCATTATTTGTAGCATTGGCCACATCAACAACCTAAAAAAAAAGCTCAAGTTTAATAGTCATGCAAAAATGTAAAATGTAATTAATAAGCATATGTTGTACACAACTCCACCTTTTGTTCTCCGTCTGGCAATAAATATTGTAGAAACGGTGGCAATGAGGCTGTAGTTCTTGCCTGTTCCTCAGATTTATTGGGTTCTATACAGTTCTCCAAATTCCACTTTGAAACCTTATGTCATTTCACGAAGGTAAGAATTCCTGCATGTAATACTCCAGTATGAATAAGTAGTGGGTAGAGGAGAAAAGTTAGTTTTACCAACGTGCTAACTACAATCCAGTGTCCAATCAGGGTGTTTGGTTTAACAGCATCGCTAGTCTGTGCCACAAAGCAAAACCTACCTGCTTAATGTTGTCGGCCAGAAATACGAAGTAAACGCAGCAAAACCCCAGTTGAGTTAGAATCAAAAAGAACTCCACCAAATGCCTGCAAGACAAAGCAACAGCAATCACTGACAAGAGTTAACTGTTTCGGACTGTATTGCACTCAAACAAAAATGCACAGGAAACATTATAATGAAAGCAGCATGGGGCTAAGAGAGCCCCGCAGCAAGCAGAAGGAAGTGTTAGTAACGCAGGCCCAATCATGGGGTAGCTTGGCAAGTTGGAAGGAGACAGCAGTGGAGAGGCACCCTAGGATATGGGTGGCAGTGGAAGGAGCTTGTAATGGGTGGAGCAGGGCAAAGAGAAAATAAATTATGTCTGAGTGGAAGAGGAACAGAAGGAGGGAAGACCATAACAGACAGATCAAGCAGCAAGTAGAAATGTCATTGGCATACTGCCATGTCAGATAAAAAGCTGTGCTACAAAACTATTTACAAACAATCACAAATCTTCCCAAAGGATTCAAATACCTTCCCCAATCTGAATGCTTCCGGAGCCATGCGTTGGGACACTCTTCCAAACTGCACATCACCACATTTCCATAATCCAGACATTGCTTCTGTAATCTATGTGCATTTAAAAAAAGGAGAGACTCAAAAAAAATCAGCATCCCAAACATTCATTCCCATAATGAGACATAATTTCAACAGAATGCATCCTTCCCACCTAATAGGACCTTGAGATCTGGCACCCCAGTAATTACCCTTTTCTCATGGGCAAACACAGACAGCAAATGCACACCAGCAACACAAAATAATGGATCCAAAATAATTCTGGTAGAGGTTTATTGCAACAATTGTTTTGCAAAACAAGTTACTCAAATGCCTCAAAAGAACAAAGTTCATTCCGATTCAATTGGCCAGATGCAGCAATCAGCAAGAATAGGAAAAAGCTTACAGTAGTGCAGGTTGGTTAGCCTAGTACAACAGTGACATCTACCTGAATTTTGAAAAACTACATAGAACTTGGAGTGAAGTCCACACATAAAAACAATGGCATTTAGTACAGGCTTTTGATAGGTCAGTTAACAATGATTATTGGGAAATTGTACATTATCAGCTTTGAGCTGAAATGCAGTCAAGGTTTCACTGAATAAGCCAGACAGTAAATTATAAACCAAAGTCTTGACATTACATTTTAGAGCTCTATGGGATCTATTCTTATTGGCCTGGAATTTGCGGTCCCGACGACGCCGAATTGGCAGCGTTTGCCATCATTTCGCCTTTGAAACTAACCGCAACCTCAGGATTTAGTGCAGGCGCATGCAGAAATCCCAAAGTTGCGGTCTGTCATTCACTGCGGCACCACAGACTGCGCTGTGCGCCCCCCCAGAGAGCCGGCAATCAGTGAAATCTCTCAAATCAGGGAAACTGACGAAAACTTTGGCTCTTCCGCAGTAATTGCCCCACTGCAAATTAGATCCAAAGTTATTAGGTGTAACTGGGGTTTTAACAGAGTATTGACTGCTAACAAAGGTTATGGCCCTGAAATTTTGTGCAGTGTCAAATTTATCCATTTTAATAAAAATTAAAATGAAGAAACTTTAAAAAAAATTGAAAAGTTTGTTCATCTTTATTTCAGGTTTGCCTTTTCCCCATTTGAGAGCCCAAATCTTTGTTTTGCTCTCCCTAACATTTTTAAAAAGTTAGAATTTTAAGAACTTACCCACTTCCTGGTTTGCTGTCTGAGAAGTCTGCATTTTGATTGGTTGCTCAGACAGCTTGTTGACATCACAGCAGCTTGCACTATGGGATTCCCACTATACTACGTTGATTTGAATTGTGTGTCAGAAAACCCAAACTTCACGACAAAGACCGCCAGATCTTTTTGCAAAGCTTATTGCAGGGTCAGCGACGAACGTCTTTGCTTCGCCGCTGACTGCAAATTCCAGGTCATTGTATTTTAACATCATTGTCACTGAAGTCAATGGGAATCAGGAAGGGAGGGGGGGGGGGGGGGGGAGAAAGAGAGAGAGAGCGAGAGAGCGAGAGAGAGAAAAGAAACTCTCCAGTGGCTGGAGTCATACCTAGCACAAAGGAAAATAGTTGTGGCTGTTGGAGGCCAATAATCTCAACCCTATCTTCAGCTGCTTTATCAATAATCCTCCCTTCATCAGAAGTGGGGCTGTTTGCTGATAATTGCAGTGTTTAGTTCCATTCCTAATTCCTCAGATAATGAAGCAGTCCATGCCTGTATGCAGCAAGACCTGGACATTATCCAGGCTTGGCCTGATAACTGGCAAGTAACAGTCATGCCACACAGGTGCCAGGTAATGACCATCCCCAATAAGAGAGCATAACCACCTCCCCATGAAATTATCAAGATTCCCACTATTAATATAATGGGGGGGGGGGGGGGGTTCACCATTCACCAGAAACTCAACTGGACGAGCCACATGGAGAATATTAGCATAATCACAACTTACTTAGCACACAGATGGCGACTGCATTTGACCAGCAAGTGCATACAGTGTACGGCTACCACTCCCATGATAATCAGGCTGATTGGGCCGAGCTGTGGACCAAAAGAAAAGGGAATTAAAACATTAAATTATACTCCAGCCTCAGATCTGCTTGCAAATGCCATGCGATTTACAATCTATTCAGGTATATCCTCAAATCTTCAATACAGGCAACTTTTTTTTTAAAGTCTATTTGAGCAAGCATTTTAGGGGCAGCACAATGAGGACCAACAGAACCAGAGTAGGAAGATATAAATGTAATCCGCCAAAGCTGCTCAGTGCCCGTTCGAAATTGAACTAGGCACAAGCTACAACGGCTGAAGGGAAAAGGGATACTCTCATCGGTATCACACTGGTTCAATTCCCCACCATTCACTTTTTTTGTGGCCAGCTCGACAGTTTCCATAAACAGACCATAGAGGTTACAACACAGAAGCAGGCCATTCGGCCCAACTAATCCGTGTCAGCATTCCACACGAGCAAATAGTTCTAGATAGACCAAATATCCTAGAAATTGAAATTTGCATTATAATTCTCTGCCAGAGTTTGTATAGCCTTAATCGTTTGTCGTGGCAGTGGGGGCTAGACCACCTGGATAAACAGGCTTAGACGGACAAGTGGGAGGTAACAGGAGCACCAAAATGCCAGTAAATGACCATCTCCAGCATGTGGCATAGTCACCTATCCCAGCTTTGAATAACACCAATGAGAAATGCCTCGCCACCATCTAAAAGACTCATTAGGTTGTGATGGATTCTTCACTCACCTGCATGGGTGCAGTTGCTACATTTGAAGCTTAACAGGACAAACACCAAAATAGTACATTGGGAAAAATAAGCTAATTTTGAGGGGAAAAGAATTAAATTAGGGAAGGTAAACTGGAAAAAAAATTGACAAAAGAGATAGAACAGCAGTGGGAAATATTTAAAACGGTGATCAAGAGAGTTCAGGAAAAATATATTCTGCTACAACACAAGACCAAACTAGCCAATAATGAAACATTAAGTAAGACATAAGGGTAAAATTGAAATTGAAGGAAAAGGCATACTCTATGTACATAGACAATAAAAGAGGACAAAAGGAATACGAAGTGGTTAGGAACTACGAATTAAACTTTAAAAAATAAAAAGTATTCTACAGATATAACAAAAGAAAAATAAAGATAGAGATAGCGATTGTGTTACTGGACTAGTAGTCCAGAGGCCTGAGCCAAGACGCGAGTTCAAATCCTAACCAAGGCAGCTGAGGAATTTAAATTCAGTTAATTAAATAAATCTGGAATAAAAAGCTAGTATTAGTAATAATTAATTAGTCATAAAACCCCATCTAGTTCACTAATGTCCTTTAGGAAATCTGCCACCCTTACCTGGTCTGGCCTATATGTGACTCCAGACCCACAACAATGTGGTTGACTCTGAACTGCCCTCTGAAATTGCCTAACAAGCCACTCAAGTGTAACAAACCGCTACGAAAAACAACAACCACCAGATGGATCACCCGGCATCGATTTAGGCACCGGCTTCGGCACACTCAGCCCAGTCGACCCTGCAAAGTCTCCCTCACCAACATCTGGGGACTTGTTCCAAAATTGGGAGAGCTGTCCCACAGACTAGTTAAGCAACAGCCTGATATAGTCATACATTTCAGCCAATGTCCTAGACTCCTCCATCACCATCCCTGGGTATATCCTGTCCCACTGGCAGGAGAGACCCACCAGAGATGGCGGCACAGTGGTATACAGTCGGGAGGGAGTTGCCCTGGGAGAACTCAACATTGACTCCGGACCCCATGAAGTCTCATGGCTTCAGGTCAAGCCTGGGCAAGGAAACTTCCTGCTGATTACCACCTACCGCCCTCCCTCAGCTGATGAATCAGTATTCCACCATGTTGAAAACCACTTGGAAGAAGCACTGAGGGTAGCAAGGACACAGAACGGGTAGGGGACTTCAATGTCCATCACCAAGAGGGCTCAGTAGCACCACTACTGACCGAGCTGGCCGAGTCCTGAAGAACATAGCTGGCAGACTGGGCCTGCGGAATGTGGGGAGAGAACCAACATGAAGGAAAAACCTACTTGACCTCGTCCTCACCAATCTACCGGTTACAGATGCATCTGTCCATGACAGCACCACACAGTCCTTGTGGAGATAAAGTCCCATCTTCACACTGAGGACACCCTCCATCATGTTGTGTAGCACTACCACCATGCTAAATGGGAAAGGTTCAGAATAGATCTAGCAGCTCAAAACTGGGCATCCAGGAGGTGCTGTGGGCCATCCGCAGCAACCTCATGGCCCAGCATATCCCTCACTCTACCATTACCATCAAGCCAGGGGACCAACGAAGGTTCAATAAGTGTAGAAGAGCATGCCAGGAGCAGCACCATCACCTGCAAGTTCCCCAAGTTACACACCATCCTGACTTGGAAATATATCACCATTCCTTCATAGTCACTTGGTCAAAATCCTGGAACTCCCTCCCTAACAGCACTGTGGGAGTACCTTCACCACACAGACTGCAGCGGTTCAAGAAGTCAGCTCACCACTACCTTCTCAAGGGCGATTAGGAATAGGCAATAAATACTGGTCTTACCAGCGATGCCCACATCCCAGGAATGAATAAAAAATAACTAAGGGATGCACAAGATAAACTCATAGGTAATGGCAGAAATATTGAATAGTTACTTTACCTCAATATTTAGCAGGGAGACCAACAAGGTGGCCATATTAGGAGAACAAAAATGAAGACAGTGAATATAGAATGAGGGTAGATAATTGATAAACTAATCAAACTTAGAGAGGATAAAACCCCTGGTCTGAATGGATTGCATGTTAAGGAAGAGATAGCAGAGGCACTACTGCATATATAAAAATTCCTAGAAAAGGGAATAGTGCCAGAAGACTGGCTGACAGCTAATGTGATTCCTATATTTAAAAAGGGAGATAGAACCAGTCGACGGAACTGTAAACCAGTTAGCTTAACATCGGTGGTAGGATAGATAATGGAATCTTTACTCAAAAAGATGTAATTGAAAAACCATCTAGAAACCAAAAATATAATGAAGTGCAGTCAGCACGGTTTTAAAAGGGAAGGTCATACTTGACCAACCATATTGAATTCTTAGACGAGTGTAATCTAGATGGAATATATTTGGATTTTCAAAAGGCCCCCGATAAGGTACCATATACTAGACTTGTGACTAAGGTTAGAGCATGTGGAGTCAGGGGGCAGGTAGCAGAATCGATAGCAAGCTGGCTACAAAACAGAAAAAGGGTTAAGCTACTCAGGCTAGCAAAAAGTGAGAAGTGGTGTTCCACAGGGACTGGTTCTGGGACCACTGTTGTTCACAAGTTACATTAACGAGTTGGACTCGGGAATTGCAAGTACAATTTCAAAATATGCAGATGACACAAATTCGGGGTTGGAGCTAATACAAAAGGAAGAATGCGACAAACCTCTACTACCTAAAGGGCGAATCGCAAGATCACGTGAATACCATCACTTCCACATTCCTCTTCATGTAATCATTGCTGGGTCAAAATCCTGGAATTCCCTCCCTAGCACCATCAGCACAAGGACTACAGCAGTTCAAGGCTCACCAGCTCCTCCTCCTCCCCAAGGGCTACTAAGGATGTACAATGAATGCTGCCATGCCAGCGTCACCTACACCAACAAGTAGGGGAAGTGGTTGGGTAAAGAGTTTAGGATGGGAGGTTGGAAGAGAAGAATGGTAGTAGTTTGAAATAAGCAGGTAGAAAGTGAACAGGGTGGAAATAATAAGCGGCTGTGGAAATAAAATCAGGCTGCCCAGCAGGCTAGGCTTTGTTATTTATAAACCTGGGATGCCATGTTAAAAAGCTGGAGGTGATGGCCTTCATAGCGAGAGGATTTGAGTACAGGAGCAAGATGTCTTGCTGCAGTTGTACAGGGCCTTGGTGAGACCACACCTCGAGTAATGTGTGCAGTTTTGGTTGCCTTATCTGAGGAAGGATGCTCTTGCCATGGAGAGAGTGCAGCGAAGATTCACCAGACTGATACCTGGGATGGCAGGAATGACGTATGAGGAGAGATTGGGTCGATTAGGCTTATATTTGCTAGAGTTCAGAAGAATGAGGGGGGATCTCATCGAAACTTATAAAATTCTAACAGGACTAGACAGACTAGATGCAGAAAGGATGTTCCCGATGGCAGTCTAAGGATAAGGGGTAGGCCATTTAGGACTGAGATGAGGAGGAATTTCTTCACCCACAGAGTGGTGAACCTGTGGAATTCTCTACCACAGAAGACAGTTGAGGCCAATTCATTAAATATATTCAAGAAGGAGTTGGATATATTTCTTGAGGCTAAAGGGATCAAGGGGTATGGGGAGAAAGCAGGGACAGGGTACCAAATCTGGATGATCAGCCATGATCTCATTAAATGGCGGAGCAGGCTCGAGGGGCCGAATGACCTACTCCTATCTTCTATGTTTGCACCACCACCCCCCACCCCCCCAATCCCACAAATTAACGTTCCCTATAAGCCGCAATCACGCAGCTCTCAGTCGGTTCCACGCAGACCGGCTTTCTCATGCGCGAAACTGTGAATGGGCCACGCAGCCCTTTAAGAGAGACCGCGCACCTAAGAAAAAAAGGGAACATTGTCCCCTCCCCCACCACCTCCTATTTTTTTCTAAATTGTGGTGGGCCAGAGCAAATAGGAGCAGGGCCAGGCTGGAGGACAGCAGGGCAAGTAGTGGGGGCCCTAAAGTGTGCAGGAGTGAGGGACAGTCAAAAAAAAAACCTGGGAACAGAAATTGGGATGGGTGCTAAAAAATCTTGGGCGAGATACTGGAGCGTGTCAGGGCAAGGCCGGGAGAGCAGGGGCATCAGAGATTCCACTGCAAGTTGAGCCCTTTCTTTTCTCTTACCAAACACAAAAGAATTTAAATACAATGAAGAAGAATTTCCACTAGGGTTCTCCTGAAGCTACAGCAGGGTATCAGGAGAACCCAAGCAGAAATTCCAGCCCAGCATTCTCAGCATACTAACCGACAGTTGCTCAATGCGGAGATACCATAGACTTTGGTGTTACAGGAAACTCTATCTGGCACCGACAGGACCGGCATGGTGCCAGTTGATCAAAAAGTCCGGATTACAGAGGGGTATACAGGAAACTTTGTGATATCCGGCACCAACAGGACCGAGCTGTTGCCGTCCCATCAAAACTGCCGGACAAACCAGTGGTAATGTTAAAACATACGGAGCTTTTGAGCTCCGTATCTAGCAACAAACCCTGTTGCTTAGCAACGGCTTCTAAACAGTCGGCCACAGCTTGCAAGCGTCTCTGTAGCTAAGCAACAGCTTTAGCTAGACCTTGCAGAGCCTGACTGGTGGAAAAAAAAGCAACGAAAAGAAAAAAAAAAACTTACTGAACCGACTCCTAAATTTTAAGAACATAAGAAATAGGAGGAGTAGGCCAATCGGCCCCTCGAGTCTGCTCCACCATTCAATAAGATCATGGCTGATCTGATCCTAACCTCAAATCTTCTATCACTCTGCATCCACCCGAACCCATGTGATCTCCCGGGAGAGGCGAAAAACCAGATAAAGACCCAATGGCCAATTTGGGAGAAAAAAATCTGGGAAATTCCTCTCCGACCCATCTAGGCGATCGAAATTCTTCCAGGAGATTACTCTGTCCCTATATTTTCTACACTACTTACCTTCTGTAAAGGCGATCTCCACCCCAGCCAGGAACAGGAATAAAACCATCTCCTGAAATCTAACAGTAGGAGCAGAACCAGGCTACACGGCCCCTGGGCCCACTCCAGTACCCACAGGGCCATGACCATTCCGAACCTAGACTCATGTCCAATTTCCTGCCCGCTCCCCGTAACCCTTAATTCCCTTTACTTCTAGGAAACTATCTATTTCTGTTTTAAATTTATTTAATGATGTAGCTTCCACAGCCTTCTGGGGCAGCAAATTCCACAAACCCACCACCCTCTGAGTGAAGAAGTTTCTCCTCATCTCAGTTTTGAAAGAGCAGCCCCTTATTCTAAGATTATGCCCCCTAGTTCTAGTTTCACCCTTCATTGGGAACATCCTCACCGCATCCACCCGATCAAGCACCTTCACAATCTTATATGTTTCAATAAGATCGCCTCTCATTCTTCTGACCTAGAATGAGTAGAGTCCCAATATACTCAACCTCTCCTCATATGACCACCCCCTCATCCCCGGGATTAACCGAGTGAACCTTCTTTGTACTGACTCGAGAGCAAGTATGTCTTTTCTGAAGTATGGACACCAAAACTGTATGCAGTATTCCAGGTGTGGTCTCACCAATACCTTGTACAACTGCAGCAATACCTCCCTGTTTTTATATTCCATCCCCCTAGCAATAAAAGCCAACATTCCATTGGCCTTCTTGATCACTTGCTGCACCTGCATACTAACTTTTTGAGTTTCGTGCACCAGGACCCCCAGATCCCTTTGTACTACAGTACTTTCCAGTTTCTTGCCATTAAGATAATAACTTGCTCTATGATTTTTCCTGCCAAAGTGCATAACCTCACACTTTCCGGTATTGTATTCCATCTGCCAAATCTCTGCCCACTTACTTAGCCTGTCTATGTCCCTTTGCAGGTTTTTTATGTCCTCCTCACTCACTACTTTCCGTCCCATCTTTGTATCATCTGCAAACTTTGATATGTTACACTCGGTCCCCGCCTCCAAATCGTTAATATAGATTGTAAAGAGTTGGGGACCCAGCACTGACCTCTGCGGAACACCACTAGTTACTGGTTGCCAATCTGAGAACGAACCATTTATCCCAACTCTCTGCTTTCTGTTAGAGAGCCAATCCTCCACCCACGCCAGAATATTACCCCCAATCCCGTGATTTTTTATCTTGAGCAATAATTTTTTGTGTGGCACCTTGTCAAATGCCTTTTGGAAGTCTAAATACACTACGTCCACTGGTTCCCCTTTATCCACCCTGTATGTTACTTCCTCAAAAAACTCAAGCAAATTTGTCAAACATGACTTCCCCTTCATGAAACCATGCTGAGTTTGTCCTATTAAATTATGTTTATCCAAATGCCCCGTTACTGTCTCCTTAATAATGGCCTCTAACATTTTACCAACCACAGATGTTAGGCTAACAGGTCTAGTTTCCAGCCTTCTGCCTACTACCCTTTTTAAATAAGGGTGTTACATTAGCAGTTTTCCAATCTGCCGGGACCTTTGCCGAGTCCAGTGAGTTTTGGAAAATTATTACCAATGCATCCACAATCCCTACCGCCACTTCCCTCAAGACCCTAGGATGCAAGTCATCAGGTCCAGGGGATTTATCCGCCTTGAGTCCCATTATTTTACCAAGTACCACTTCCTTAGTGATTTTAATCGTATTTAGTTCCTCCCCCCCTGGAGCCCCCTGTTTGTCCAGTGTTGGGGTATTCTTAGTGTCCTCTACTGTAAAGACTGATACAAAATAATTGTTCAGTGTTTTTGCCATCTCCATGTTTCCCACCATTAATTTCCCGGTCTCATCCTCTAAGGGACCAACATTTACTTTAGCCACCCTTTTTCTTTTTATATAACTATAGAAACTTTTGCTGTCTGTTTTTATATTTTTTGCTAATTTACTTTCATAATCTATCTTCCCTTTCTTAATCAATCTTTTAGTTATTTTTTGCTGTCTTTTAAAGACTTCCCAATCTTCCATCCTCCCACTAGATTTGGCTACCTTATATGCCCTTGTTTTTAGTCGGATACTATCCTTAATTACTTTACTTAGCCACGGATGGCTATCTTTTCTTTTACACCCTTTTTTCCTCAGTGGAATATATTTTTTTTGGAAGTTGTAAAATAACTCCTTAAATGTACACCACTGATCATGTACCGTCTTACCCTTTAATCTATTTTACCAGTCCATTCTAATCAATTCCGCTCTCATACCTTCATAGTCTCCTTTATTCAAGCTCAGCACGCTTGTTTAAGATCCAACCTTCTCACCCTCTAATTGAATATGGAATTCAACCATGTTATGGTCACTCATTCCAAGGGGATCCTTTACTAGGACATTTTTAATTAATCCTGTCTCATTACACAGGACCAAATCTAAGGTTGCTTGCCCCCTGGTCGGTTCAGTTATATACTGCTCAAGAAACCCATCCCTAATACACTCAATGAACTCATCCTCAAGGCTGCTCTGCCCAATTTGATTTGTCCAGTTAATATAATTAAAATCCCCCATAATTATAGCTGTTCCCTTATTACAAGCCTCAACTATTTCCTGATTGATACTCCGTCCAGAGTTGCAACTGTTCGGAGGCCTATAGACTACACCCACCAGTGTTTTTTTCCCCTTATTATTCCTTATCTCCACCCAAACTGTTTCACTATCCTGCTCCTTTGACCCAATATCATTTCTCTGTATTATAGTGATTCCTTCCTTTATTAACATAGCCACCCCACCTCCTCTCCCTTCCTGCCTGTCCTTCCTGATGGTTAAATAACCTGGTATGTTTAATTCCCAGTCATGGTCACCCTGCAGCCATGTTTCTGTAATGGCCACAAGATCATACCCATATGTAGTTATTTGTGCCGTTAACTCATTCATTTTGTTACGAATGCTACGTGCATTCAGATAAAGAACTTTCAAATATGTTTTGTAACACTTAGTTCCTGTTTTTTCCCTTTTTAGTACTTTACTGTTTACTCCATACCTTCTGTCCCTTCCTGACACGTTCTGTTTTTTAATTCCCCCACTGCTACCTAAGTCTATGACCTTCTCTGTTGTCATTTCTATTATTTGCTCTCTAGAAACCTCCCCCCCACTAATTAGTTTAAAGCCCTCTCTACAGCCCTAGTTATATGATTCGCCAGGACTCTAGTCCCAGCACTGGCCAAGTGGAGTCCGTCCCAATGGAACAGCTCCCTCCTGTCCTAGTACTGGTGCCAGTGTCCCAAGAAGCAAAACCCATTTCTCCCACACCAGTCTTTGAGCCACGCATTTAACTCTTTAATTTTATTTATCCTAGCCAAATTCGCTCATGGCTCAGGTAATAACCCAGAGATTATTACCCTTGAGGTTCTGTTTTTTAAATTTGACCCCTAGCTGCTCATACTCCTTTAACAGAACCGTCTTCCTTGTCCTATCTACGTCGTTTGTACCAACATGGACCACGACAACTGGATCCTCCCCCCTCCCACTCCAAGTTTCTTTCCAGCCCAGAAGAGATGTCCTTAACCCTGGCATCGGGCAGGCAACACAGCCTTCGGGACTCCCGCTCTTGACTGCAGAGAACCTTATTATCCCCCTAATGATACTATCCCCTACCACTACAACATTTCTTTTTACTCCCTCCACTTGAATGGCCCCCTGTACCACGGTGCTGTGGCCAGGTTGCTCATCCTCCCTGCAGTCCCCACTCCCGCCCTCACAGGGAGCAAGAACCTCGATCCTGCTGGACAAGAGCAAGGGCTGCGTCTCCTTCAACACTACATCCTGGATCCCTGTACCTTCCTCGCTCGTAGTCACACCGTCCTGTCCCTGACCACGGACTACATCTGCAGTAATTAACTTCATAGGTGTGACCATCTCCTGAAACAGAGTCCAGGAACTTCTCCCCCTCCCTGATGTGTCGCAGTGTCTGAAGCTCGGTCTCAAGCTCCATAACATGGAACTTGAGTTCCTCTAGCAGCAGACACTTGTCGCAGATGTAATCACCGTGAGCCTCAATGGGGTCCACCGGTTCCCACATCTCGCAACAGTAATACATCACCTGCTCCATTCTATATAATTAATTAAATTTCTTATTAGTTATGAAGACCCTGCCCGGATATAGATGATAATATCACACCACTATTCAATAGGACTTACCAACTTAAAAGGTATAAGAGAAGGAAGAAAACCAACCAACCAGCTGATCACCAACCTCCTCCTTGTATTTTGCCGGTGGATCGAGCATTCCGGACAGTTAACCTCCGGATAAACCAAAGTTTCCTGTACTTACCAAGGTACAAGAGCCCCGTACACGGCCACAGGTGCAGGAGTCCCAGTTACATGGCCACAGATCCAGGAACCCCGGTTACACGGCCACTAATATATATAGTAAAAAACTTACCTGAACCTACTCCTGAATTTTGCCGGTTAAGAGAGTTTCCTGTAATTGGTTGAGCAGCAGCCATTTTTTATGAACACCGACACCTTTACTTCTTGCAAGTGAAATAAGAGTGTACCGTTTTCTTGCGATCAAAAATGTTTGAATTCTGTGCTCTCCCTTTGTTCTTTCTTGTTGGCTCAATTCCTCAAAAGAATCTTATTTCCACATCTGGGTCACTATTTCCTTTTAACACCACGTGGTTAATCATTCCCATTTCCCACCCTTCAAATTAAAAAAGTAGTTTTTATATAGTTCAAGGATTTTTTATTTCTTCCTGCAATGCAAGCAATAACCTTCCAACCACAAAGTTTCAGGTACACATGGGCTTGAAGGAACAGGGAAATCAGCCTCTGCTCAGATCGTAATTTCATTCTTGCCAGGACACCGTTTACAATCCCAATATATTTAGGAGTCAGCAGTCATGAGAACTAGGAGTAGTAGGCCATTTCAGCCTGCTCCATCATGCAATAAGATCATGGCTGATCTTCTACCTCAACTCCACCTTCCCGCACTATCCCCATATCCCTTGCTTCCCTTAATATCTAAAAATCTATCGATCTCTGTCTTGAATATACTCAACGACTGAGTTTCCACAGCCCTCTGGGGCAGAGAATTCCAAAGATTCACCACCCTCAGTGAAGAAATTTCTCCTCATCTCAGTCCTAAATGGCTGACCCCTTATTCTGAGACTGTGACTCCTAATTCTAGACTCCCCAGCCAGGGGAAACATCCTCCCTGCATCTACCCTGTCAAGCCCCTTAAGAATTTTGTATGTTTCACTGAGATCACCTCATTCTTCTAAACTCTAGGGAATATAGGCCTCGTCTACTAAATTTCTCCTCATAGGACAATCCCCTCATCCTAGTCTAGTGAACCTTTGCTGCACTCCCTCCAAGGCAAGTATGTCCTTCCTTGGGTAAGGAGACCAAAACTGTACCCAGTACTCCAGGTGTGATCTCACCAAAGCCCTATATAAATTGCAATAAGACTTCATTACAATTATACTCCAATCCTTTTGTAATAAAGGCCAACATGCCATTTACTTTCCTAATTGCTTGCTGTACCTACATATTCCAGCACTTTAAGCACCAGGTCTCTACTCAACATGTGAGGATGAAGTAGTTATAAAATACCTATTAGGCAACACCATGAATCAAAATTTTACCGATACAAAAAAAGTGAAAGCATCTCACCACAATACCGGCATTTTTCACCGCCAAAGGAAGGCTGAGGAGCCCCGTTCCGATGTTCCCTTTCAACAAGTGAATTAATGTCTCAGCAGGCCTGAAATGTAAACAAAAAAGCAATTCACAAATACTGTTTCCATACTGTTCAGCTCCAGCCCAGTCCTAACCTTAGGCCTCTGGACCAGGAACTGAATCTCGAATTCAGAAGCAAACTGCAGCTGTGTGGCTCTTCACCAATTTCATCACACCACACCAGATCATACAATACCATAGGACAGAATTCAAACTACATCAATTCATTGTTAACTATTTCTAAACATAACCTTCAAAGCATTAACATTCACAGATCAGTCGGAGTCCAAGAGTCTTGATAGCACTGTCAAAGCCTCTTCTCATTACCTGCAACAAGTTAGTGGTGCATCACCCAATTTCTAATCACATCCATCGCCAAGCCTAGCCCTGAAGATAGTCTGCTGTATTTTAAAATTTCCCAAAGTTTGATAGATCCTGCAGTGTCAAACAAAACAAGCAGAGAGAAGGAACCTACCTGAAACATGGGACAACTAGCATACTGAAGGTAGATAAACAGCAAGTTTTGTTTCAAAAGTTTACAGCACTTACGTTGTGCCATGTCCTTCAGCTAGACGCTGATAATTTCCAACGTTATCAGGTGATCTTGCAGAAATATCAGATGAAGAACTCATGCTGTCATGGTCTGGGCTGTTTTCTGTGGAGCTATAATCGTTGTAACCTTCACTTTTCAACTTTCTGGTTGACATGTTGGCAGCTTCTCAACAGCTGTGCAAAAATGTAGAAACTTCAAAATAACTTTCAATTTACAGTGTTACCAGGAAAAAAAAATTAGCCAAGCGATACTGTTCTCCCAGCACGCTATACTTTATGCAATTAGATTTGGTTTCATAGTTAAAAATGCAGCATACAATGGAACTTAATTATATATGATCGTATCAATGGCCCCATTTCAGATTATTTTGCACTAGGATGAATTTCCAAATCCTGGCCAGCGACAATGAAAACTCCCAACATACTTTATCTATCAGCCTGGAACTACATCCTTTACTACATTCTTGCTTTTCAATGAGACACGATGTTGACTCTAATTTCCCCTCATCATTCATAAGACCAGCCATATTCTTCCACACGTACAATCTTGCAGGAAGATATGGTGCATGTCCTGTACGAAATCAGTAATCTTCCAGCAGGTATATCTTATTGATATATACAGTAAACTCTTGTTTAAACGGCAATTAATCATCCGGATTTCTTTAATAACCGGCAAAATTCAGGAGTAGGTTTTGAGGCTTCCGCCCCAGAAGTAACGGGCAGTAGTGTCCCGAAAATGGTGGGGAATGACTTACCACTTGTTCCCGCCGTCGCTGTGGGTGCTGCAATCTTCCCCGCACAGTATCAGCTGGCCGTCCAGCCAAAGAGGAACCCAAAGGGAAGTTTTATTGTATATTTGTGGCCGTGTAACCGGGGGGCCCCGGGACCCGTGGCCGTGTAACCGGGGGGCCCCGGGACCGTGTAACCGGGGGGCCCCGGGACCGTGTAACCGGGGGGCCCCGGGACCGTGTAACCGGGGGGCCCCGGGACCGTGTAACCGGGGGGCCCCGGGACCGTGTAACCGGGGGGCCCCGGGACCGTGTAACCGGGGGGCCCCGGGACCGTGTAACCGGGGGGCCCCGGGACCGTGTAACCGGGGGGCCCCGGGACCGTGTAACCGGGGGGCCCCGGGACCCGTGGCCGTGTAACCGGGGGGCCCCGGGACCCGTGGCCGTGTAACCGGGGGGCCCCGGGACCCGTGGCCGTGTAACCGGGGGGCCCCGGGACCCGTGGCCGTGTAACCGGGGGGCCCCGGGACCCGTGGCCGTGTAACCGGGGGGCCCCGGGACCCGTGGCCGTGTAACCGGGGGCCCCGGGACCCGTGGCCGTGTAACGGGGGCCCCTGGACCCGTGGCCGTGTAATGGGGGCCCCTGGACCCGTGGCCGTGTAACCGGGGGCCCCTGGACCCGTGGCCGTGTAACAGGGGCCCCTGGACCCGTGGCCGTGTAACAGGGGCTCCTGGACCCGTGGCCGTGTAACCGGGGCTCCTGGACCCGTAGCCGTGTAACCGGGGCTCTCGTACCTTGGGCCATTGTCACTCCATGTCCCTTCTTCTGGTCTGAGGTCGGCCGATATATAAGTTGCCTCGGTAGGTATACCTCTCCGTTATCCGGAATTTTTAGTCAACCGGCACCATCCAGGTCCTGGATACGAAAGAGTTTACTGTAGAATCAACGAATGATACAGCACAGAAGGAGGCCATTCAGCCCATTGTGCCTGTGCCGGCTCTTTGTTAGAGCTATCCAATTAATCCCACTCCCCTGCTCTTTCCCCATAGCTCTGTACATGTTTTCCCTTTCAAGTATTTATCCAATTCTCTTTTGAATGTTACTATTGAATCTGCTTCAAATACCCTTTCAGGCAGTGCATTCCAGATCACAACTCGGTGTAAAAAAAAAAAAATGCTTCTTCATGTCACCTCTGGTTCTTTTATAAATCACCTTAAATCGGTGTCCTCTGGTTATCAACCCTTCTGCCACTGGAAACCGTTTCTCATTTACTTTATCAAAACCAGTCATGATTTTGAGCACCTCTATCCAATCTCCTCTTAACCGTCTCTGCTCGAAGTAAAAGAATCCCAGCTTCTCCAGTCTCTCCATATAATTGAAGTCTCTCATTCCTGGTCCAAATCTAGTAAATCTCCTCAGCACCGACATCCTTCCTGAAGTGTGGTGCCCAGAATTGAACACAATACTCCAGCTGAGGCCTAACCAGTGTTTTATCAAGGTTTCACATAACTTCCTTGCTTTTGTACTCTATTCCTCTAGTAATAAAGCCAAGGGATCCAATAAGCTTTTTTAACAGCCTTCTCAACTTGTCCTGCCACCTTCAAAAAGATTTGTGTACACCCCCCCCCCAGGTCTCTCTGTTCCATAGAAGATAGGAGCAGGAGCAGGCCATTCAGCCCTTCGAGCCTGCTCCGCCATTCAACGAGATCATGGCTGATCATCCAAACCCTAGCACCCGGTCCCTACACTGACAGCCATCCCACCCAAGCCCTATCCCCGTAACCCCACGTATTTAATCCCCCCTAACACTAAGGGCCAATTTTTATCATGGCCAATCAACCTAACCCGCACATCTTTGGACTGTGGGAGGAAACCGGAGCACCCGGAAGAAACCCACGCAAACACGGGGAGAATGTGCAAACTCCACACAGACAGTCACCCGAGGCCGGATTTGAACCCGGGTCCCTGGCGCTGTGAGGCAACAGTGCTAACCACTATTTAACCCCCTTTAAAATTGTACCATTTAGCTTATACTGCCCCTCCTCATTCTTCCTACCAAAATATATCACTTCACACTTCCATGTTAAATATCATCTGCCAGTACCTGCCCATTTCACCAGTCTATGCCCTGCTATCCTCCTCATTGTTTACTGTATCTCCCAGTTTCGTCAACTGCAAATTTTGAAATTATGCCCTGTGGACCCAATTCCAGTTCATTAATATATATCAAAAAGAACAGTGATCCTAATACCAACCCCTGGGGAACGCCACTGTATATCTCCTTCCAGTCTGAAAAACAACCACTCCACTACTCGCTGCTTTCTGTCCCTTGGCCAATTTTGTATCCATGCTGTCACTGTCCCTTTAACCCCATGAGCTTCAATTTTGATATTATCTGGTACTTTGTCAAACGCCTTTTGAAAGTCCATATACATGACATCAATTGCACTCAACCCTCTCCGTTATTTCAAAAAACACAAACACACTGTACAGTTAATTCAAGATTCTCTCTTTTAAGCTTGTGTTATTGTACAATTACATAACATTTACCTTATCCACCACACCCATCATCATATGGTTGCATGCCTGCTTGACAGAATTTACTTAAAAAGGGACAGAACTTATGATTAAAAGGAAAATATATTTGCGAGTGATCATTTATCACACTCAAAAGAATCGGGTCAGTGTGTAATAATTACAGCAAATTGGGTACGGAGGAACATCTGGAGGGCGCTGGGTAGCAAGTCAGTATGGGAACGGTGACAGAGTGGTTATGTTACTGGACTAGCAATCCAGACGCCTGGACCAATGATCCAGTCATAAGAGTTCAAATCCCACCACAGCAGCTGGGGAATTTAAATTCAATTCAATAAATCTGGAATAAAAAGCTAGTATCAGTAATGGTGACTAGGAAACTATCGGAGTGTTGTAAAAACCCATCTGGTTCACCAATGTCCTTTAGGAAATCTGCTGTCCTTACCCGGTCTGGCTTATATGCGACTCCAGACCCACAGCAATGTGGTTGACTCTTAACTGCCCTAGCATGCCTCTACCGCTACAAAAAACAATAATAAAACTGGACGGCCCACCCGGCATCGATTTCCGCACTGGCTATGTACACAACTGCACACCAGTCGACCCTGCAAAGTCCTCCTCACGAATATCAGGGGACTTATACAAATATTTAGTCAAGCAAGCGCCAGTCTCTCAGAATCATACCTTTCAACCAATGTCCCAGACTCCTCCATCACCATCCCTGGGTATGTCCTGTCCTGGCAGGATAGACCCACCAGAGGTGGCGGCACAGAGTATACAGTCGGGAGGGAATGGGAGTCCTCAACATTGATTCGTGAAGTCTCAGCTTCAGGTCAAGCATGAACAACGAAACCACCCTCCCTCAGCTGATGAATCAGTACTCCTCCATGTTGAACACCACTTGGAAGAAGTGCTGAGAGTAGCATGGGCACAGAATGGACTCTGGATGGGGGACTTCAATGTTCATCACCATGAGTGGCTCGGTAGAACCACTACTGACTAAGCTGGCCGAGTCCTGAAGGTCATAGCTGCAAAACTGGGCCTGCGGCAGGTGGTGAGAGAACACACACAAAGGAAAAACCTACTTGAGCTCGTCCTCACCAATCTACCGGTCACAGGTGCATCTGTCCATGACAGTATTGGTAGCAATGACCACCACACAGTCATTGTGGAGACGAAGTCCCATCTTCACGCTAAGGACACCTTCCATTGTATTGTATGGCACTACCACTGTGCTAAATGGGATAGATTCAGAAAAGATCTAGCAGCTCAAAACTGGGCATTTATGAGGCGCTGTGGGCCATCAGCAGCAGAATTTTATTCCACCACAATCTGTAACCACATGGCCCGGCATATCCCTCAATCTACCACTACCAATAAACCAGGGGACCAAGCCTGGTTCAATAAGGAGTGCAGAGGAGCATACCAGGAGCAGCACCAGGCGTACCTAAAAATGAGGTGCCAACCTGGGGCAGCTGCAACACAGGACTACATGCATGCTAAACAGCGGAAGGAGCATGCTATAGACAGAGGTAAGCCATCCCACAATCAACGGATCAGATCAAAGCTCTGCAGTCCTGCCACATCCAGTCGTGAATGGTGGTGGACCATTAAACAACTAACGGGAGAAGGAGGCTCCAAGAATATCCCCATCCTCAATGATGCGGAGCCCAGCACGCGAGTGCAAAAGACTAGGCTGAAGCGTTTGAAACCATCTTCAGCCAGAAGTGCAGAGTAGATGATCCATATCAGCCTCCTCCTGAGGTCCCCACCATCACAGAAGCCAGTCTTCAGCCAATTCGATTCACTCCATCTGATAAAGAAACAGCTGAGCGCACTGGATACAGCAAAGGCTATGGGCCCCGACAACATCCTGGCTGTCGTACTGAAGACGTGCTCCAGAACTAGCCAAGCTGTTCCAGTACAGCTACAACACTGGCATCAATCCAACAATGTGGAAAACTGCCCAGGTATGTCCTGTCCACAAAAAGCAGGACAAATTCAATCTGTCCAATTACCGCCCCATCAGTCTACTCTCAATCGTCAGCAGTGATGGAAGGTGTCGTCAGCAGTGCTACCAAGCAGCACTTACTCACCAATAACCTGCTCACCGAAGCTCAGCTTGGGTACCGCCATGACTACTCGGCTCCCAACCTCATTATAGCCTTAGTCCTAACATGGACAAAAGAGCGGAGTTCCAGGGGTGAGGGGAGAGTGACTCCCCTTGATGTCAAGTCAGCATGTGACCGAGTGTGGCACCAAGGAGCCCTAGAAAAACTGAAGTCAATGGCAATCAGGGGGAAAACTCTCCACTAGCTATAGTCATACCTAGCACAAAGGAAGATGGCTGTGGTTGTTGGAGGCCAATCATCACAGCCCAGGACATCACTGCAGGAGTTCCTCAGGAAAGTGTCCTAGGCCCAACCATCTTCAGCTGCTTCATCAATGACCTTCCCTCCATCATAAGGTCAGAAGTGGGGATGTTCGCTGATGATTGCACAGTGTTCAGTTCCATTCACAACTCCTCAGATAATGAAGCAGTCCACGCCCGCAACATTCAGGCTTGGGCTGATAAGTGGCAAGTATCACGCGCGCCAACAATGACGATCACTAACGAGAGTCTAACCACACCTTGACATTTAACGGCATTACAATAGCTGAATCCCCTACCATCAACATCCTGGGGGGGGGGGGGGGTCACCATTGACCAGAAACTTAACTGGACCAGCCACATATACTGTGGCAACAAGAGTAGGTCAGAAGCTGGGTATTCTGTGGCAAGTGTCTCACCTCCAGACTCCCCAAAGCCTTTCCACCATCTACAAGGCACAAGTAAGGGGTGTGATGGAATACTCTCCACTTGCCTGGATGAGTGCAGCTCCAACAACACAAGAAGCTCGACACCATCCAGGACAAAGCAGCCCGCTTGATTGGCACCCTATCCACCACCGGCGCACCGTGGCTACAGTGTGTATCATCTACAAGATACACTGCAGCAACTCGCCAAGGCTTCTTCGGCAGCACCTCCCAAACCCACGACCTCTACCACCTAGAAGGACAACGCCAGCAGGCGCATGGGGACACCATCACCTCCAAGTTTCCCTCCAAGTTACACACCATGTCTAGAAGAGTTAATGCACAAGGATAGAATCTGAAAGTACAGACCTGCAATCAGTGAGTGGTGCAGTCACAGCACTGCATTGCCAGAGAGTGGTCGCATGCTTCAGTTACAGCATCAAGGTTCCAGGCAGCTCCAGTCATTGGCAGTCTCAGCACTGGCTTCCCAAGCCAAGATGACTTGCTCAAATCACTATTGCATCATAAAATAAAAAAGGGAAAAACTATAATTGCTAGAAATCTGTATTTAAAAAAAAGCAGGTCCATATCTGTAAAAAAAAAAGAAATTTAAAACAACAGGCCCTATTTCGGGGTGACCTCATTAGTGCTGACTGGCACATCTAAAATATAACCTGCCCTTTCCCCTCCACAGATGCAAAATGACCATTGCATTTCCAGCATGTTCTGTTTCTATTTGCAGAATTTGGGCAGCATGGTATAACTTCAAAATAAGTAAAAATATAAATTGCCCTAGTAGGAGAGGAATTGAAACCTGCAAGGATTAGGTTTAAACTCTGCAGCTATCCAAGAGGTTCTAAATAGAGGCGAGGAAATAAATAGCAACTCATTGATGTGATTAGCTCATCTGCACCTCCTGTCAGGAAGTGTCCTGTTGGCAACCCACCAGGAAGCCCAAGGATAAAAATATGGAAATTGGAGAACAAGAAAAACAGCCTCAACAATTCTTCCTCATTGCGGATTAGGGAAATTTGTCCACAAAGTTATTACAATACATCAGAAACACAGAGGAGTTAGCAAGTCAAATTAGGATAGAGGATGGAGATAACATTGGAGTAGAGAGAAAAACCAGGAGGCTGAAGGAAATGCACTGATCGGTAACCCACACAGTTGAGTGGACATCTACCAAAAACAACCACAGCTGTGAACCCACATGAAAAACATTTTAAATCGTTCCAGCATGATAAACATTTGCTTGTGGTTAAAGAATCTTTACATTTACAACACATCTGCTATGTTCCAAGTCATTTAATCAATTGATCAAGTTCCACATACGTAGTCAGGATTGGTAATTGGTTGAGAGGCAGGAGATAGAGAGTAGGGATAATCAGAATGGTTACAGCACAGGAGGCCATTCAGCCCGTGCCGGCTCTCTGCAAGAGCACTTCCGCTAGTCCCACTCCACCGCCCTTTCCCCGTAGCCCTGCAAATTGTTTTCCTTCAGGTACTTATCTAATTCCTTTTGAAAGCCATGATTGAGTCTGCCTCCACCACCCTCTCAGGCAGTCCATTCCAGATCATAACCACTCGCTGCGTAAAAAAGTTTTTCCTCATGTCGCCTTTGGTTCTTCTGCCAATCACCTTAAATCTGTGTCCTCTGGTTCTCGACCTTTCCGCCAATGGGAACAGTTTCTCCCTATCTACTCTGTCTAGGCCCCTCATGATTTTGAGCACCTCTATCAAATCTCCTCTCAACCTTCCCTGCTTCGAGAACAACCCCAGCTTCTCCAGTCTATCCACGTAACTGAAGTCCCTCATCCCTGGAATCATTCTTGTAAATCTTTTCTGCACCCTCTCTAAAGCCTTCACATCCTTCCTAAAGTGCGGTGCCCAGAATTGGACACAATACTCCAGTTGAGGCCAAGCCAGTGTTTTATAAAGGTTCATCATAACTTCCTTGCTTTTGTACTCGATGCCTCTATTTATGAAGCCCAGGATTCCATATGCTTTTTTAACTGCTTTCTCAACGTGCCCTGCCACCTTCAATGATTTATGCACATATACCCCCAGGTCCCTCTATTTATGCACCCACTTTAGAATTGTACCCTTTAGTTTATATTGCCTCTCCTCATTCTTCCTACCAAAATGTATCACTACACTTTTCTGGGTTAAATTTCATCGGCCATGCGTCTGCCCATTCCACCCGCCTGTCTATGTCCTCTTGAAGTCTATCATGGTCATCCACGTATTGCAATACAGTGCTGCGGTACGGGTTGAGGTTCACTGTTTCTAACAGTGAACTCGTTACCCGGTGGAATACCGCCAGGCTGTTATGGAACCCCTGAGGTAGCCTAGTCCATGTATACTGTCTTTCCCCGACTGTAAAGGCAAACTTATTCTGGGATTCCTGGTCTAAAGGTAAAGACCAGAATCCATTAGCTATGTCCAAAACTAAAAATTTTGTGCTCCGAGTTCAAGGCATTTAAGATTGTGGATGGGCTGGCCACTATTGGGTGCAATTTGGGCGTTACCTTGTTTAATTCCGTATAATCAATAGTCAGTCGGAATGATTTATCCGGTTTGGTGACTGGCCATACGGGCGAGTTGGTCGTGCTTTCGGTAATCCTAATTATGCCCCTTTCTCCCAGATCACGCACTATTTCTTGTACTGCTTCCCGGGCTTCTGGTTTAATAGGGTATTGCTTATGGGGCTTGTGTTCCGGACCTGGAACCGTGATTGGCTCCATTTTTACCTGTCCGGTGTCCTGTTTTGTCTTAGCCCAAATCCCTTTCATAATTTTGCATATGGTCCCGTATGGTTTCCGTTCTAGTTCCCAATCCCTGCTCAAAGATGCTGCACTCCCTACCCTAGCCAAATTGGTGCATGGTTTATCTATACTGACCTTGGACCCATCTCCTTTGGACCAAACAATTTTATTTTGCGCAGAGTCCACCAATATGTTAAATTCTTTTAGCAAGTCTATTCCTAATATGGTACCTTCGTTATTTGGACACACACAAAATTGGGCGGGGAGGAGTTTTCCTGTTAACTCTAAAACTTGTACCTCACTTTTATAAGCCTTAATTTTTATACCCCCTAATCCTACTATATATATATATATATATATATATATATATATATATATATATATATATATACTAGCTGGGGGAGCCTGGCTTTGCCAGGGCTGTTTTGGGGCGGGCGGTTTAAAGCGAGTGCCAGGCTTTGGGGCCCTGTCTGTGATCCCGGAGATGAAAACGATTAGTCCCGCCCACACACACACTTAATACCTTGAAAGATCAAAGTGAAAGTACTTATAAAACGTTTTTGGTAATCTTATGTTATTTTTAAAAGAGATACTAACTTTCAAAGTAGTTTGAGCTGGAAGCTGAAGTAAAACAATGGCTGCCAGATCCCCGAGATGAAAACGATTAGTCCCGCCCACACACACACACACCGATTGGCCAACCATCAGGGGACCGTACTGTAGGATTGGTCAATCGTGACAGCACAGGATTGGTCGAACCTTGACGTCAGTCAATCAATGCCAGCAGATAATGAGTTTAATTTTGAAGGTTTTTTGCATAAGGCGAGAACAATTTTCGTCCGACCGAAAAGTAAATACGCTTACCAGCGTCCCGGAAGCGTAAGCTTTCTTCGGAGGTAACGCGCGCGTAGGTACGCCGTATAACTTTCGAGCGCATAGCCGGACAGACGCACACCCGAGGACAGACAGACAGAAGGACAGACAGATAGAACGATAAGTGGTGTTTTAGTGTAATTTAGAATTTTTTCCCACAAGTTTATTATTTTAAAGAATCTACAATAAGGTAAGTTTAGTTTTAGACCTTTTTTATTAAAAATTAATTTTTTTCAAAAAAAAAAAATTGTTTAAATTATTTTTTTAAACTTATTTATACTTAATTTAATGATTGGGATGTTGTTTAAATTTGTATTTAAAGTTTAAATAGTGTTTTGGGCCCCCATAGTTTTCATGAGTTTGACAGTTCTTACTCTCAAACTCATGAATGAACCTTCCCCTCCCCTGATTGGTTGTACAGTGCTCACCTGATCCCAGCCGGCACATCGCACTAACTACGCCGCTGGATCAGGTAAGCACTGCGCGCTGACATCTGAACCGAGCCTGTGACAGGAAGTGCAAGCAGGCCTGGGCTTCAGATGTCAGCGCGCAGGGTGAGTGCAGATCGGGGGCTTGCACGTGCGGCAAGCCGCCGACACCAAGTTCTGGGCCAATATGTGTAGGTACGCTCTATAACTTTTGAGTGATACCCGGACAGACAGACAGACAGAAGTATCCTTTTATATATACTAGCTGGGGGAGCCCGGCGATGCCAGGGCTGTTTTTGGGCCGGGAGGTTTAAATCGAGTGCCAGGCTTTGGGGCCTGTCTCTCTCTCCCTGTGTGAATCTGTTGCCAGGGCTGCTTTGGGCTGGGCAGTTTAAATCGGGTCCCAGGCTTTGGGGCCTGTCCCTGTGTCCCTCTCTCAATCTGCTGCCGGGCAACATTTCTACCTTTTAATACCTTCAAAGATGAAAGTGAAAGTACTTATAAAACGTTTTTGGTAAATCTTATATTATTTGGTTTAAATCGAGTCCCAGGCTTTGGGGCCTGTCTCTCTGTCCTTTGTGAATCTGCTGCCGGGCTGTTTTGGGCCGGGCGGTTTAAATCGAGTCCCAGGCTTTGGGCCCTGTCTCTGTCCCTCTGTGAATCTGCTGCCGGGCAACATTTTAAATCGAGTCCCAGGCTTTCAGGCCCTGTCTCTGAGCCCCTCTGTGAATCTGCTGCCGGGCAACATTTGTACCTTTTAAAACCTTCAAAGATGAAAGTGAAAGTACTTATAAAATGTTTTGGTAAATCTTATGTTATTTTTAAAAAGAGATACTAACATTATCGAAGCTGGATTAGCAGATTTTGAGCTGGAAGTAAATGGGGTTTTTAGCTTGAGGCAATGGCTGCCAGATCCCCGAGATGAAAACGATTATCCCGCCCACACACACACCGATTGGCCAACCATCAGGCGACTGAACTGTAGGATTGGTCAATCGTGACGGCACAGGATTGGTCGAACCTTGACGTCAATGCTAATTAGCAGATAATGAGCGTAATTTTGAAGGTTCTTTGCATAAGGCGTGAACAATTTTCATCTGAGTGAAAAGTAAATACACTTACGACCGTCCCGGAAGGGTAAGCTTTCTTTGGAGGTAACGCGTGCGCAGGTACACCCTATAACTTTCGAGCGTATAGCCAGACAGACGAAACATATGGAACCGCTTTATATATATATATACTAGCTGGGGAGCCCCGCGTTGCGAGGGCAATTTTGGGGCGTGAGGGCAATTTTGGGGCGTTTGGTCTCCCTGCCCGTGTGTCCCCGCTCTCCCTGTCATGTCCTCTCCCTGTCCTATCCCTCCCTCCCCTCTCTCCTCTCCCCTCTCTCCCTCCCTCCCCTCCTCTCTCCCTCCCTCCCTCCCTCCCCTCCCCTCCGGCCCCTCCCCCTGCCTAGCGAGCCCCGCGTTGCGAGGGCAATTTTGGGGCGTTTGGTCTCCCTGCCCCTGTGTGTCCCCCCTCTCCCTGTCATGTCCTCTCCCTGTCCTATCCCTCCCCTCTCTCCCTCCCCTCCCTTCCCCTCCCTCCGCTCCCCTCCTCCGCTCCGCTCCCCTCCTCCGCTCCCCTCGCCTAGCGCCTGAGGTCCGGTGCCGTTGCTGAGGTCCCCCGCGTATCGCGCGGCTGATGGACGGCCGCTGCGGGCGGGCGGGCAGCGCATGCGCGGTGAGTGTGAGCGGCGCATGCGCGGTCAGCCCGCGGGAGCCGGCAAGGCCGTTAGCGAGCGGGAAACTTCGGGCGGCGCGCCCGCGCTCCGTCCGCGACACCTGAGAGGGGGAAGTAGAGAGAGACAGAGAGGGAAGAGGAGAAGGAGAGAGAGAGAGAGAGGGAAGAAAGAGAGAGAGAGAGAGAGAGAGAGAAATTTTTTCAGCTTCAGGCCCCGAGTCCCCCCTGCGCGAGGGTGAGGAGGGGGGGGGGGGGGGTTGCTAAACACAATATAAAACTCAAATAAATTGTTAATTAATTGCCTAACACATAATTGAAATATTTACCTTAGTTCCCTAACACACAAAGTGTGGGGGAAAAAATCGTGGAAAATCAAGATGGCGGCCACTCACCTCGGTTCAGAAGAATAAGGCCCGCCCACACACGCACCGATTGGTCGACCGGTCAGGTCACCGAAGCGTAGGATTGGTCAATCGTCGAGTCACTCGACACTCAACTGTAGGAAGACCTCGACGTCACACGGTCGCTAATGAGATGCTAATGAGCGGAACGCTGAACGTTTTTGGGATACCGCGGGCGGGATTTTTGTCCGGCCGAAACGTAAATATGCCGATGACCGGTCCGGAATCGCAAGCTTTCTTTTGAGGCGACGCGCGCGTCGGTACGCTCTGTAACTTCCAAACGTATAGAGACCAGGCCGGGGGGGGCGGGGGAAACGGACAGACAGACAGACAGACGAGCCGCTTTATATATATATATAGATATATATATATATTCCTTGGTTGTTGGAAGGGGCAAATCAGTCAAGGATACTGATGCTCCTGTGTCAACTAACATTTCACATGGTCGGCCCCCTAATAATGCTGCTACATAGACTCGGTTATCCGAGCCTCCTTTTACGGGGGCCGCCTCCCGTCATTGACTCTTCCCTTTCGACTTGAGGTACTCAAGAAAGTCCCTTCTATCCTCCGGACTGAGATAAGCGCCCTGTGTCTGGTCCACGTTTCCTTTCTTCTGCCAACAGCTGTAACTCTGATGTCCTGGCTTACCGCAATAGTCACATCCCCCTTTCTTTCCACTCCTGCAATCCTTTGCCATATGTCCCATCTTCCCACAATTATAACAGTTCCCCTGAATCCTCTTGTTTGATTGTGATGCCTCCCCTGCTGCTACCCTTTCCTGTTTAACTTTTACACCTCCCTTTTCGGTGTGTTCAGATTCCTTTGCGTCTATCTGACATGCCCATTGAACTGCGAGATCATACGTAGGGGCGGCTACTACCCCCATTTTTAGGATGGCTTGGTGTGCCGATGAGAGTCCATCCTTAAACATCTGGATGAAGGGCTGGTCTGTTCGTTGTGGGTTTGCTTGCCCTGACGATTCGCAATAGGCGTCAAACAATCGTTCTCCATAATCACTACTAGATTCTCCCTTTCTTTGCTTTATTGATTGGATTTTTCCCCAGTTTATAGTAGGGGCCCCAAGTGCCATTTCTACTGCGATCTTAAAGGGCCCGTATGCTGCCCGCTGTGCCGCCAGTGCGGCACCCGCAGGTACTGCATCCGCCCACGCTCCGTCTTGCATGCCTGCAGCGGGGTTTACATTTCTCCATTTGTCGGCTGGGCATTTCGCCCTAACTAACTGGTGGATGTCTCGAGGATGTAAATCATGGATTTCCCATATTTCCTCTAAATTCCTCCAGAACTCTGAGTTCTGACTACGGGGTTTAAGGGTTCCTAAATCTTTAAGAATGGCTTGTTTTTCAAGAGGGGAGAAAGCCCAATATCGACTTTGAGCTGGCACTGGGTGTCGTATTACGGGTGCCATCGGCACTACTGGAATATCATTTTCGTCTCTAGGTGGAGCCGAGAGCATACGGCGGGGGGTTTTCTTTGTCCCGTTCGTCTCCTTTTCCCTTGCCTGTCAATTCCATCCTTTCTACTAAAGTTTCTAATTCTGCTATTCTTATTTCTTGTTCTTCCATCTTACTGGTTTGTGTCTTAACCCTTTTTGTTAACATTACTACCTGATGTATTAAAATTACTCCTGCTTTCTTAAAGGCGTTAGGGGAAAAGCAACAGCAATGGGTAAATGTATTACCAACCGTGTTAATGAAGTTAAGGGCGAGCCCAAACCGAACGACGGGTTTGTCCCCTTATGAATTAATGACGGGGAGAGCGATGCAACTCCCCCATGGAATAATAACAGGAGGAGATATAGGCCCTCTGAGAGATAGAGTCCGTAGGTACGTCTTGGAACTAAGTAACCAGTTAAAGGAAATGAGACAGCAAACTAGGGATAGACAGGAGGAAAGAGATAAAGATTTGGAATTGACTGCACTTCCACATATCCCTCCAGCGGGAACTAAGGTAATGGTTAAAATTTTACCAGAAAAACCAGGCTTTGCCCCAAAATGGTCAGGACCGCATCAAGTCCTTATTAGTGGGGATACGTGCGCATGTATAGATATAAAGGGGATGGGGCGGTGAAAACACTGGACTCAACTGAAGGTCTACAAGGACTAAAATACATATTTGTATATCTAACAGGTGATACCTGCAATCAATCTCAATAACCCTTTGGAAATTTGTTAATACGTCTTTAAAATGTATTTGACTATAGTATTGTTTTGTGGAATATGTGTGGCATTGACCAAAGTGACATACCACCCGGCATGGGAAAAGCGAGAATTACATGTTAATACCTTTTTGTATAGGAGTTATGTGTATGCAAAGGACAAGGGAGAAAGTGCATGTTGGGTATGTAGCCATATCCCAATCCACTCCAGAGGGGGAATCCCTCTTAGACCAATACCATTGAATGTAATTCAAATGGCCGAGTGGTTAGTTAGTAGAAACAATACGAGCAGTAGTACTAATGGTAAGGACACCCAGAGCAGAAAACAGGAGGAACAAAGAGTACAGTTCAGGAGTGCAGGATATCCCTTAAACATGTTTGAAGGATGGTACAAACCCGTGTATAATATAAGCGAAAAGCCACCGTACCTTATCCTCACAAACACAACTGGGGTAGGAAGACCCGTTGGGGCGATATGTTGGATAAGGAATGTAAGCAGAGGGAAAGAAGGGAATCTGGAAGCAGGAAACAGTCGTTGTAAACATAATTGGACAACCCTCGAACAAGGTTCACCCTTAGAAGTTTGGTGGTTTAACACAACTGGTTTAACAAACCTCACTAGTGGGGGGAAATGGAACGGAATCACAGGGAGTAACGGCGAGTCTGGCTTTTCCACATTCACAACGAATATGAACCTAACTGCCTATAACGGGACCTATTTTATTTGCGGACATAAGGCATACCCATGGCTTCCACGAAATTGGACTGGGTCCTGCTATTTGGGATATGTGGTGCCATACATCCATCACTTGCCCTCCTTAGCAGATCATCACCATTATCGCTCCAAAAGGGCAATTACAGAAACAGAGCGGTTCTTTGCTATTTTATTCCCCGGGTATGGGACGGCTAGGGCAATAAAGGAAATTCGACTCGTAGCATCGGTATTAGAGAAAGTAGCTAATGACACAGCTGAAGCCCGGTCTGAAATAAGTGCAGAAATGGTGGCTATGAGAACAATAGCTCTCCAGAATAGGATGGCCCTTGATTATCTCCTAGCTAAAGAAGGTGGCACATGCGCAATGATAGGCGCTGAGTGCTGCACCTACATACCAGATAGCTCAGAGAATATAACCAATTTGGCCGAGCATATACAAAAGGAGGTAAAGAAATTACACCAAACCTCAGGGGAAGGTTGGTTGGACTGGCTCTTCAGAGGATCATGGGGATTGTATTTGATACATGGATTTATAATTGTTGTTGTAGTGATGACAATATGCTGTGTTATGACAACGATTTTGAAAGTATGTTGTAAATTGGCCCTCGCTGGCATTCCAGTAGCATCTGGAGATGTGATAAAACCCTGGCTATCAACGACAGACAAACTGCAAGCAACAGGAGAAGATGACGAGGACAACGAGTCTCACATGTAAAAAGAGTCACATGATGAGCAACGAAGGATGAGCTCAGGACAATTGAGCCCAACCCTCAATACAGGGTGACTACCCGGTGGATGGCAAGAAACGGCATTGGAAGTTGGTATCCCGGGGCAAAATCTAAATTTGTACCGGGACCAATAGGAGGGATTGAAGGATTGGGATTTGAACCAGTTGAATGTTGCAGTCGATTGACACAGCATGACAACCTAGTTTCAGTCGAGACTAGTTTAAAAACACAATGGACTGAACTACAAAAGTGATTAAGCATGTGGAGATATGAGAAGCTGATTAACCTTTGAGCCATGTCCAATCACGAGTCACTGATCGGCCGAAGCCACAATGAAGTAAGAAAGGACCCTGCTGTCCAGATAACTGGACAAACTTAGGTAAAAGACAGAACTAAAAGAAGGGGCTTAGCTAACGATGTAAAGTTATAATTAGGTTGTTTTTGAAGGAATATAATTGGGGAGGGGGGCAGCTGTTGCCACGAAGCCAGACTGGCCAAGGAATAAGTAATGTAATCAAGGCTATCGATGTGCTCCAGTCTTGTACTGTATATAAGCTTGTGAATTTTGTTGATCGGGGAGAAGGTGCTCGCACAGACTGCGGGGTCTGAGACGCTTCTCCCAGAGCTCTGTTTTCAATAAACTGCACCTTTTACTTTACCACAGATTAGATGTGAATTTATTTTCACCCAACACTATCCTTCCAAGTTTTGTGTCATCTGCAAATTTTGAAAATGTGCTGTGGTCTTAGTACCAACCCTTGGGGAACACCAATGTGTGTACCTTCCTCCAGTCCAATAAACAACCGTTCACATTACTGTTTCCTATCACTTAGCCAATTTCATATCCATGCTACCACTGTCCCTTTTATTCCTTGGGCTTCAACTTTGCTGGCAGGTCTATTATGTGGCACTTTAACAAAACACATCAACCCTCACCAAAAAACTCAATCAAGTTAAACACAATTTGTCTTTCTAGTACCTCCTCTATCAATTTTTATCCCATCCAGTATCTAAGTGACCTCCTCTTTCGCTATGACTTTGGCAGCATCTTCTTCCTTGGTAAAGACAGATGCAAAGTACTCATTTAGTACCTCAGCCATGCCCTCTGCCTCCATGTGTCAGTCTCCATTTTGGTCCCTAATCGGCCCCACCCCCCTCTTACTACCCGTTTACTATTTATATGCCTATTAGAAGACTTTTGGATTCCCTTTTATGTTAGCTGCCAATCTATTCTCATACTCAACTTTCTATATTCAGCCTGGTTCTCACTTGTATTCTCAACCTGACATCTATCATACGCCCCCTTTTTCTGCTTCACCTTACTCGCTATCTCTTTTGTCACCCAGGGAGCTTTGACTTTGGTTGCCCTACCTTTCCCCCTTGTGGTAATGTACTTCAACTGTACCCGAATCATCTCTTTAAAGGCAGCCCATTGTTCGCTTACAGTTTTGCCTGGCAATCTTGGATTCCATTTGATTCCAATTTACCCGGGCCAGATCCATTCTCAACCCACTGAAATTGACCTTCCATTGACCTTCCTCCAATTAAGTATTTTTACTCTAGATTGCTCCCTGCCCTTATCCATAGCTAATCTAAACCTTATGATTCTATGATCACTGTTCCCTAAATGTTCCCCCACTGCCACTTGCCCCACCTCATTCCCCAGAACCAGATCCAGCAATGCCTCATTCCTCATGGAGCCAGAAACGTACTGATCAAGAAAGTTCTCAAGAACACACTTCAGAAATTCATCCCCCCTCTATGCCCTTTACACTATCACTATCCCAGTATATATTAGAATAATTGAAGTTCTCCATTATCACTACTCTATAGTTCTTGCACCTCTCTGTAATTTCCCTGAAAATGTGCTCCTCTATATCCTTCCCATTAGTCAGGAGCCTACTGAATACACCTAGTAATGGCACCTCTATTGCTCCTTAAAGGGAAATGATAAAGGATAACAGGAATGTTCTCGGATTAGCAAGCTGTAACAAGTGGTGCTCCCATAGGAACTGTTCTGGGTCTATCTTGGATGAATGAAGAGAGATTTGTATATCCAAGTTTGCAAATGATGGCACAACGTTAGGTGTCACAGTAAGTTGCGTAGATGGAAGCAGGAAGTTACAAAAGGACACAGGTTAAGTGAGTGGGCAAAACTGTGGCAGAGGGAGTTCAATGTGAGTTTATCCACTTTGGATCCAAGACAGACAAATCAGAGCACTGTATTTTCTTAATGGGGAGAGACTAGGAACTGGGGAGAAGTAAAGGGATTTGGGTGTCTATGTACATGAATCACTAAATGCAAAAATGACAATGGAATGTTGACCTTTCTCCCAAGTGGATTGGAATACAATGGGGTTGAAATTATGCTTCAATTGAACAGAAGCTTGGACAGACCCTATTTGGAGTACTGTGTTTATTTTAGGACACACACCCCAGGAAGGTAATATTGGCCTGGGGGTGGGTGGGGGGGGGGGGGGGGGGGGGAGGAGGGGGCAGGGGGTACAGCACAAATTCAGCAGAATTAGACCAGAAATTAAAGCGTTAAATTGAGGACAGATTTCACAAACTTGGCTTGCATTCTCTTAAATTTAAAGGAAGTTAAGGGGTGTATAATTGAGGTGTTTAAAATGATTAAGGGATTCAATAGGAGTAGAGAGAAAATATTTCCTCCAGTGTGGGAATTCAGAACAAGGGGGCACAATCATAAAATTATAACTAGGCCACTTCGGAGTAAAATCAAAACACACTTTATTCACACAAAGGGTAGTGAAACCCTGACATTCCTTTCCTCAAAAGGCTGTGGATGTTGGGTGAATTGAAATTTTCAAGACCAGGATCGACAGCTTTTATTAGGAAAGGCTGACAAGCAATATGGATCAAAGGCAGGTAAACAGATCAGCCATGATCTAATTGAAAAGGGTAGGTGACCTGGATACCACAAACTTTACATCTTTGATGGAAAACTAGATATACTGTAAATTTGAATACAAGGACTCCAGAATGATGTCAAGCAGTAGGCCCTGTTAAGCAAAATCCTCATACGGCAAAATTAATTCTGACAAATAATAGGCCCTCCTCTTCACAATGGATTAATCCACTTCCATTACAATGTCCTTGACAACACAATTCAACCAAATATTGCACACCATAATGCAGGAAATTTGATGAGAGGAGCCCAGAAAATAAATCTATACTATAAGAAAGACAGTGGGTTTGTACAGCTAGGTGCAAGGTGATTTCAGCATTAATACTTCCAGAACTATTCTACTTTTGTCTCCAGGCATCCTACTTAAGTTTTATATAAACTAGAAGTTCATAGGAACAAGAGTATGCCATTTAGTCCCTCAAGCCTGTTCTGCCATTCATTGAGATAGAAACATAGAAGATAGGAGCAGGAGTAGGCCATTCAGCCCCTCGAGCCTGTTCCGCCATTCAATGAGATTATGGCTGATCATCCAAATTCAATACCCTGTTCCTGCCTTCTCTCCATATCCCTTGATCCCTTTAGCCTTAAGAAATATATCCACCTCCTTCTTGAATATATTTAATGAATTGGCCTCTACTGCCTTCTTTGGTAGAGAATTCCACAGGTTCACCACTCTCTGGGTGAAGAAATTCCTCTTCATCTCTGTCCTAAATGGCCTACCCCTTATCCTTAGACTGTGACCCCTGGTTCGGGACTCCCCGACCATCGGGAACATCCTTCCAGCATCTAGTCCTGTTAGAATTTTATAAGTTTCAATGAGATCCCCTCTCATTCTTCTAAACTCCAGCGAGTACAAGCCCAACCGACCCAATCTCTCCTCATACGTCATTCCTGCCATACCAGGCATCAGCCTGGTGAATCTTCGCTGAACTCCTTCCATGGCAAGAACATCCTTCCTCAGATAAGGCAAACAAAACTGCGCACAATACTCAAGGTGTGGTCTCACCAAGGCCCTGTACAACTGCAGCAAGACATCCTTGTTCCTGTACTCAAACCCTCTCGCTACGAAGGCCAACATACCATTTGCCTTCTTAACCGCCTGCTGCACTTGCATGCTTACTTTCAGTGACTGGTGCACAAGGACGCCCAGGTCTCGTTGCACTTCCCCTTCTCCCAATCTATTGCCAGATATAATCTGCCTTCCTGTTTTTGACACCAAAGTGGATAACCTCGCATTTATCCACATTATATTGCATCTGCCATGCTTCTGCCCAATCACCCAACCTGTCCAAATCATACTGGAGTTTCTCGGTATCCTCCTCACAGCACACACGCCCACCCAGCTTTGTGTCGTCTGCAAACTTGGAGATATTACATCTAGTTCCCTCATCCAGATCATTAATATATATTGTGAATAGCTGGGGACCAAGGACCGATCCCTGCGGTACCCCACTAGTCACTGCCTGCCACTCGGAAAAAGAGCCGTTTATTCCAACTCTTTGCTTTCTGTCTGCCAACCAGTTCTCTATCCAAGTCAATACCTTGCCCCCAATCCCATGTGCCTTAATTTTACACGCTAATCTCTTATGCGGGACCTTATCGAAAGCCTTTTGAAAATCCAAATACACCACATCCGCTGGTTCTCCCTTATCTATTTTACCAGTTACATCCTCAAAAAATTCCAGTAGATTAGTCAAGCACTATTTACCTTTTGTAAATCCATGTTGACTTTGTCCGATCCGGTCACTTTTTTCCAAGTGCACTGCTATTACATCCTTTATAATGGACTCTAGCATTTTCCCCACTACCGATGTCAAGCTTACCAGTCTGTAATTCCCCGTTTTCTCTCTACCACCCTTTTGAACAGTGGGGTAACATTAGCTACCTGCCAATCCATGGGCACTGCTCCAGAGTCTATCGAATTTTGGAAGATGACCAGCAATGCATCTACTATTTCTAGGGCCACTTCCTTAAGTACCCTAGGATGTAGATTATCAGGCCCTGGGGATTTATCGGCCCTCAATCCCATCAATTTCCCTACAAATACTGATTTCTATCAGTTCCTCCCTGTCACTAATCTACTGGAATTTTTTGAGGATGTAACTGGTAAAATAGTTTGCAGACTCATCGAAACCTATAAAATTCTGTCAGGTCTGGACATATGATGAGGGGCATAGATAGGGTAGATAAAGAGGAACTTTTCCCCTTAGTAGGGGGGGTCAATAACAAGGGGGCACAGATTCAAGGTAAGGGGCAGGAGGTTTAGAGGGGATTTGAGGAGGAACTTTTTCACCCAGAGGGTGGTTGGAGTCTGGAACTCACTGCCTAAAAGGGTGGTAGAGGAAGGAACCCTCACAACATTCAAGAAGCATTTGGATGAGCACTTGAAATGCCATTGCATACAAGGCTATGGACCAAATGCTGGAAAATGGGATTAGATTGGACAGCGCTTGATGGACGGCGCAGACACAATGGGCCGAAGGGCCTCTTTCTGTGCTGTATAACTCTATGACTATGACTCTATGACTAGGTGCAGAAAGGATGTTTCTGATGGCCGGGGAGTCCAGAACCAGGGGTCATAGTCTAAGGATAAGGGGTAAGCCATTTAGGACTGAAATGAGGAGGAATTTCTTCACCCAGAGAGTGGTGAACCTGTGGAATTCTCTGCCACAGAGGGCGGTGGAGGCCAGTTCATTAAATATATTCAAGAAAGAATTGGATATATTTCTTGAGGCTAAAGGGATATGGGGAGAAGGCAGGGACAGGGTACTGAATTTGGATGATCAGCCATGATCTCATTGAATGGCGGAGCAGGCTCGAGGGGCCGAATGGCCTACTCCTGCTCCTATCTTCTATGTTTCTATGTTTAGACCCTATGTTCCCCGACATCTTTGGGAGGTTATTTGTGTCCTCCTTTGTGAAGACAGAACCAAAGTATGTATTTAATTGGGCAGCCATTTCTTTGTTCCCCATTATAAATTCCCCTGATTCTGACTGCAAGGGACCTATGCTTGACTTCACCAATCTTTTTCTCTTCACATATCTATAAAAGCTTTTACAGTCAGTTTTTATGTTCCCTGAAAGCTTACTCTCATACTCTATTTTCCCCTTCTTAATTAATCCCTTTGTCCTCCTTTGTTGAATCCTAAACTGCTCCCAATCTTCAGGTTTACTGCTTTTTCTGGCCAATTTATATGTCCTCTTCTTGGATCCTATGCTATCCCTAATTTCCCGTTAGCCACGGTCGAGTCACCTTTTTTGTTTTATTTTTATGCCAAATTGGGATGAACAAATTCTGTAGTTCATCCATGCGATCTTTGAATGTTTGTCATTGCCCATCCACCGTCAACCCTTTGAGTGTCATTCCCCAATCAATCCTACCCAACTCGCACCTCATACCATCGTAGTCCCCTTTATTTAAATTCAGGACCCTAGTCTCCGAGTCAACTATTTCACTCTCCATCTTAATGAAGAATTCTATCATATTATGATCGCTCCGACCCAAGGGGCCTCGTACAACAAGATTGCTAATTAATCCTTTCTCATTACATAATACCCAGTCTAAGATGGCCTGATCTCTAGTTGGTTCCTCGACATATTGGTCCAGGAAACCATCCTGTATAAACTCCAGGAATTCCTCCTCCACAGTATTGTTACTAATTTGGTTAGCCCAATCTATATGTAGATTAAAGTCACCCATGATAACTGCTGTGCCCTTATTGCACACTTCTCTAATTTCCTGTTTAATGCCATCCCCGACCTCCGCATTACTGTTTGGAGGTCTATATACCACTCCCACTAACATTTTCTGCCCCTTGGTATTTTTCAGTTCTACCCATACAGATTCCACATCATCAGAGCTACAGGAAGCTTTCTGGTATCCGGCACGGACAGGACAGACGTGGTGCCGGTTCATCAACAATTCCGGATAACCGAACGCTATTGTAAAAGATACGGAGCTCAGAGCTCCGTCTAAAAGCAACAAACCCTGTTGCTTAGCGCTTCAAAACAATCAGCACAAGTTGCAAGCGTCTCTGTAGCTTAGCAACAGCTTCAGCTACACCCTTGCACAGCAACAAATGGAGTAAAAAAAAATAAAAGTAAAAAAAGTTACCTGAACCAACCCCTGAATTTTGCCGGTGGATAGAGCGTTCCGGTTATTTAGGGGCCGGTTAATCGAAAGTTTCCTGTAATATCCTTCCTTTCAATTGTGTTAATTCCCTCTTTAACCAGCAATGCTACCCCACCTCCTTTTCGCCTATCTTTCCTGAATATTGAATACCCCTGGATATTGAGTTCCCAGCCTTGGCCACCCTGGAGCCATGTTTCGGTAATCCCAATCATATCATATTCATTTACCTCTATTTGCGCAGCTAATTCATCCACCTTATTACGAATGCTCCTTGCATTAAGACACAAAGCCTTCAGGCTTGTTTTTTTAATGCTCTTAGATCTTTTAGAATTATTTACTGTGGCCATGTTTGATTTAAACCCTTGATTTCTCTGCCTGTCACTTTTGTTTTTCTCCTTCCTGTCTTTTGCTTTTATCCTCGTTTCCCTTTCCTCTGTCTCTCCGCTGAGGTTCCCAACCCCCTGCCATTTTAGTTTAAACCCTCCTCCAGAGCATTAGCAAACACTCCCCCGAGGACATTGGTCCCGGCCCTGCCCAGGTGCAAACCGTCCGTTTTGTACTGGTCCCACCTCCCCCAGAACCGGTTCCAATGTCCCAGGAATTTGAATCCCTCCACCTTGCACCATTCCTCTAGCCACGTATTCATCTGAAACATCTTTCTATTTCTACTCTGACTAGCACGTGGCACTGGTAGCAATCCTGAGATTACTACCTTTGAGGTCCTATTTTTTAAATTTACCTCCTAACTCCCTATATTCTGCTTTTAGGATCAAGGCTGATCTGTGACCTAACTCCAGACACCCGCTTTTACCCCATATCCCCCTATCTGTTCCCTATTGCAATAGTCACGTGTACCAATATCAGTACCTCACAATCCACTCAAGAAACCGGTTTACTTAGATCAGAACATAGTTAGAATTAAGCCATTAAAAATATCCAACGACATTAGAAGTTAATATATTCTCTTTACAAGTCTAACATTGTTTCCCCTCCCCAGCAAAGTCAAGAATCAACATGCCAGAAAAATGAGGTGCAGTCAAGATTTTAATGGTTTATTGCTGATGTTGAGAGTTTTAAAAATTGTTTGTTCTGGGTTTAAAATGCACATTCAATGCGGCTGATACCTGGGCTGGCAGGAATGACGTACGAGGAGAGATTGTGTCAATTGGGCTTATACTCACTGGAGTTTAGAAGATTGAGAAGGGATCTCATCGAAACCTATAAAATTCTGTCAGGCCTGGACAGACTAGATGCAGGAAGGATGTTCCCGATGGCCGGGGAGTCCAGAACCAGGGGTCATAGTCTAAGGATAAGGGGTAAGCCATTTAGGACTGAAATGAGGAGGAATTTCTTCACCCAGAGAGTGGTGAACCTGTGGAATTCTCTGCCACAGAGGGTGGTGGAGGCCAGTTCATTAAATATATTCAAGAAAGAGTTGGATATATTTCTTAAGGCTAAAGGGATCAAGGGATATAGGGAGAAGGCAGGGACAGGGTACTGACTTTGGATGATCAGCCATGATCTCATTGAATGGCGGAGCAGGCTCGAGGGGCCGAATGGCCTACTCCTGCTCCTATCTTCTATGTTTCTATGACCATTATTTTGCTTAAGAATTGGTGTAAATACTCAAGACCTAACTGATGACTTTGCAGAAATCTACAAGTTTCACATTGTGCAGAAAAACCACACACCATACAAGTCAAAAGGATTTCCTCAAATTAATACGCGAGTACTCCAGTGCATTTCAATTTACCACCATATTTGGAGAAAAGGAAAGAAGTGAAATTTACTTAACAGCAAAAGACCATTCTATGATACCAGCTTTTGTACCAGCTCCAAACGATCCCTGAACCACACGATGGGATCTCTTACTCAATATCAACCGCTTTCATCTTAAAATTTTGTTCCAATACAATTTTACAATTTAAATCGCTTTATTGGCATGATAAGTTACATCTTATAAAACTGAGATTTTAATGAACCAAGTATTGAGACAAGATTAACTATGGATTACAAACTCAAAAGGAACAAACTAAAAATGTGGAGAAAAAACTGGAGTTTGACAAAAGGCACATCTCCAAAAGACAACGGGCCAGATATTGCTCTGAGCAGCAAACAAACGGCACCGTTAGACTTGCACTCAGGCTTTCACACATCAAGTTACTGTCAGCCAAACGGCACAGCGCCCTTTACAGTGTATCTGGGACCTGTGTTAACACAGCAACTCCTTAAACCAGTGAACACAGCAGAGTCTGAACCCTGAAGTGTTAGTTACAACAGTGAATTCAATGTCAAATCAGATACAGAAAGCAAAATAAAGAGAAGGAAAGACAGATCGGATTGAGAGAGATAAGAGACAAAGAAAAAGTTAAAACAAATTTACATTTTTTTTAAATCTCCAAAAATAATTAAAAGCAGAGGGAAAAAGACTCCCCACTTGTAAAAGTTAATTTTCAGTGCCAGAGAGGTTGTTGGTTGTTTGGCCGAAACCAAGACTTACTACGTTGTTAAAAGGGTGCTTACACTGGACAAGCCCTAACTTTTTCTGGCGCTTTTAGTCCACATCTACAATGTCAGTACAGGATCTTTACACCTTCCAATGTATTTGAATGGCGAGTCAAACAACAAAAGCCGTTTTTAGGAAGCTTATAGAGGAACCTCGCATCTCAGACAGCAACTTCAGGATTCCCACGTTTAAGTGCACGGTCATCTGAATTTGCTGCCCAATTTGCACATACATAATGATGAACACTATTAGCCTCACTGTTACTTTTACCGCAAATTCTGACCCCATAACTTAGCCTCTTTATTCTGCAACTAAAGAGGGGCATATTACTAAACCTGGAGCTACATCAAATTTTAAAAAATCGATTTCAGCTTCTGTGTAGTTTCAGCTGGGAGTCATTATCATGATACTAAGAAAGTGAGACGCGAGCTGTAACCATATGGACAACTTCACCCGCTCTCCCTGCTAACTTTCTGCAGTGAGTTTAATGAGCAATTAATGGGTAAATCCAGCAAGGTTTTAGAAATAACAGGGCAGCTAAGGGGAAAAAAGATGCTATATGCACAAAGCAAACAACTGCGTAAATCAATCAAGAAATTCTGGAGATTTCAAATCACTGCACCTCATAATCCCGCCTGAATTTGTTGGCCGATTTGAACATTAATAAGTGTAAATCAATATTTGGCCCATTTTTTTCAAATCAAGATAACACATTCCCTTAACGAAAAGGTCACAAACCCAAAACATTAACTGTTTCACACTCCACAGATGCTGCTTGGCCTGTTGAGTATTGCCAGCATTTTCTGCTTACATTCACCTGACAACAACTACTCGCATTTATATAGCGCCTTTAAAGTAGCAAAAGACCCCCAAGCGGCTTCACCTGAGCGTTATCAAACAAAATTTGACACCGAGCCACATAAGCAGGCATCAGACCAGGAGTCAAAGGGGTAGGTTTTAAGCAGCGTGTCAGAGAGAGAGAGAGAGAGAGAGAGAGAGAGAGGGGTTTAGGGAAGGAATTCCAGACGGAGGGCTTCAGCAGCAGAAGGCGCCAGCTGTCAATGATGGAGTGATTAAATCGTGGACGTGTGAAAGGCCAGAATTGGAGGAGCGCAGAGATCTCAGAGGGTTGTGGGGCTGGAGGAGGGTAGAGAGATAGGGGCAGGCAAGGCCATGGAGGGATTTGAAAACAAGGGTGAGAATTTTAAAATCCAGGCGTTGCGGGACTGGGAGCCAATGTAGGTCAGTGAGCACAGGGGTGACGGGCAGGGCCGAGCAATAAACCCAGCAGAGAGCGCGAGCGGGCCTGCCCTGCCCCACACGAGGAGGGCGAGGCTGGCTGTGCACTGGACACCAACTCGCCATACTCCGGGTGTCCCGCGTGGAGTCCAAGCCGCGCTCAGCCCCGAGCGCAGGGAGGGAAGCCGGCCGGCACTATCAATGCAGCCCGCTTCCTCTTCCTCCTCATTACATAAAGCGCTTCATTTATTCCCGGCCGCTGCCTTACCTCAGTCAGCCAGCCCTGTCTCTCCGGGCCCGGGTACCGCAACCTCCGCCTGTCGCTCGCTCCTGTCGCTCGGAGCCGCACATTGTCACGTGCCGGTCAGCTGACTTCACCTGCCAGAACTCGAAATGAAGAAAGAGGCTGTTTAACCCTTCACCTCTCATCCCTCATCTCACACCCTCCCCTTCTCCATCCCAATCGCCCTCACTCCCTCGCCATCCCCCCCCTCCACAGCCCTCTACTACCCTCCATCATCCCAAACCCCATCCCTCACACCCCTCTCTTGATTTCCTCTCCCCCCACAGTCTCATCATCCGCTCCCCCTCCCCTCCCTCTCTCCCCCCCCCCTCCCCTCCCTCTCTCCCCCCCCTCCCCTCCCTCTCTCCCCCCCCCTCCCCTCCCTCTCTCCCCCCCCCCTCCCCTCCCTCTCTCCCCCCCCTCCCCTCCCTCTCCCCCCCTCTCTCCCCCCCTCCCCTCCCTCTCCCCCCCTCCCCTCCCCCCCCCCCTCCCCCCCTCCCCTCCCTCTCCCCCTCCCCTCCCTCTCCCCCTCCCCTCCCCTCCCTCTCTCTCCCCCCCTCTCCCCCTCCCCTCCCCTCCCCTCCCTCTCTCCCCCCCTCCCCTCCCTCTCTCCCCCCCCTCCCCTCCCTCTCTCCCCCCCCTCCCCTCCCTCTCTCCCCCCCTCCCCTCCCTCTCTCCCCCCCTCTCTCCCCCCCTCCCCTCCCTCTCTCCCCCCCCTCCCCTCCCTCTCTCCCCCCCCTCCCCTCCCTCTCTCCCCCCCCCTCCCCTCCCTCTCTCCCCCCCTCCCCTCCCTCTCTCCTCCCCCTCCCCTCCCTCTCTCCCCCCCTCCCCTCCCTCTCTCCCCCCCTCCCCTCCCTCTCTCCCTCCCCTCCCTCTCTCCCTCCCTCCCTCTCTCCCCCCCTCCCCTCTCCCCCCCTCCCTCTCTCCCCCCCTCCCTCTCTCCCCTCCCCTCCCTCTCTCCCCCTCTCCCGTCTCCCCCCCCCCCGTCTCTCTCCCCCCCCCCCCCGTCTCTCTCCCCCCCCCCCCCGTCTCTCTCCCCCCCCCCCCGTCTCTCTCTCCCCCCCCCCGTCTCTCTCCCCCCCCCCGTCTCTCTCCCCCCCCCCGTCTCTCTCCCCCCCCCCCGTCTCTCTCCCCCCCCCCCCGTCTCTCTCGTCTCTCTCCCCCCCCCCGTCTCTCTCCCCCCCCCCCCGTCTCTCTCCCCCCCCTCCGTCTCTCTCCCCCCCCTCCCGTCTCTCTCCCCCCCCCTCCCGTCTCTCTCCCCCCCCTCCCGTCTCTCTCCCCCCCCTCCCGTCTCTCTCCCCCCCCTCCCGTCTCTCTCCCCCCCTCCCGTCTCTCTCCCCCCTCCCGTCTCTCTCCCCCCCCTCCCGTCTCTCTCCCCCCCTCCCGTCTCTCTCCCCCCCCTCCCGTCTCTCTCCCCCCCCCTCCCGTCTCTCTCCCCCCCCTCCCGTCTCTCTCCCCCCCCTCCCGTCTCTCTCCCCCCCTCCCGTCTCTCTCCCCCCCCCTCCCGTCTCTCTCCCCCCCCTCCCGTCTCTCTCCCCCCCTCCCGTCTCTCTCCCCCCACTCCCGTCTCTCTCCCCCCCCTCCCGTCTCTCTCCCCCCCCTCCCGTCTCTCTCCCCCCCTCCCGTCTCTCTCCCCCCCTCCGTCTCTCTCCCCCCCCTCCCGTCTCTCTCCCCCGTCTCTCCCCCCTCCGTCTCTCTCCCCCCTCCGTCTCTCTCCCCCCCTCCCGTCTCTCTCCCCCCCTCCCGTCTCTCTCCCCCCCTCCCGTCTCTCTCCCCCCCCTCCCGTCTCTCTCTCCCCCCCCTCCCCGTCTCTCTCCCCCCCCTCCCGTCTCTCTCCCCCCCCTCCCGTCTCTCTCCCCCCCCTCCCGTCTCTCTCCCCCCCCTCCCGTCTCTCTCCCCCCCCTCCCGTCTCTCCCTCCGCCTCTCCCCCCCTCCCGTCTCTCTCCCCCCCCTCCCGTCTCTCTCCCCCCCCTCCCGTCTCTCTCCCCCCCTCCCGTCTCTCTCCCCCCCCTCCCGTCTCTCTCCCCCCCCTCCCGTCTCTCCCTCTCTCCCCCCCTCCCGTCTCTCTCCCCCCCCTCCCGTCTCTCTCCCCCCCCTCCCGTCTCTCTCCCCCCCCTCCCGTCTCTCTCCCCCTCCCGTCTCTCTCCCCCCTCCCGTCTCTCTCCCCCCCCTCCCGTCTCTCTCCCCCCCCTCCCGTCTCTCTCCCCCCCTCCCGTCTCTCTCCCCCCCTCCCGTCTCTCTCCCCCCCCTCCGTCTCTCTCCCCCCCCTCCCGTCTCTCTCCCCCCCCTCCCGTCTCTCTCCCCCCCTCCCGTCTCTCTCCCCCCTCCGTCTCTCTCCCCCCCTCCCGTCTCTCTCCCCCCCCTCCGTCTCTCTCCCCCCCTCCGTCTCTCTCCCCCCCTCCCGTCTCTCTCCCCCCCCTCCCGTCTCTCTCCCCCCCCCCCTCTCCCCGTCTCTCTCCCCCCCCTCCCGTCTCTCTCCCCCCCCCTCCGTCTCTCTCCCCCCCCTCCCGTCTCTCTCCCCCTCCGTCTCTCTCCCCCCCCCTCTCTCTCGTCTCT